>NC_089766.1:43143120-43161427 GCF_040412425.1 Macrobrachium rosenbergii
CTCATTTTGGGGCGAAATTTCTCCCTCTCTTCTGAAAAAGATTCTAAAATTCGAATTTCCAAGTATTTTGGCTGCGTCAGCGTTATCCCGGACGAAGGTGGAGGAGGCGAGTAAAGAGTCATTTCCAAATATCAAACGACCAGGACCCATATTGACAGTTTGCTTTGTTGTAACGCTTCTCGGTAAAAGCTGTGGTTGCTGTGTAAATATTGCAGAATCATATACGGAATGATCGCAAAGCGGAACAAATTGCTTAAAACTGGATGCTGTTGCCAGAACGAATTCTAAATATTTCAACGGTTGGTGTCTCTTGGGGACACTGAAGGGAGGCTTGATGAAAGTTGGGTTATTCCTCAATACTGATCTTGAGTATTATATAACATGTTTTTACAATACGTTATTTATACACATACTTTATTTATTAAGGAAAAATTGAGCATGTTGTTTTAAGGTAAACGAAGAAATGCAAAACTAACCGTCTACTGTAGGCACCTTTTATGAAACATGCACGAGGCGCCAAATGTTACCTTTTTGCTTTTGCCCTGTTCTACTGACATTGTACAGAGGGAGGATGGGGGAAGAGAAAGGGTAGATGAGAAGAGTTTATGTATGCATGTATCTATGCATGTATGTATGTATATATTTTGTAGATTGCAGTAAGGAAGTTTTTTGTTTTAATTCCGAAAAAATATACTATGAAAGCATCAACCTTGTGAATTCTGTTCATCTGACCAGCAGCAAAGTCTCTGACTCGATCATTGTATCACTTTTCTGCTTTTTTAACTTTGGCGATTAGGAAGAGGGAGCAAGTTGATTTGAGTGTTACGTAAACATTGTTTCTTGAGTCTTATAATCAAATAAATCAGTAATTAATCAGAAAAATGTTCATTTATCATGAACAACAACACATCGGTCTTACCTCTCTCAATCTCCATGTAATCAATGTGTCCTTATAGTCAACTTGCATTACAGTGCTTTAGCCATACAGGTATAATGGCATTAAAAGCCATTAGTCTTTTTTTTCCTTAATCTCACTATATATATACATATATATATATATATATATATATATATATATATATATATATATATATATATATATATATATATATATATATATATATGTTATATTATATATATGTATATATATACACTATATATACATACATATGTATACATGTATACATATATACATATATATGTTTGTATTATATATAATATAGAGAAGTGTACATATTTAACTAAAAGAAACGAAAAAGATTGCAGCTGCTACGGTTGATTATTTGCATATTGTAAGTCTTTTAAAAAATATGAGAAGGACATATTTGGAGGTTGTTAGGTTGGTGCCTGGTTTAGAAGGGTTTGGAAGAGAAAAAAAAGAGGAAGACCTGGGAAGTTCTGGATAGATGACGTGTAAGAGGCTCTAGAAAAAAAAGGCTATTACAACTTGTAAGGGTAAATATTTGCTCATGCAAGATTGAAGTGAGTGGCTCAGTGTGGAAGGTTTTCGACGTGCTGCTAATTGGACATTTTTGTTAACGTATGAAACCGCTAGTGTGGTGGAAGTTTTCTGCAGTGGTGGTTCATCCATGATTTATTGATTGAATTATGATCGTGGCAGTTGGCATTATTCTTGTTTTATCTCCGGAACTTCTTTTGGTTGGGGAAACGGCTTTTGTTGAAAGAATTTAGCTTAATGCATATTACATATATATATATATATATATATATATATATATATATATATATATATATATATATATATATATATATATATATATATAATTACAGCTGCTCAGTCGTTTATATCTGTCGAATGACATCGATTTAATCTGTATTGAAGCAGACGCATCATTATCTAATGTGGTGGTGTTAGACAATATTATCTGCATTTCTGCTGTGTATGAAATCTACTGGTCACGATCATCGGATCTGTGCAAATCCATCGGCCTCCTTTTTCGACTTTTATTCAGTGGAAATCAGTCGTCCTTCAGTTCAGGGATCTGCTTTCCCTTCGACCATGAGCTTTGGATTCTCTGCCTGATTCTGTTTTTCCTAAACATTAGAAACTTCTTCCTGTAATGGGAATGTCCTTTGCTTTCGACGGGGTCGGTCCTCTCTTTCTCCCCCCGCCTTCTCTCTCTCTCCACTTTCTTTTCTTCTCTTCTGAAGCTCTGGGCTAATTGGTCCCTGCATGAAATAATATAAATAACGGAAACCAATTAGTTGGCAGTTTAAAAGAGGAGAGAAACTTCTCTCCTAATGCTTTCAAGTCGAAGCCTTTGCAGCTCTTAAGAGAAGCGAGGAAAGACGGAAAGCAAAAAGGGCGCCTTTCTTACTTACCACCAATACCCAGGATTGATTGAATTTCTTCCATATACTTTTTTTTTATATTAGAAGGAACTTAGGTCATTCTTATCTTTCCATTACAAATGCAGAATTTCATTTCTATTATTGTTTTAGTCAGGTTTTGAAGTTAGAATCTATTTTGAAATCATTGTGACTAATCAAAGGTTAACATTTGTTTGTCTGGAACTTCACTTTCTTGAGGCAATAGGACTTTACATGTTTGTGAAAGTAGATCTGTTGTTTACATTTAACATCTTGAATTATAAATATCCTTAGACTGAGACATAATATATTTGGAAAAATAAAAAAATGTATTAAAATGAAGTATTGAAAGAACACTTCCATAGTTAACAGAGTCTGACTGCTGCAAAAGAACTCAACAAACAATGTGCTAAAAAAACATGAAAAAGACCCACTCGCTAACAAAAAATAGAAGCCGTAGCTTTTGTCAGGAAAGTAAATATTTGTAAGTTGAGATGATTAAAAATTTATTTTTCAAACGTACCTGGAATTTTACCGCCATAATTATTGTACTTTTCCAGATAGATATGAGTTGTTACATCTACTAACATTTCGCTTCCCTCGAGAATCTTCTGATCTCTGTTGTTCAAAAAGACTTCTGACTTCAGCAGCTGAAACTGAAGATGATGACAATAAATGCTTATGCTCTTGGCATTGACAGACAGTTTTAAAGGGTCTTATCAAAGTTATATTCTGATCAAGCAATCAGCACTTATATTTTGATGATGTAAGAATCAAATGATAAATGAAGGGTTAATGATAAATAATACAAAATAGCAAAAGTCAAACAGAAAAAACAAACCTTGTTTAGATTTTTAGTAAGACATTTTAACATGATCATGGAAAATGTAGAAGCTCGAAGGTCCTCAAATATTTTCATTCTGCGAAAGCCTTAAAGCCTTCATCCTCGAAAGACTAAATTGGTAAGACTAATATGTATATATATATATGTATATATATGTATATATATATATATATATATATATATATATATATATATATATATATATATATATATATATATATATATATATATAAATCTTTATATGTATATATATATATATATATATATACTACTTTAATTATAGTACAGAAAAAAAGTCCTCCATTGTATATGCCAGGCGCCTATCAGGTTCTTCTGTTCCTTCCTCGCAGATATATCCGCGACATTTCCTTGCAGAAGGAATTCTAACACATGATGATCTGGAATTCTGTGTGTTAGAACCTCGAAACTAGTCGAACAATAAAAGAATGTTTCGCATCCATGTTTTGATTGGTTCACCTGTTTTATTCGACCCGCTTTCCACGGAATTCTTTGTGCATCTGTATTGAGACAACGGTTTCAGAAATACCAGTTCTTACAGAAACCATCACTGGGACAATTTCAAATATTGGGCGGTCAACAAACGCCTTGATCTTTATAAAAATTAGGTAAAAATGGAAATGCGATATCGAATTTTTGTCTTCCTGTAAGGACAGATGCCTGATGATGGGGTGTGGTAGTTCGAAAAGTTGTATTTTCAAATAAAGAATGTTTGCTCCTCCACACTCAAGTACTGGTCTAGCTACACCTTTATTCGTTTCTTTCCAAAAAAGTTTTTCTGTTGCATCTGTAGCAGAAACAAACGCTCCAAGATATATTTCCTTTTATACACAGGGAGAAGTTCTTTAATATATCTACCATCTTTTATATGTTTTTCTTATTTTATGAATATACTGTATATATATATAAATATATATATATTGTATATATATATTATATATAATATTTATTCATATATATATATATATGTTGTATATATATATATGTATATATATATATGTATATTTATATGTATATATATATATATATATATATATATATATATATTTATATATATATTTATATAAGCTGTTTTAATTTTCGAAGTGCAGAAGCAAAAGTTCTCCATTGTATGTTTTGGTTCATGCTTATCAGGTTCTTTTCGCACCGCAGTTCCTTCCTCAAAGGACGCAGACAATATCCGTGACATTTGCCAACTTGCAGAAAGGAATAACCAGAAAGTTATTTGTCGTTTGATCTGCTCAATATTTGCAACCGATGAATTTGTCTCCGAATCGATGCAGGTGAGCTCCGAAAAATATTGGAATCAGCTTCACATCCAGAGGCGATGTTTTGGGATTCTGTCCTCACTACTGCGGCTTTTTTCAACACACACAAAGGCTCAAAGACGTGTTCCTTTGATGTTGCCGCTGGGACGCTGAGGGAGAAGTTCTTTAATGCCATTTCTGGTTACATCCTCTTTGAATATCTGTTATTTCCACCGATTTAAAACATCAGTGTCCCTAAGAGATGGTCTCTTTAAGGGTCCTAAAATGCAACTGATTTTCTTTCGCTTTCACAAGAATAAAATTTTGATTATTTATCATATTTAATTTTTTATGGATAAGTAAATATTTGTTCATTTATTTTTTAAATTTGTTTTTTAAACCTTTTGGTTCATGCTTGCTCAATAAAGGGTCAACAGTTGTATCTAAGGCCTTTTATTTATATTACTCTTTTTCATCAGATGTTTTTCCTTTTATTTAGTTAAGAAATATTCCATACGGGTTTGGAATTTAGGCTCTATATTGAATTTTTATGAAATTCTTCCCTAAAGATATTTTCATTTCATCATTTCAAATACTCTCAAACAAGGTTCATCTGTGACAAGGTAAATAAAGAAAAATGAGTTGATGATGATTTCATCTCTGTGAGTTTTAAGGGAGATTATTGTTTTTGTATTTGGAAAAATTCCTCCTAAATCTTGAGGATATCACAAAATGTCTACAAATTTCAGTTAAGCTTATCTCCTTAAATGGGACTAACTTATTTTCTTGAAATAGCCATGATGCAAAAAAAAAAAACTTTGACAGCATTCCAGTATAAAAATACAATTAGGTGAAGAATGTATATTGAAGTTCATATAACAAAAGTAAAAACGGAGACATGGCATCTGTCAGTGGATACTGACCCTCCATGTCTCTCTACACGAAAGGGAGATACGTCTTTGGTAATCCATTTGTAGCATGAGTCCCTTCAGAATATTCAATTTGCCTCTATATTGCGGGAGTTTCGAAAGAATTTATTTTGCTTCCGTCGGGAGATGGATGCTTGGAGGTAAATTCGTCTCTTCATAATAAAAGGTGGAAGGTTTAACCAAATCCTAATATCAAGATAAAGAACTTACGTCAATCGACTACTTTTCGCTTGACATATTATTTAAAGTTCTTGAAATTTTGCACAATCGGTTTCTCATTTCCTGATAATATGCAAAGTGGTGGAGATTAAATTTATGAGCGAACAACTGCAACAAACGAATTATGAAAAGAACTGTAATCCGTAACAATTACCAGTGCCGATGCTCTCATCAGGTCGCATTGAAAGGGAGAAAAAAACAAGCGCAGGAAAATATTATTTGTTCGTCATTTGATTCAACTTTAAGTCGGGTTTTATTTGATCTTTGCATTAATTTTTGTCTTGGAGAAAAATATATAAACATTGTGAATAACGAAGTCAATACTAATAGCGTATGTACAGTATACACTATGCAGACAAAAATTTTAGTGTATGTACAGTATACACTATGCAGACAAAAAATTATTTTGAAAAATGAACACTAAGCTTGTAATATATGAATAAAGACACGAGGAAATTATTGGCTTTGTTTATTTTCCTGAGATATCTAAATCATTATTATGCAGACTTTGAACCCTGATCACATGGAACAAGAGGTTTTTCACAGGGCCATTGATTTGAAATTGAAGCTTCACAAGAACGCAGACTTGTAATTTTTTTTCATATATTACAAAGTAATCTTTCATAGTGTATCTATTTGATCGTCTTTCGTTGTGATCCTGACTTGAAGGGAATGATAGATTACTTTAGATTTGTATAGGGAAACAGTGTCCTCATTTCTCACGAAATTCATAATTTCGAGATACATCTTTTTTGAGGATAGTCTGGGTGACAGATTTGAAGTTTTATTTCAAAAGTAAGTGTTTTGGAACGATATTATCTGGTGTAGTCAGAAAATGATAAGTCTGCATAGAAGTACTATATGAGAATTTAGCTTTCCAAAACTCGGTTACTCTTTATCTAATCATAAAGTTACATTAAAATGGTGTATCGGACACTGAAAAATAGTAGGTGCCTGATATGAACTTCTATGATAGAATGTAGATGTAATATATCCGACACTCGTGGCTTAATTTTTGATGTCGAGTTTTTTTATTTATCAGTTATTGTTGTTTAAGTAATTTAATGGAATAAAATATTTCTATGATTTTAATTAGTTTTGAGTCTAGTCTTATTCAGGTTGGATTTTTCTATATATATATATATTATATATATATATATATATATATATATATATATATATATATTTATGTATATATATATATATATACAAATATTATGTGTGTATGTTCTTCCCAGCCTAAAAGTAGCTATGTGTGTGTGTGTGTGTATGTATGTATCAACATTGCGAAAACTATTACAATACTGATCGTAGATAAAAACATAAGGAACGCAAAAGAGCGATATGTTTCCAATAGCATCTGTATTTTCTTCTCCAAGAATAATCAGAACTGAGAGAACGAAGAAGTGAGGGAAAGTAGATTGATGAAATAGGCCGTCAGTCGAGTCCACAGTTATCAAGATGAACAAAAGCGGATGGGGACAGTTCAATTTATTTTCCCAGGGTGCTAGCGCTGTCAGTAAACCTTACGTGGTGCACTGTAGGAAATGCACTAAAGATTCTTTGCAGCGTCCTTCGGCCCTTAGCTGCAGCCAAATTCATTCATTTCAATGTACTCCGTTAATATTTCTTCTTCCATCTGACTTTCCACCCTCTCTAACAATATTTCAGTGCAAGGTTTTTCCTCGTTTAGCCTTCTGCCAATTTTTCAAAAACCCTTTTACTGTCAAGTTTCCATTTTCATTGAGTGACAGATAGATCCCAGCGCTTGGCCTTTGGCTTAAATTCATAATTCCATTAATTACCAATAATATGGTGGTTCTGAAACTCAAAAAGCTGGATTTTTCGTTTCATGATTCTATTTTCTGCCCGTCTTTATTGCTTCTTCGTGTTTTTCAGAATCTTTATTCATTAAATATATTGAGTTGTTTGTTATTTTAACGTTTTTAATCGTTTATCACTGTTTTATTTTAATTCACATGTTTTTTCTCAAATATTTACCGACTCAAATTTTACTAGAGTGAAAACTCAATCTTTCCAGACTCAGAATAGAAATAAAAAAATAGAGATGCCTCCAGAATGTTATGGAGCTACTTCTGGGGTGAGAACAACAACGTGATACAAAACAGAAAGAGAATTTATCCTAGGAAAGTCAAACAACGAAGTACAAGATCGTTTTCTCCTCGACTCTGAGAGCAACTTTGCTCATATTTTTCCTATTAGTCTTTTTTGTCATGCCGAATATACTTCACAATCTGCCCCAGAGTTCTGCATAATCCTACCATACTTTCTTTCGTGTTTTTACGGCTGATTTGAGTGTGTGCAACTGCTCAAAGAAATCGCAGCAAACAGCGTCTGTCGCTGCAGGTTAAGAACATCAAGTAGGTATTTTGATATATCATAAGAAGTAGAACCGACAAAAGAAAGAAATCACTGGCTTTAAAGGCAAAATTTATCCAATGAGTTTTAATGGATATTTTACAGTATTCGGTGGAGTTGGGAAAGTTACTCAGAACCATTTAAAAGTTTATCACTCAAAAGCTGTTATTTCTCTCTAATGACCAAACGCCAGACGGGTCAGTAATGTTAGGTCGTTGGGCATGTTTTTATCGCTAGTTATTTTATGGACTTTCGTTGAACATCCTGAGTTGTTTTGGGCAACTAAACCAAAGCGATTCCCGGCCGCCAGACTGTACTCCTTTGCGAAGGCGTATCCTCTCAGGCACAAGCGCTTTAAATACGCAAGCTTTGAATACCGACGCTTTATTATCGGTTTACATAATTAAACGCCTTGGGTGTCTGGGAGAATGGCCTTTTGTCTCTTGTTACTCAGAAATAAACTTGTGCTTGAACAATGTCCACAAAAAGCCTTTGTAATCCCTCTGAAACATCCCGGCAGAACGGGGAGAGGCCAGTTTCCAGGGTGTGAATGGAAGCTCTGCCAGCTGATTCTCAATTGATTTCAGTCTAAATCATTTGTTTGCACTTCCCACCACAGTCACACTTTGCTGGTCTCCTGAATTCTCATCAAACATTAGTTTTGCAGCTTTGAAGTTTTTGTTTAGCATCGCGAACGGCGTTTTGTTTTATTTTGTTTATCATTTGTTTTTTTTGTAGTTCGCTTGATCTTTTTGTCATTTATTCAGTTCGAAGCCCTTGTTGTTTATTTTTGCCTCTGTGCAAAAAGACTTCAGCTTCTCTCTCCTTAAATGAAATTTCTTTCACGAACTAAGAATACCTGTAATGGTGTGGAATTTTAAGCGAGGGATATGCGCCAAGGGAGATTAATATGTAGGAATTTAATTGAAATGCCCGAACGTGCATGAGAAATATGATATTAACTGCCCTTGTCCCTTACAAATACTGAAATGAAAAATATGGAAAACATAGGAATCGTAAGCTTACTGATATTTATAGAAATAAAACTACAAACACTTCCTTGACAGAGGACAAGAGAAACTTCTAGAAAAGTTCTGCATAAATACCACTTTTAAAATTTGTTCTTTTTACGTCCAGAATTACTGACCAGTTCTTCTGCAGCCATGGTTGAGGGAAGGCGATCCTTCCTCTCAGGTTTGGAATCTGAGGGTACTGATAAAAAAGAATCTCATCCTCCGCTCTTTTCTGATTCCAGGATTTCATTTTTAATTTCAATAAATACAATATATATAATTAAGCAACAATTTATAGTTAAAAATAAAATTATATATAAATATATCATCTTATATAATTGGTGTCATTCATTCAACTGAAATTTGTTATTGACTGGGCAAAGGCACAAAGGAAATATTGCCCAGGCACTGTAAGGAGATTAGCTAGGTCAAAAATGTATTCACTAAAGGAATTTTTGGTATTTTCTCTCGTAAGTTTGAAAACAGAAGAATTTCCTAAGCCCCGTTGATGACGGCCGTTAGTTTTGTAGAAAATCTGAAATGTTCAAATGTATAATTATATAGAAAATAGATAAATGATTACTTTGGTAATTAGCAAAGATTTATTTGCATTGCATTTCCTATTTCCTTGTATATCATTCAGAATCAAAAAAGGAAATTGTGACATAAACGTTTGCGATATTTGATTATCAATGGTAACAGGAAACAGGAAATATTAAGTGGCAAATATTGGTCATATTGCAATTTATTTAACTGTAGAAACTGATTTATTATGAACAATTAACTTTACTTGAGTAGAAGTCCATTACATTCACTCTTTCCCTTATACCACCTAAAATCCAAATAGAGAAATCGTTACATCTAATCAATTATAGGAAATTTATTTATTCATTTATTAATTAAAAGTTCAGTATTTCGATCTGAATTGGAGGTACATTCACAGTGCACAAATTCGACATAATTCTACAAAGACAATGACCAAAATACACGTCAATACCCAATATAATAATGGCATTTATACCTCTCCTTTCTGCTATTCTCCCTTTACCTAACTGACAGGTAAGTAGCCTGTCCGCTCGCTGCGTGACGTCATGCGCGAACTGTGTCGCATTTTGAGTCAACTGTGACCAGACCTTTTCTTTCTTAGACAATTGTCTAGACAGGCTTCCATGTATAACCGCCCCCCCCTTCCTTATCTCTTCCCCCTCTACCGACTTTTTGTTCCAAACTCTTTTATTCCTAATCGTGTTTTTGTAACTGCCTGTCGATTTGAAATGATCTAGTTTCCTGTTGAGCGATTTAATAGTGTTGTTGTCCGGGACTGTAATTATTTTCTTCCCTTTCAAATGTTTTTTGTTTCCCCTTCCTCTCCCCAAAAATAGTTTCTTCTTGCCCCCGGTGTTGCCTTTCCCCCAATACTTGGGGTATCCTCATCTCCATTTTAAAGTTCAAGCATTCCAGCTCCTTATCCAAGGTAGCGGGGCTGCAGATCCTATAAGCCCTGAGAGCCTACCATGTTAACTCCCATCCTCCCTGTGGCTGGAGCTCCTCATGTATATATGAATTAAGGATGTGTCTTCTTTCTGTGTAACTTCAATTTTAAAATTCCCTTCCCACTTTACCAGTACGTCTAAGTAAAGCCTACCACTGAGCTGATTAACACTCAAGGGCTGGCCTAATTTCTTTTTTTGTGGCTAAGAACCAACTGGTTACTTAGCAACGGATCATTATGTGGAATCCGAAATATGATTATAGCGAGAAATGAATTTCTATCTTTCCAGAAATAAATTCAGATTAACTTTCATCAAATGGTCGGTGGAATTGAACCTTCCCATCGAGCGACGGTCTGAAGCTCAAACCGACTCTTGGGGGGAGAGATTCCAGTACGTCTAAACTAAAAGCGTTACTTGTAGGCTATATCTTGCAATCTGTGTATCAAAACAAAATACAGATTTGCTTAGTTTGCATTAATGAACTTCGTATAAATTTCATATTCGTCCAGCTGGTTTGTATTGCAATATTCATTCATTTCAGAGGAAAGTTTCATTAAGCTTCTCTCTATACCATTATGATACTGATATTTGCTTTCATTGCTTGGAGGGAGAACAAGAGTTTTTAATGCGATATATTTCGTAATCGTCTGTATTAGCATAACAATGTTATACGGTTAATCTTAATCGTATGACATTGCATGCAAAATTGCATTGATTCTTTTCGCCTATTCTTTGTTGTAAGGCGTATTGAAAGCATTAACGTTTCTGTGTAATGGATGATAAATTTTCTGAATTTCTAGAGAACTTTAGCGAATGTCATTTTCTATTTAGCAGATTCTTTGTTTCTGCATTATCACTGAGGGTTTTTCATCGCATTATTTTCTGTAAGTTCAACAGCTATGTCCATCTGCAAACCTCTGGCCTTTATAAGCCTTCATTCTGCTTGTCATGCAGTGTTCATCAGCTTCAGATTGTTCTCTTTTGAGCAAGAATATTAATATCTCCAGGCACACATACTATATATATATATATATATATATATATATCTAACATATATACATACACATATATATACATATATATATATATATATATGTATATATATATATATATATATATATATATATATATATATATATGTATATGTATATGTGTGTGTATGTGTTCATGTGTATGTATGTTTGTGCATAGTGTCACAAGATTTTGAAAGATGAAAGCCCGTTCACAAGAGTGTTAGATCAATAATAATATAAGAGCAATGGGAGAGAAACTTGTATTGGTGAGTATGTTTGGCCCCATGAAAGGCAAAGAATGAAAGTGAAAGAGAAAGTTTTTGCCAGAGTCGGATTCTTTGCTTTGCTTTGTTTGCAGATTACAAAAGGGTGGTCTTTGTGCTTGGTGATTTAACTGCAAAAGTAGGTGACGGAGTAAGAGATGACGCAGAATTTTTGTCAAAATATTATTTGAGAGCGACTTGATTGTTGTATTTACAGAGTTTCCAAAAAGAATATTCGTTTCTATATTTGGTAAAAGAAAATGATGAAGGAAAAGTAGATTGAGAGGAAGCTGGTGGATGTAATGGTGAGAAGAGAGAAATATATCAAGATTAGTTTGGGATACAGATATTGGGGAAGGTGTCCAAATCTGGCTGTAAGTGTAATTAAGTCAGGTGAGTGTGATTAGGAATGAGAAAACAAAATTTGATTATGGATTAGGGCGAATACCATGGAATGGAAGTAGATTAGGATTTGTAAGATTTCATAAAGCATGGGGATGGATAGGGTAGCCAAGATTAAATGGGAGAGACAAAAGGATGGGATGGAAGTAAAAACAGGGTAGGTGAGCAAAAATCATGGTAAGGTGTTGGTTTACAAGAAGTGAAATGCAGAGAGACGCGTTCATGAAAATTGGATCTGAGATTAACAGTGATATTGCGGAAATAATATAAGAGGTGGAAGATAGAAGAGAAGCAGAATTGAGTATCACAAGAGTGGAAAAGGAGACTGTACATTTTTTGAAGGCTAGAGGGAGTGACTGCAGGGTATGTGAGGAGGTTGGTTGGTGGGATCACAAATGGGGGCTGCATTCATGGTGGTAATTTGAGACTGAGTTGACAGACTTTAATCGAGATGAGTGCTTGTAAGGTATATCTAGATGAGGGACGGGTTCCAGGGGATTGGATGAAAAGAATAATTGTTCAGTTATGCAAAGGTGAAGATGATAGAGGCAACTGTACGAATGAATACGCAATAACTTGTTGTAAATTACGTAATTATCTTTTAGATTGAAGGTAAAGAAAAGGATGGTTGTTCTAAAACTAATAACTTACAAAGTGTACCAGGTGCTGTACATTCCTTCCCATTAATTGCCAATTCAGAAGACTTAAAATATAGAAATATGATTTGGCATAAAAGACAAGTAAATTCCAATAGTGATAAAGAGGAAATAAACAAAGCCTCATTTGTAAATGTTATCATGTACATTCAACAGAGAGGAGAGAGAGAGAGAGAGAGAGAGAGAGAGAGAGAGAGAGATCTGGAGAGAGAGAGAGAGAGAGAGAGACGGACATGAGAACACACAAACACAGTTATGGCAGTAAGGTCCCTTCCTCTCAAAAGAACGCTACTAAAAATATCAAGAATGACAAATGGACAGGAAAACTATACATGGAAAGCAAATATTGAAATTGCTCCAAAACAAATGAAGTTCAAGTATGAAATGCAGGGTAAAAAAAAAGCATAGGTAACAGGAGACGTGTGTGTATTTTGTCTCAATTTTTATTCTTTATGAGCCTTTGTCTTTGGGTTTTAATTAAGTTTCATATTTTTCCATCAGGTGGATTTGTAATGCTTATATTAATAGTGTCATAATTGTTGTATGATTTTTTCTGAAGTGGAATATGAAGGATATACTTATAACTGAATGACTGAATAAATGAAGAGCTCTGGTTTACAAGGATGGAAAGAATGGTTGATGACGAAAAATGGCAGCTGCGTTTTTCTGTAAAGCCAGTGAAAGATAATCATATACAAATTCTTGTGTTTTATATCGACACTTAGTTGCATGGTTACTAAATCATGAGAAATCTGACGCTGTCATTATGCAAGTGTTAAACATTCCGTCCTGTGACAAGAAAGAATATAACAGGACACAATGCAAAATATGTTGCCATTACCATGTTTAAATATCTTGAGGAAAAGGGTTGAACTTTTGTATGTGATATAGTTTACTGGTCTGTTCCAGCTGACTCTGTTTCATCTTTTAGAATAAACTGTATTGTTAAACTGATTTTTTATGACTGGTATAAAAACAGTAAACTGGTAACAGTGTGCATGGAACAAAGTGAAATAGCGTGTGAAGAGAGAGAGAGAGAGAGAGAGAGAGAGAGAGAGAGAGAGAGAGAGAGAGGAGGGGGGGAGGATTCATGGGGGGACGCTGCCTGAACAAACACCCCTTTTTGCACTTTTGTCATAAATCACAAAATGAAATTGAGTCTCATTTCATCTACCACCTCATAACAGATGTACACAAAACTTCAAGAAAGTTTAATATTTTTTTATTGACTAGCTTCTCATACAATAATATCTCATTTATATAAATTCAATCAGTCGCTTTCTTATCGGAAATAACTCGTTGGGATAGGTGTTATTAGGAGATTATAATTTTTTCCAGTTCATTAAGTAACTAATGAAACCCCTTTGCTTTTCCTGTTCTTTATGATAAGCCATCACATACAAACACCGAGAAATTCTTGGCATCTGATCTGTTTGTCTTGTTATGTATCTAAGTATTGATATGTATGATCCTCAATGCCAACTTCATCAAAGTTTTTATTCTGTTTTATCTTTTGAATGACTTGTACTTTTTGCCTGATGAATTTCAACTTTCAAAGCGATATTAGTGTTTTTAATCCTTTTTTTGTTGAAGCCTAAATTTATTCATGCGTTGCAAAACTGGACAGGGTCATGTGATGTTTCATTTCTTCTTACTTTTTTTAGCCAGTGGGAAAGTCATATGATGGTTTTGACAACGAATCGATAAAAGAGAGACAGTTTGTCGTTCCAGAAGATGAACGACAGTAGGAAAACAACCAATGGATTGCAAATATTTTAAAAAAATACTAGATTAGCCTATAAAGGTGAGGACTGGTTTATTCAGACTAGAAAATGCTCCTGAAATTGAGAAATACCTGGAAGGATGGGATGGATCAGGTTATTGCAAAGACACATTTGCAAAAACGCTTACTCTGAAAGGTTACAGATGTAGCAAGGTGGCAAGAAATCCATCGAAGTGACAGGTATGGACTTTCGCAAAAATGAATGATACTTTCATTCCAGGCCGTTATAGAACCAAGGTTACCGCCCTGTCTGCAGAGAAACAACGGGATATTTTGAATGTCAAATGTAATCGTCACCAATTTTAGCCACAACTCTTTCATCCTAGACACAGCTGAATCCTTGTGACTCTTATAGGATGAGTCTGCACTACAATATGACATGTCATTTCCTATTTCAGTATTAATTTCCTTTCTCTTTTACTGAGAAAATTAGAATTGAAAAAGTAATTTAAAGAGTAGTGGAGCACCTCTCTGTCTCCCGTAATGAAATTTACCTTCAGGAAAGATAGCACCTATTGCTAATTTTTACTTAATCTTGGTGAGTTCATCTCGAGGTCTGGATCCGAGCTTGCAACACTCCTCAGGATCTGCCTTTTCCCACTAACGTGTATTGTTAAAATTCCAGTACTGCACATAATTATCCTTTTCTGTGGCCAACAATACATTATTATTATTACTATTATTATTATTATTGTGTATTATTATTATTGTCATTATTATTATTATTTATTATTATTATTATTATTATGCAAAAAAATGGCAGCATCAGCAGAATTGATTTCTGCAAAGCCTTTCAATTCTTCTTACTATTCTCTTTTGCTTCCAGGGATGACATCTGTAAGCTGGCAAATGTACGTAATCTGAATAAGGAAATAAGGAAAGGATAAGGAAAGATAAGATAAGAAAGATAAGAAGGAATAGTTCTGGAAAATTATAGTCACGTTTTAGTCTCCTTATCCAATTCATGCATACGTCAGCCAGCTCTTAGCAGATATCAGCCCTGAAGAAAAAGAATAGCGAGAAGAGGGTGAAAAGACTGTAGAAAACCGGATTTCACTGATGCTGCCATTCTTGATAACAGAACATGCTTAAAGAAGGTCTACTCCTTCATATTATTATTATTATTATTATTATTATTATTATTATTATTATTATTATTATTATTATTATTATTATTATTATTATTGGTGGTACCATTGATGCAAATCTCATGAGCATTTATTTATTCCAGAGGTGAAACACAGAACTATAGCGATATTTTTATTTCGTATAAGTATTTAGTTAGATGTTATATTAATAATCAACATAATGATATTCATATTTTAATGGCGAAAAAGAATTCCACGAGTATGATCAAAGCTACAGAACTTTCGATATAGCGTAGCGAGGTGCTCATGATCTAATACGTAAAATCGTCCTGGTTTTATCTTCATCTCTTAAATATAGAATCGAATAATTTAAATTTTGTATTGATAGAACAAACATTGGTCTCATATTCTCCATAGTGGTGGTCATTGTGATATACCTTCATTCGATAAGAATATTCCATAAAGATTTTCTTTGTTCCATCTTCTTTTCGTTATTTATTTTCATTGCTTCTTGTAACAACCGAAGTTTTATGTCATATACTTCGTACTCGCCTCTGTCAAGGACGAAACTTTATGGAAGGAGTTTTACAGAAGAATATGAGTTCTGCCCAAGAGAGAAATGAATTTTCGGAATTCTGGTGAACTAATGTTCACATATTGTATATACTTCAGAGATTCGTTTGCATTTGTATATTACTAGTGTTTATTCAGTATTTGCTATTAGTCATATTCAGTTGAAAACTTTGGGGCTGAATTCGAACATTTTTTTAAAATTACACATTCTATTTTAGGTTTTCAGAAATTTTCCGATTTGGTGTTACGAGTTAGAGCATTAATCTTCCAAAAAATTATATGGAAGAAATAGTTTGCATATACAGGTTTTCTTCTTATGTTTAGACATTCATTTTTGGACAGATTCATTCAGTGAATATTGAATGGAAATAGAGAGTTCATCTATTTATTTTAACTGTTAGAAAACCAGACCCTTGAAGCTTCTGATTAGTTATGTGCGTATATTTATTTGTATATATATATATATATATATATAATATATATATATATGCATATATATATATATATATATATATATATATAGTATATATATATATATATATATATATATATATATATATATATATATATATATATATATATATATATATATATATATATATATGTGTGTGTGTGTGTGTGTGTGTGTGTGTGTGTGTGGGCCACAGGTTTTTGAATTGTTGTTGATATTATATGACATTTTGGCACATACTCAAGACAAATTATCACCAATTGAGAACGTATTTCCATCCAAAAACTTTTCAGGTTTTGTGTGAGTACAAAAAATAAAAAAGAATTAAAGCATGCTCATATTAAAATGCAATAAAAAGTAAAAAAAAAAATAATTTTTTGAGACACCATTTTTCTTACAATTAATCATGCTACAAAAATAAAAACGTGGGCCCAAAACATGGAAGAAAAATGCTACGAATTTAAAAAAATTATTTCTTTTCTTGTAGCATTTCCTTCCGTGTTTGGGACCCTTTATATTTTCGTAGACATGATTAATTATAAGAAAATCTATTAATATCTAAAGGTATTTTTACTTTTTATTCAATAAAGCATGTTTTAAATTTTTATTTTTATTTTTACTTTTTAATTTTGACAAATTGTAACCGATTTATGATTGTGATTAACAAATTGTTGATATCCGTTTTGGGAGGGAGCTAGAGAAGGGGAGAGGAGGGAAGAGGGAAGGGGAGGGGAGTAGGAAGGTGAGGAAGGGAAATGGGGAGGAGGAAGGGAGAGATGAAAGAAGAGGAATGAAGGTGGGAGGGAGGGAGGAGGGAAGATGGAAGGTAAGGTACAGGAGGGGAGGAGAGGATGGAAAAAGAAGGGGAGGGGTGGAAGGGAAGGACGACACAGCTTAATTAGTGTACGATGCATGCTCTGGAAGGAGGAGAAAGATGGAAGAGGAAAGGGAGGAGGATGACTAAATTAACATGATTGTGTACTTTGAGAGAGATGGTAGGGAAGGGGCTGCTGGAAGAGTGGAGGAGGAGGTGGAGGACACAGGTAAGTGTAATCATGTACTGGAGAGGATGAGGATGGATGGGAGGGTGGACGCAGTTAAATTAACAGTGTTGCACTTTGGAGAATTGGGGATGGGTGGGGGAGGGGAGGGGATGGAAGAGGGGTGGGAGGAGAGTTGTATATAGAGATAGATTCTACAGTCGAGAAGTTATGAAAAATCAAGAGTTTCCTTTAAATCCTGAGATTCTGAGAGGTCACTGTAGGGTCACTAGGGTCATTGCTGGCCTACTCACCATATATGAGCTGTATTGTCACTGGATTGAGTAACCATGGGAAATTTCAATTCCACTGACGAAGGGAACAAGTCGAAAATTTAGTTACAAGATTTGAATCTAAACAGATAGACAGACAGGTGCAGAAGTCCAAGTTAAATAAAAGCATGTATAAATAAGTGTTGTTGCTTTGTTTGAATGAAATATTCCATAATGAAAGAAATAGCTAAAGTAGCTAAATCTAAAAATAAGGTTTGGTGAATAAGCCTGTGTTTGATGAAAGACAGCAAAATTCGTACTAACATAGAATGTATCTAGGAACAAGGAATAAC
>NC_089766.1:43161927-43166927 GCF_040412425.1 Macrobrachium rosenbergii
GTTTGTCTACATCTGTTCTTGGGTGCTTCAGTGGTGCCTTTCCTTTTCTGAGACCAGCTTATGTAGTACTTTACACTGCTCTACAAGTCGTTCACTCAAGTTTTGAAAAGTTTTTCTGAGACTTTGTTTTCCTTTTCTATCCACTTCTATATAGTCACCGAGTCTGTTATTCACTACCATCACAGGACTAACCTCCGTTCCTGGTATGGGTGTTGTAACTTCAGTAGTTATCCATGAACAAGGCAGGGGTGGGAATTTCTCTCTACACATTGGCTTTCCTGCACTGGGAAGGGCATGTCCTGCTGGAGGTCCTGAGATACCACCCTGTTCCTTCTTGCTAGTTACTGCACTATGGGCTCCAGAGGCTTTAGTCCCTGTGGGGTACTTAGTGCATTGGTTTGAGCTTGTATAGTGACTGCTTCCTCAGTTGCAACATAATGGTGCATTCTCATTCCCAGCAGTGATAAGACCTCAGCATGTGAATGACTCATGGTTTTGGGCACAAAATCTGTATCTGGCAGGACTATGGCATTCTTCCCTACCATGATTCCACCTAGAGCACACAAAGTTGACCTTTGTACATATTCTCTGATCCAAAGAGGATGGGGGATAGATTGACATTATCAGATGTCCAGGTATGTCTCCCTTCGACCACCCTATTATTTCATTCCACGTATTCTATGGGACGTGCTTCTCGTATCCGTTCCAGTATCATGTTTGGATTCACATCTAGAATGATAATCTTTTTTGGGTCTTTCTTTACACTGGGGTTGATATAACACTACTGCCTCTTTGCCCTGTAGTTGTTAACATTTCTAAAGTTTATTTTGAATTCAGTAAAACTATGAGGCCTTTTTTTACCTGGGTAAGCTTTGAGTGCCCCTTATTATACACTTCTGATGTCCATTTTCCTTTATTTCTCGCACTCCCATAGTATAACCTCGTGGGAAATAGAGTGGGATTGAATCCAATGATGTTAAGTTGTCTGCACTTGCTATTTAATTTAACTGTTTGTTGAATCATCTCCATTTTCACTAGTCTCTTTACTTCTGATATTTTTTTTACTATTTCACCATTTCCAATCTCACTGGATTGGGGATGGGATTAAGGATCACTTCCTAGTGTCCTCATCGACGACGTTTACTGTGTGCTTTCAACATGACCCTCTGTATAGCAGCTACACTAAAGAAAAAAAAAGACACTGTTTCCATTTGTATGACTTCATTATTATCATGACGTATCATAGCCGAATATATTCTTCGACGCAAAGGAATAGCTACTTCCTTTGTGATAACAGATATAAGGAAAACAAAGTTTTTGAGAGGACACAATTAAGAATAAATCAAAACCACGAAGCACCATATCGACAACAACGGCAGAAAAAAAATCTACTAAGTATCAAGGTCCAAAGAAAAGGGACCTTGCTATGTATGTTATCCGTGAACGGAAGTGAGATGCTTTTTAACTCTTTCCTATAGTTCAGGGATCTACAGGAGTGGCGAGTGCGATTAAATCCAGGAAATATCCTTCCTGGGAGATGAGCTTCACCCGTCTACTCTCGCCAATATCTAAACAACAACGTATAATTAGAAAAAGACAGAAATAAAAAGTGAAACGTAATCCAAATAAACGACTTGCCTGGACAACTAAAAGTCAACACTTGGAAACAAATCGTGCCAATGTTATTTCAATCGTGCACAATTACGCCCGAAATTTCGAACACCTAAACAATAGTCGCATATAACTAGTCTTTGAAGCTGTAATTATCATTGGCATGGGATGCCACTGCCTCCATTCGTCTTGTGTTTCCTTTCGGAAAATGTTCATGTATTTCCACTGGATTTTCTTCTCGGTAATTCAACCCTAATTGTAGGATATTCTCTTCCAAAGGAATAATTACGAAATTTGCTAAAGATCACAGCGGGGTATTAACCCTTATCCTAATTACGAGGTATGGAGAAGAGCAGGGAGGGTTGATGATAAGTGGCTGAGCGAAGGAAATGGAGAATTAAAGAGGCGTTTAGACAGTTATTAGTACCAGAATATCTCTTTTCTTCAAAGTTAAATGAAAAACTTTAAATTCTGAAGGGCTAAAATAATTCAGTCATGGTTTTGATAACTAATAAAATATGGTTGAATTTCTGCGTTCTGGTTAAACTAAGATATACTTACTTTTTTTTCAGCGTTCTTTGATGTCGGATGCAACAGAAGTCGTAGAAATATTTTCCAGTAATGACTGGAAGATGAGGAAGTTTCTTGGGAAACCTTCTATGTTCATAATACTTCAGTTTATATGATACGAGATGGATTAATTATAGAAACTATTTGACTGAACGGTTTTCTCCGCTAATGCCAGTCTTCAGCCAATGAAAATAATCTCCTTCAACATTGTAGTAAAATCCTCTCCAATGTTCTTTCAATTGTAGACTTAATTTCCTTATCCTCAGTGAAGTAAATCATCGCTAAGAATCACCCAGGTAAAGTGTGCATTCAAAATTATAATTTGAAAACCTCAAGAAATATTTCTCTTTTTTTTTCAAGCTAAAGCCAGGGAGAAAGAAATAGTTTTTGAACCTGAAGCTCCAAAGGTTTACATTAGAGGAATTGAAACAGTCTAAACTATGCATTGTATTAAGATGTTATAACAATTTCTTAGGGATGTATTGAAATCACCAGTCATTCAACTGACTTTTGCGACACTGACATTTTCCACGCTGTCAATATATTATCAGCTGAACTAACGTATTTTCTGCTAATCGTTTTCTGCGTGCAGGTAATTATTCGCACAATCTCTTACAATTTATTTAAGCTCACTTTCTTGTGCCAGTGTTTCATGCTTCTATCTTCGTCGCCATATATGCTGGCTTCCAGGAGTTGCATTTTTGATCATGTGGGTGATATGAACGGAGGCTGAAATGTTATGATAATTTGAATCCAGTAAGAGTGGGGAAACCACATTAAGCTGCAAAACGCGAAGTAAGGAAAGAGACGCAAGGCAATTTGGAAAACCAGATCCCTTTTCGGAAATGATGCGAGGAATGCCCGTTAACAAGGAAGAAATCCAATTTAAACCCCGGAAATTCATTCCTCAGACAATAGGCTAGATAGAAATGTCTCTCTCTCTCTCTCTCTCTCTCTCTCTCTCTCTCTCTCTCTCTCTCTATACATACATATTGTTTCACTAATACTAAGTGATCTGGACGAACATTTTTCTCTTTGTAATGGCCTAATTGTACATATTTTAATATTTTTTATCTTCACGTTTTTGTGAGAGCTTTCTTGCTCACTCGTTTTGTGCTCTGTGTTACTTTGTGCCCCGAAGAGGTGTTAAAATACACGAAAGTACTTGGGACTCTGTTGTTTCATTTTGAACTTTCCCAGTGGTTTCAGCTAATAATACATTTTGCGTTTATTTGAAATTGTAAAAAAAAAATATATATATATATACGATGTCCCGTTCCTAATCATTGAAACTCTTCAGCTTCCTAAACATTTCTTGTATTTTTAATATTTCCGCTTCATTTCTCCCTGTTAATTATAGCTCTATTTTTATTTTACACTCACTGTGAAGATTTAACATTATTCTTGAAAATGATAATTAATTGCCTCAAGCAGCTGCTGACAGGGTTGGTTCGACTTTCAGCATCTTTCCAATAGTGGTCTCGTCTCTGTCAGGGTACCTCATGCATATTACCAGCACTGGGCTAATCACCTGCACCATATCAAATATATAAACTACATATTTCACATTTTTTCAGGCTTCAGTTTCATGTCAGTATCCCCTGTCGTCACTGTATTAACTGCTGATATTAGCCATTCCTCAATCTATTCACCACCCGTATACTCATCCCACAATGTTATAGCTTCGTTTGATGCCCATCCTCTAATTCTCGCATCACTCCATCTTTTAGATAATGAATGGGTCTTGGAGGAGGTGAATTCTCTGATATCGGGCCCAAAGAGCTATCTTTCCCTCGCTTATCTCTTTTCAAGCTGTTTCCCTCGGCTTTGACATGACAACAGAAATACTGGGTTTGTGCTGAAGCAGGGACTGTCGAGCTGGTCTTCTTGCTTTTTTTCCAGACTTCATTGTGGCTGGGCCTATGGCATAATACAATTGCAGACTGTCTTGTCTGGTGTCTCTTCAGAGGAAGATAAGGCAAAGTCCCAGAGGATTTTGGTGTTGGGAGGAAGTATCTGGGCATTCTTATCAACAATGAGCAGGAACGGTCCAGCCAAGGGACCTTTGGATTAGCAAGTTCAGGGAAGTATCAGTGGAGTTCCTGTCCCAACAGGAACAGCAGCTCAGCTGTGGTAGATGTTGCTGTTCACCTGCCATCCTTCGAGAAACTTGTGCCTCACAGGCAGATCCACCTGTGCTCTGATATTCCTCTTACCTGTGTTAGGAAGTGTTGAAGATCTAGCTTTGTGGTTGGACAGCTGGAACCTTTTTGTGAGAATTCTGCTGAATTCATCCCTCCAGAGATGCTTTTGTTCTAGATGCACTGAGGGTGGGGTGGGACACACACCTGAATGGCTCATTTGTCTCAGGATTTAGGATTTGAGAGAAATTGTACTTGGAAGTATTTCTGGATCAGTCAGTGGGTCACTTGGTAACGCTGATGAGCAGCACCATAATCATTGTGGCATATGTTAGCAAGCAAAGGATTGCAATCTCTCTCTCTCTCTCTCTCTCTCTCTCTCTCTCTCTCTCTCTCTCTCTCTCTCTCTCTCTCTCCAGGTTGATAAGGCAGGTGCATGAGTGGGTGGTCATCACACCATCAAATCAGCCAAATACATCCCTGGACATCATTCTCCAGTGATGCACCACCTCATTTTCCAGGGTCAGGTCATAAGTATAGAGGTTTCCTATACCCTCTCAGGGCAGAAAGGCTGTTCAATGTTTAGGAAACCTTGGTGATTTTTAGTTTGCTACCATTCAGTGGAACAAGATGCTCTCGGTACTCGGCTCCTCATTGCTGGACTCCTGGGGTACATTG
>NC_089766.1:43171927-43189427 GCF_040412425.1 Macrobrachium rosenbergii
GTAACAGCTAACATTTACCATGTAGCGCACGCTGCTAATTAAAAAAAACTGCTTTTTCCTATTATTATTTTTCAGAAGCATTAGAGCCCTCCATAGTATGAAACATAATTTTCCTTCACAGAAAACAGTAGGAACTGAGAACTCTCATTATGAAAACGTTGTGCTTTGGTTTGCAACCCATCAAATAATATTCCAATGTGAAGCCGCATTACTTTTGAGTCAGAAACTTTATCCAGTGATTTTTAGACAAATTTCTCAGCACCATTATTGCAGTTTATATTCTCTTATTCGGGTGTCGTTATTTTCATAAAGGAATGGGAATAAGCTCTTTTTTTATACTTACGTTAAGGAATTAATCATTGGGGAAAGCAAAACATGAATTTAAGCAGGTATTAATTTTGCACGAACAGTTAACCAAAATTTTAATTTCAAAGCTGCAGTCAAGGCGGGAACACGTTTCTACAGTAATCATTTCGTATTTAGGTTGAATGTAATTTATATCTAGAGAAATGAAATATCGTTCAAGATGCAGAGTGATCTTTGTTTGGATAACAAGCAAGCACACACTTTCCATTATGCAAAGCTGCTCTTGGAAAGCTCAGATTTGTTCTGTTCATTTATTCATTGTATTTAAGAACGGCTTCTGCAGCATTTCAGATGCATTGTCAAACAGTTTTTATATGCTAACATGAAATAAAGTAGAGTCGTTTCCTGAATCGGGTACAGTCTGCTCCTATACATGCATGATATAATTTTTTGAGTTGCGAAAGTGTGACTTTTTAACGGTGATTTCTTTTCATAGATAGTTTCAACATATCATTTTTCCCCACAAAATTGTACCACGTTCAAGACCTTTTCCTTGATTTCAGCAGATGTTGGTAACCCTTTTACAGCTGGTGCACTGAGAGGATCAATGTATTCATTAATCTTTCTCTTTTTACTTACTCCCCTGTTGGACCTTTTGTTCCCCCTAAAACTCTTTTTCACCTCCTCCCCTCTGTTTTTATTACATGCCTTCTCTTCACTCTCATTTTCTTCCTGACTTCTTTATATATCCTCCTGTGTGTCTGCAGTTGATATTCTCAGCTCATCTGTCATTAACCTCTTCTTCGAATACCATTTTTTCGTCAGTAAATGTTTCATTTCCTCATCTCCCCATATCATGTTTTTATTCCCTCGTCCTTCCCTTCTGTGGCCATAAACACTCCCTGCTGTCCGGGTGACCTCATCCAGGAATGTTGCAAAGTCCCAGCTGTCTAATTCTTTCATCAGCATATCTTGACTGTAGCCCATTTTTCATTCATTTTCTCTGTACATACTCTTGTTATTTCCGTTCCATCTCGTTCACTTGTCTTCATTACTGATACAACCACTCTTATTATCCTTTCCTTTCCAAATTATATCTATCCCAAATTTGGCTACAGCCAAATGATGATCAATTATACCTCAGGCCACTCTCCCCACCATCAACTTTTTCTTCCATCAACGATAGCAAACTCTCTTCATTAACCACTCATATAAACATTCTTCTTTGGAAGCCGAATATTTCCAACAGTGTAGCCTCGCACTAAACACCTTTTCAGAAGACTTTCTCCATTCTCATGTACTCCTGGACTCCTTTTACATTTCAACAACAGCGTCTGATTCTGTAGCACAACCATCCAAAGAGATTCTTCCTCACTCCATTTGTTTTCCTTCCTCAGCCTTTTACCCTCACTACTACAGCCTTTATTTCTGCCACAGTAGGTCTTATCACTTTATATCTTTATTTCATGGTTTAGTGAATTTGATATTAAACGATATGTTTGGCTTAATATTTGTGAATTTGAAAAATGTCACGCTTGTATAAATAAAATTCACATATATATATATATATATATATATATATATATATATATATATATATATATATATATATATATATATATATATATATATATATATATATATATATATGTATGTACGTGTATGTATAATTATACATTTGTTAGTTTCTAATGTATTTTAATATAAAAAGAGTCAGATCCTAGATTTATTCAATGGTGCGCAGATAAAAGTAATCTAAAGTCAGAGTATTTCAAGATAAAATGGAGAGCTAAAATCCTTGTCGTGTCTTGATTATGTGGAAAAGAGAATAAAATTGATCCAGAAAGCGAAGTAACTTCCACCCTAGAGCTTCCTGATGCCCTGAAAGCCTCTGCAATAGAGTAAAGACGACAGAGGTCTCAAATGTTCCCTGGCATCAGAGAGTCTTGGAGGGATATTATTATTTCATTTGCTCCGTTTTCTTCGTCAAGGAAGTTCCACGATGCACTCGGCCTTTTAAGCTCGTTTCCTGGAAGGTGGAGGAGTCGAGTAAAGAGTCATTTCCAAATATCAAACGACCAGGACCCATATTGACAGTTTGCTTTGTTGTAACGCTTCTCGGTAAAAGCTGTGGTTGCTGTGTAAATATTGCAGAATCATATACGGAATGATCGCAAAGCGGAACAAATTGCTTAAAACTCGATGCTGTTGCCAGAACGAATTCTAAATATTATAACGGTTGGTGTCTCTTGGGGCCACTGAAGGGAGGCTTGATGAAATCTGGGTTATTCCTCAATACTGATCTTGAGTATTATATAACATGTTTTTACAGTACGTTATTTATACGCATATTTTATTTATTACGGGAAAAATTAGCATGTTGCTTTAAGGTAAACGAAGAAATGCAAAACAAACCGACTAGGCACCTTTTATGAAATATGCACGAGGCACAAAATGTAACCTTTTTCCTTTTGCCCTGTTCTACTGAAATTGTACAGAGGGAGGAGGGGGGAAAAGAAAGGGTAGACGAGAAGAGTTTATGTATGTATGTATGTATATATTTTGTAGATTGCAGTAAGGAAGTTTTTTGTTTTAATTCCGAAAAAATATACTATGATGCATCAACCTTGTGAATTCTGTTCATCTGACCAGCCAGCAAAGTCTCTAACTCGATCATTTTATCACTTTTCTGCTTTTTTAACATAGGAGGAGGGAGCAAGTTGATTTGAGTGTTTACGTAAACATTGTTTCTTAAGACTTATAATCAAATAATTCAGTAATTAATGAGTAAAATGTTCATTTATCAAGAACAACAACACACCTGTCTTACCTCTCTCAATCTCCATGTAATCAATGTGTCCTTATAGTCAACTTGCATTACAGTGCTTTAGCCATACAGGTATAATGGCATTATAAGCCATTAGTCTTTCATTTCCTTAATCTCATTATTTATATATATATATATATATATATATATATATATATATATATATATATACATATATACATATATATATACATATACATATATATATACACGTATACATATGTATTCATGTATACATATATACATATTGTGTATATTATGACTTTTTATCACATCACCGTGATTCATATACAATCAGTAAGCTAAAAACGTCCTTTAATATCCAATTCGCTCTACCTCGGAAATAATATATTTTCATATATGTTACCGAAGGGGAATTTTTTAGTTGATAATAAGTTCGTCATCCCGTGGGCTCGAACCAGCGAAGGACAAGAACTCAGGACTACAGTGGACGCATTTAACCCACGCGGCCAGCAAGTGAGGTATAAGTGGATATCATCTCCCATATACAAATTGCCCGTCGAACTCAGGTGTTTGTATTTAGAGACGATATCCACCCACCTCTGCCATGCTAAACGTGTAGTGCGTTTGTCGCACGCAGCCATATTATGACTTTTTATCACATCACCGTGATTCATATACAATCAGTAAGCTACAAACGTCCTTTAATATCCAATTCGCTCTACCTCGGAAATGATATATTTTCATATATGTTACCGAAGGGGAATTTTTTAGTTGATAGTAAGTTCGTCGTCCCGTGGGCTCGAACCAGCGAAGGACAAGAACTCAGGACTACAGTGGATGCATTTAACCCACGTGGACAGCAAGTGAGGTATAAGTGGATATCGTCTCCCATATACAAATCGCCCGTCGAACTCAGGTGTTTGTATTTAGAGACGATATCCACCACCCTCTGCCATGCTAACTTGTGTAGTGCGTTTGTTGCACGCAGCCATATTATGACTTTTTATCACATCACCGTGATTCATATACAATCAGTAAGCTACAAACGTCCTTTAATATCCAATTCGCTCTACCTCGGAAACAATATATTTTCATATAGTCTATGTTACCGAAGGGGAATTTTTTAGTTGATAATAAGTTCGTCGTCCCATGGGCTCGAACCAGCGAAGGACAAGAACTCAGGACTACAGTGGACGCATTTAACCCACACGGCCAGCAAGTGAGGTATAAGTGGATATCGTCTCCCATATACAAATCGCCCGTCGAACTCAGGTGTTTGTATTTAGAGACGATATCCACCCACCTCTGCCATGCTAACCGTGTAGTGCGTTTGTCGCACGCAGCCATATTATGACTTTTATCACATCACCGTGATTCATATACAATCAGTAAGCTACAAACGTCCTTTAATATCCAATTCGCTCTACCTCGGAAATAATATATTTTCATATATGTTACCGAAGGGGAATTTTTTAGTTGATAATAAGTTCGTCGTCCTGTGGGCTCAAACCAGCGAAGGACAAGAACTCAGGACTACAGTGGACGCATTTAACCCACGTGGCCAGCAAGTGAGGTATAAGTGGATATCATCTCCCATAAACAAATCGCCCGTCGAACTCAGGTGTTTGTGTTTAGAGACGATATCCACCCACCTCTCTAAATACAAACACCTGAGTTCGACGGGCAATTTGTATATAGGAGACGATATCCACTTATACCTCACTTGCTGGCCGCGTGGGTTAAATGCGTCCACTGTAGTCCTGAGTTCTTGTCCTTCGCTGGTTCGAGCCCACAGGATGACGAACTTATTATCAACTAAAAATTCCTTCGGTAACATATATATAGAAAATATATTATTTCCGAGGTAGAGCGAATTGGATATTAAAGGACGTTTGTAACTTACTGATTGTATATGAATCACGGTGATGTCATAAAAGTCATAATATGGCTGCGTATTTTAAATGCACTACACGGTTAGCATGGCAGAAAATGGTGGATATCAGACTCTAAATACAAACACCTGAGTTCGACAGGCGAATTGTATATGGGAGACGATATCCACTTATACCTCACTTGCTGGCCGCGTGGGTTAAATGCATCCACTGTAGTCCTGAGTTCTTGTCCTTTGCTGGTTCGAGCCCACGGGACGACGAACTTATTATCAACTAAAAAATTCCCCTTCGGTAACATATATGAAAATATATTATTTCCGAGGTAGAGCGAATTGGATATTAAAGGACGTTTGTAGCTTACAGATTGTATATGAATCATGGTGATGTGATAAAAAGTCATAATATGGCTGCGTGCAACAAACGCACTACACAGTTAGCATGGCAGAGGTGGGTGGATATCGTCTCTAAATACAAACACCTGAGTTCGACGGGGATTTGTATAATGGAGACGATATCCACTTATACCTCACTTGCTGGCTGCGTGGGTTAAATGAGTCCACTGTAGTCCTGAGTTCTTGTCCTTCGCTGGTTCGAGCCCACGGGACGACGAACTTATTATCAACTAAAAAATTCCCCTTCGGTAACATATATGAAAATATATTATTTCCGAGGTAGAGCGAATTGGATATTAAAGGACGTTTGTAGCTTACTGACTGTATATGAATCACGGTGATGTGATAAAAGTCATAATATGGCTCGGCTGCGTGCGACAAACGCACTACACAGTTAGCATGGCAGAGGTGGTGGATATCGTCTCTAAATACAAACACCTGAGTTCGACGGGCGATTTGTATATGGGAGACGATATCCACTTATACCTCACTTGCTGGCCGCGTGGGTTAAATGCGTCCACTGTAATCCTGAGTTCTTGTCCTTCGCTGGTTTGAGCCCACGGGACGACGAACTTATTATAAAAAAAAAATTCCCCTTCGGTAACATATATGAAAATATATTATTTCCGAGGTAGAGCGAATTGGATATTAAAGGACGTTTGTAGCTTACTGATTGTGTGTGTATTATATATAATATAGAGAAGTGTACATATTTAACTAAAGGAAACGAAAAAGATTGCAGCTGCTACGGGTGATTATTTGCATATTATAAGTGTTTTAACCTTAATGTAACAATGAAAAATATGAGAAGGGCATATTTGGAGGCTGTTAGGGTTTGGAAGAAAAAAAAAAAGAGGAAGACCTGGGAAGTTCTGGATAGATGACGTGTAAGAGGTTCTGGGAAAAAAAAGGCCATTACAACTTGTAAGGGTAAATATTTGCTCATGCAAGATTGAAGTGAGTGGCTCCGTGTGGAAGGTTTTCGACGTGCTGCTAATTGGACATTTTTGTTGACGTATGAAACAGCTAGTGTGGTGGAAGTTTTCTGCAGTGGTGGTTCATCCATGATTCATTGATTGAATCATGATCGTGGCAGTTGGCATTATTCTTGTTTTATCTTCGGAGCTTCTTTTGGTGAGGGAAACGGCTTATGTTGAAAAAATTTAGCTTAATGCATATTATATATATATATATATATATATATATATATATATATATATATATATATATATATATATATATATATATATATATATATATATATATATATATATAAATTACAGCTGCTCAGTCGTTTATGTTCCTATCTGTCGAATGACATCGATTTTATCTGTATTGAAGTAGACGCATCGTCATCTAATGTGGTGGTGTTAAACAATATTATCTGAATTTCTGCTGTGTATGAAATCTACTGGTCACGATCATCGGATCTGTGCAAATCCATCGGCCTCCTTTTTTGACTTTTATTCAGTGGAAATCAGTCGTCCTTCAGTTCAGGGATCTGCTTTCCCTTCGACCACGAGCTTTGGATTATCTGCCTGATTCTGTTTTTCCTGAACATTAGAAACCTATTCCTTTAATGGGAATGTCGTTTACTTTCGACGGGGTCAGTCCTCTCTTTTTCCTTCCCCCCTCCCCCTTCTCTCTCTCCACTTTCTTTTCTTCTCTTCTGAAGGCCTGGGCTAATTGGTCCCTGCATGAAATAATATAAATAACGGAAACCAATTAGTTGGCAGTTTAAAAGAGGAGAGAAACTTCTCTCCTGATGCTTTCAAGTCGAAGCCTTTGCAGCTCTTAAGAGAAGCGAAGAAAGACGGAAAGCAAAAAGGGCGCCTTTCTTGCTTACCACCAATACCCAAGATTAATTGAATTTCTTCCTTATATTTTCGAAATTAGAAGGAACTTAGGTCATTCTTATCTTTCCATTACAAATGCAGAATTTCATTTCTATTATAGTTTTAATCAGGTGTTGAAGTTAGAATCTATTCTGAAATCATTTTGAATAATCAAAAGCTTAACATATGTCAGTCTGGAACTTCACTTTCTTGAGGCAATAGGACTTTACATATTTTGTGAAAGTAGATCTGTTGTTTACATTTAATATCTTGAATTATAAATATCCTTAGACTGAGACATAATATATCCGGAAAATACTAAAAAAATGTATTAAAATGAAGTATTGAAAGAACACTTCCCGTAGTTAACAGAGTCTGACTGCTACAAAAGAACTCCACAAACAGTGTGCTAAAAAAAACTGGAAAAAAGACCCACTCACTAACAAAAATAGAAGCCGTAGCTTTTGTCAGGGAAAGTAAATATTTGTAAGTTGAGAAAATGAAAAATTTCTTTTTTCAAACTTACCTGGAACTTTACCGCCATAAGTATTGTGCTTTTCCAGATAGATATGAGAGGTGTTACATCTACCAACATATCGCTTACATCGAGAATCTTCTGATCTCTGTTGTTCAAAAGACTTCTGAACTTCAGCAGCTGAAACTGAAGATGATGACAATAAATGCTTATGCTCTTTGCATTGACAGCCAGTTAGTTTTAAAGCGTCTTATCAAAGTCATATTCTGATCAGGCAATCAGCACTTACATTGATTATGTAAGGATCAAGTGATAAATGAAGGGTTAATGATAAATAATACAAAATAGCAAAAGTCAGAGGAAAAACTTTGTTCAGATTTCTAGTAAGACACATTTTAACCTGATCTTGGAAAATGTAAAAGCTCGAAGGTCCTCAAATAATCTTATCTTGCGATTCTATTAAAGCCTTAATGCCTAAATTTATGCTGGTAATATATAAATTAGCATATACTGTATATATATATATATATATATATATATATATATATATATATATATATATATATATATATATATATATATATATATATATATATATATATATATATATATATATATATATATATATATATATATATATATATATATATATATATATATATATATATATATATATATATATATATATATATATATATATATATATATATATATATATATATATATATATATATAAATGCTTTAATTATTTCAGAAGTACAGAAGAACAAGTCTTCCATTGTATGTGCCAGGCACCTTTCAAGTTCTTCGCATCGCAGTTCCTTCCTCAAAGGACGTAGACAATATCCGCGACATTTGCCAACTTGCAGAAAGGGATAACCACAAAGATATTTGTCATGTGATCTCCTCAGAGCTTCTGTGCAAAGAGCGAAGACAGCTTTCCAGAGTCTGTAACTGATGAATTTGTCTCCGAATCGGTGCAAATGAGCTCCGAAAAATATTGGAATCAGCTTCGTATCCAGAGGCGATGTTTTGGGATTCTGCCCTCACTACTGTGGCTTAAGTGTAATGAATTATTAATATTGTAGGACAGCTGATATAACTATGGAGATTGGTTTGAGGAATACTGTGAAGAAAATCGAAATGACTGACACAGAGAAAATCGAAACCATCTTTTTGTGTTTTACTTACGTTTTGTGGAAAAACTGGTACAGTTTCAAATAATTATTTGCTTTGAGCAATTTTAATGAATAATATTAATGAAAGAAAAAAATTGTATTTGTTATATTATAACAAATAAAATTTTTTCCTTTCATTAATGCTGCAAAGAGGTAACATACATACATACATTTACATTAGTCTTCGCCAGTGATAGAACTGCTTAGTCTCTGAAACGGCCGGATCAGAAAACGCACTGTTAAAAGAAAGCAGTATTTTTCAAATGGAAGGACTTTTGCTCCTCCAGCTGCAGACTGAAGACGAAAGGCGCCCCCCTCCCCGCCAGCTGGAAAGAAACACCCTCAGCAGACCCCAGAAACAGTTTTCTTTCCTTCAAAAAACTCAGTTTTGGTAGAAATAAGCTGCGGCTTTTTTCAACACACACAAACGCCCAAAGACGTGTTCCTTTTGATGTTGCCGCTGAGGGGAGAAGTTCTTTAATGCCATTTCTTATTACAACCTCTTTTAAATATCTGTTACATCCACCGATGTAAAAAATCAATGTCTCTTAAAGATGGTCTCTTTTAAGGGCCCTAAAATGCAACAGTACTCTTGTCGCTTTCACAAGATTAAGAATTTGATTATTTATCATATTTCATGTTTTATGGATAAGTAAATATGTGTTCATTTATCTTTTAAATTTTTTTTTTTAAACCTTTTGGTTCATGCTTCCTCATTAAAGGGACAACAGTTGTATCTAAGGCCTTCTATTTATATTACTCTTTGTTCATCTTATGTTTTTCTTTTTATTTGGTTAAAAAATATTCCATGCGGGTAATGGAATTTGGGGCTTCTATATTGCGGTTTTGTGAAGTGTTTCCCCTAAAGATATTTTCGTTTCATCATTTCAAACATTCTCAAGGAAAATCTCATCTGTGCCGTTTCGCTAATACGACTTGATTTCATCCCTGTGAGTTTCAAGAGAAATTATTGTCTATGGGAGTATTTGGCAACTTCCCTTACAATCTTGCGGATACCACAAAATATATACAAATTTCAGTTATGCTATTTCCTTAAATGGGACTAACTTTACACACTTCGTGAAATAACTGTAATGTTAAAAAAAAGCTTTGACAACATTCCACTATAAAAATACAATTCGGTGAAGAATGTTCACTGAAGTTCATAAACAAAATTAAAAACGGAGAGCTGACATCTGTCAATGGATACTGACCCTGTATATTTCTCTGCACAAGAGGGAGATGCGTCAGTGGTAATCCATTTGTAGTATGAGTCCCTTCAGAATATTTAATTTGCCTCTGTGCACTGCAGGGACTTCGAAAGAATGTAATTATTTTATTAACTTCCGTCGGGAGATGGATGCTTGGAGGTAAATTCATCTCTTCATAATAAAACGTGGAAGATTTAACCAAACCCTAATGTCAAGATAACTAATTACCGACTACTTTACGCTTGAAAAATTATTCTCTTGACATTTTGCATGAGCGGTTTCTCATTTCCTAATAATATCCAAAGTGGTGGAGATTAAATTTATGAGCGAACAACTGCAACAAAGAAATTATGAAGATAACTGTAATCCGTAACATAATTACTGCAGTGCCGATGACCTCATTAGGTCACATTGAAAGTGAGAGAAAACAAGCGTCGGAAAATATTATGTTCGTCGTATTATTCAGCTTTGTGTCGGGTTTTATTTGACTTTCCTTTAGTTTTTGTCTTGGAGAAAAATACACAAACATCGTGAAAAGCGAAGTAAATGCTAATAATGTATGTATACACTATACCATACAGAAAAAAATTTAGAAAAATTAACACTAGGCTTATAATATATAAATATATATATATATATATATATATATATATATATATATATATATATATATATATATATATATATATATATATATATATATATATAAAGGCACGAGGAAATTATTTGCTTTTGTTTACTTTTCCTGATATGTTCTAAATCATTATTATTCAGAAGATGAACCCCATTCACATGGAACAAGCCCACAAGGGCCATTGAGTTGAAATTCAAGCTCCCAAAGAACGATGTCTTCTAACCTTATTCTTATATTTAACAAAGTAGCCTTTCCTAGTATATTAGTTTGATTGCCATTCGTTGTGATCCTGACGTTTAAAGGAGTGATAGACTTCTTTTAGATTTAGATAGGTAAAGAGTCCTCATTTCTTACTTAATCATAATTCCTCGAGATGCATCTTTAAGAACACGTCTGGGTGACAGATTTGAAGTTTAATTTCAAAAGTAAATGTTTTGAACGATATTATTTCTGGTGTAGTCAGAAAAATTATAAGTCTACATAGAAGTATTATATGAGAATTTAGCTTTCCAAAAAATCGGTTACGCTTTTATCTAATCACAAATTAAATTGGTGTATCGCTCCTGGAAAATAGTAGGTGCCAGGATGTGAACTTCTTGATAGAATGTAAATGTAATAGATCCGACACTCCAAGGTTTCGTCGAGTTTTTATTTATCAGTTATTGTTGTTTCAGTTCTTTTCATGGAATAAAATATTTCTATGATTTTAATTAGCTTTGAGTCTAGTCTTACTCAGGCTGGTTTTTTTCATATATATATATATATATATATATATATATATATATATATATATATATATATATATATATATATATATATATATATATATATATATATATATATATATATATATATATATATATATATATATATATATATATATATATATATATATATATATATATAAATATATATATATATATATAAATATATATATATATATATATATATATATATATATATATATATATATATATATATATATATATATATATATATATGTATGTGTGTGTGTGTTTTTGTGTGTGTGCATGTATCAACATTGCGAAAACTATTACAATACGGACGTAGATACAACATAAGGAACACAAAAGAGCGATATGTTTCCAATAGCATCTATATTTTCTTCTCAAAGAAAAATCAGAACTGAGAGAAGGAAAGTAGACTGGATGAAATATGCCGTCAGTCTCTCTCTCTCTCTCTCTCTCTCTCTCTCTCTCTCTCTCTCTCTCTCTCTCTCTCTCTCTCTCTCTCTTTTACCTTCCCTTTCTCTCTCATTCAATTGTTACACTCTGCAGGGGGTATAGAGTGCCTTTCCTCCCATATAGCCTAGTTGGACTCCAGTAGAGGGTCCCTAGTTGGCACCATAAAGCAAGCAAGCATAGAAAATAAATAAAACGAAAACAAAAGGGAACACAGAAGAGAAAGTTCTTCTGGAACCTAACCTGCACCAGTGCCTAGGGATACTGAGTGCCACCAGTGTGACCTGTACACGGCACACCCAACTACAGTGCCACCTTTTGAAAGGGTGCCACGTCACTGAAGAGACACTTCCTCGCTGCCCAAGTACGCCCAGTCGACCTGGTTAGACGCCCTTCCCCACCAGAACCATGGCAGCAGAAAATTATAAAACCTTCCTGGGGCTGGGGATGGCGGCAGGTCTCACCGGCTCGGAACTTACCACCTGGGTCAAGGAGCAAGTGGACGACTTGGGCCAAGCGGGAGAAGGAAGAAAGACTTGAACGGAGGAGGTATGAAGAAGAACGGAGGGCGTATGAAGCCGAGCAAAGGCAACTAGAAGAGGAAAGAGAAGAAAGAAGAAGACAGCATGAGTTAGCCTGCAAGGAAAGTGAGCTACCCTTCAAGGAGAAAGAGCTCGAGCTGGAAAGAGCGAAAATGGAGAATGCCGAAGCTATGGCTAGACAGCAAGCCTCCAGTCCTACACCTGCTGCATCAAACGCTCCAATTTCGAGCATCAATTCCTTAGTCCCCAAGTGGACTGAGGACGAGCCAGAAGCATGGCTGGAGGAGATCGAGGCTCTTTTCGATAACTACAGCACCACGGAGACGGAGAGAGCCTTAATACTAGCCAAGCATATGGAGGGAAAAGCCAAGGCAGCGCTTCGCTCACTGGAGAAGAGCCAGAGAGGCAACATGGCGGAAGTTCGTAGAGTCATTACCAAGGCCTACGAAATAACCCCAGAAAAATGGAGACAACGGTTCCGAGGTCTTGCCAAGGAAGTCAGCTGGTCTTAGACGGAATGGGCATGTCACAAAACCCAGTCTGGTACGTGCTGGTTCGACTCCTTGGCCTGCACGACGTTTGAGGATCTTTTCAATCGGACCATGCTAGAAGACCTTTACCAATGTGTACCTGGGCCCCTTGCTGTATATCTTAACGATAAGCAGCCCACCACACTTATGGAAGCTTGTCGCATGGCTGATTCGTGGGAAACTTTCAATCAGTCGCATAGCACCTCTCAGAAGCGAATCATTCCTCCGGCCTACCTCTCGAACTCCACTCGCCTGAAGAATGGACTGCCGAGCAAGACCATATGCAACTATTGCAAGAAGGGGGGACACGCTGAAGCTGAGTGCCGATACAAACTCGGCACTAATAAGCAGCCTACCCCTACCAACCAGAACTCCTCTCCCGATTCATCTGTTCAGCCCTCTCCTCCAACAGTTACGGCAGGCCACCGAGCCCATCCAAGAGGCCCGTGCAAATCCTGTGGGGCTGCCAGCTACTACAATGCTGGATCTCCGGCCTGTCCACATCATGTCCCCACCACAAAATTTGTCAACCTAATTAGCACTTCATTCTCTGCAGCCGGTCCACACCGGATCCTTTACCCCAAGAGACTGGAAACGCAGTTCATCTCAGTGGCCCCTCTTCAGAGCACTAGCCTGCCAGTGACCCTTCCGGTCACAGTAGACACTGCGGCAGACATTAGCCTGATCACTAGGGCCCAAGTGCCAGCCGGTGCCATGGTTGATGAAGCAACCCGGCGGGAAATGAAGTGGATAGAGGGCCACACCATTACCGTTCCCATGGTCCAACTCCAGGTTACGACACCTTGGGGCACAATACCCCACCGCCTTGGCGTGGTAGGTGGAATTCGGCCCAGAGTGGCCTTCTTGTTGGGACGGGATCTTCTTTGGGGAAGCCCGTTACCAACGCCACTTCGCAGCCGCGTTACCTCCTCCACGGAGGCCCCATCTAAAACTCTCGATAAGGTCAAACCCCCACCTTCCGCCCACCAAAGTGGTCCGTGGAAGGGGCATAAACCAAACTGTTTCAGGCCTAGCCCCCTCCAATCGCGATGGGCTGGCCCACCAAGAGGTCCTCCCTCTCCCCGAAGAGATATTCAGGAGGAGCAGTACCGCTGCAGGACGTGCAAGCGGACAGACCACTCCACAAATTGGGAGGGCTGCCCAAGCAAGCAACGCCCAGTGGACACCCCTGAACAAAACTCTCGGAGAGGCTACGGTCTCCTGCTGGGGCAGGAATCTCTGCCGCAGCCAAACCCAAGTCGTCCGCGAGGTATTGCACCTCCGGACCCCTTGTCAGGCCTGCCTGACCCTCAACTGCTGCCAGTGCCACTTGCGAGCATTGAGCAGTGCCAGACTCCGTCCGCCACGGACGTTGAGCTACCAATTAAGAAGGCCCCTATGCCGGGTCTAAATCATGAGGCGAATCGTCCTCCGGGAGATTTAGGATTCCCCATGCAGTTGATCATCGCAACCGGAGAGCCTCCAGCACCCGAGACTACTTCTTTGCCAAATCTGACTCCAGGGGATGAACCCCTGGAGGATCGAAATGTTACCCCGTCTCTGGAAGACCAGAAACGGCCTCCTTGGACGCAGAAGTTGAGATCGCTCTCGCTCCGGTTGTCGCAGCAGCCAGAGTGGGGAGCCCTCCTGTAGCTTTTGAAGTTGCCCCTGACTTCGCACCCGCTAGCCCTTCTGGCCTGTCCCCAGAGTCAGTGCCCTCATCCCCTCCTAAGCCTGATACTGATAGGTCTTGGAGGAACCCGAAAAGAAGAAGAAGGGGCGGAAGAGAGCCCAGTAGTTGCTGAGCCATAAGCTCATCCAGGCACTAGTGCCCTCTCGGCACAGTGCCCTACCATCTTAGAGTGATCCTGGCCCCTTGCCCAGAGGAGGTAGCCAGTGTGATCTCTGTTCTTGTACATAGCCTAGACCACCTTAAGTACGGTACATCAGTTTAGTAGCCTTGTTCCTTCCACTTACCACCGAGCCGCAGTAATCACGTAAGTAGAATAACTAATTTCAATAATCTTAACTATTGTGAAACGAGCCACGATGCTCATGACACGCATGGCCTAAGACCTCAGTGAGGCACCCATTTATCATATGAGGCAACCCTCATGAATTAACTAGTAATTATTAATTGTACTAAACATAAACCAAGTTGTAATTTAGTTAGGACATTAACTCATATGTTGGTGCTACGGTCGGGTTAGGGTAGGTTAGGCTAGGGAATACCATAGAATGTACCACTAGGCTAGGTCTAAAAAAACATCGTGATTGTAGGAGGTAGCCTATAATAACCGTAAGCACCTTCTAGTACTATTAGAATTAGGTAAAGTAGTGATTATAGCTCATATCCTATCTAGGGTTAGGTAGTTCTGTAGCTAGGTAGGCTAGCCAGGACTAATCTGCTCAGGGGAAGAAGAGTAACCTACTAGAGGTGAACAGCGTGCTTAGTATAGACCTTCACGCCCGAAAAGGGAGTGAAGGCCCTCTTAAGGGGGGGAGCTTTTATAAATATTACTGCTGTTCGCCCTCAATGTGTTTAGGTGTAGGAATATTAGTCAGATTGACCTCGACAGAGAACCTCTTTGTCCTGCAGGTAGGCCAGGCAATTCAAAATAACGATCACAGCAGTAGACAGATGGCGCCCGCGCATAGGCTGGGCAGTTTAAAAACAAAATATGCTATGGCATTAGGGACCTAAACCTCAGAGAGGGTTTTCACTCAATATTCTCTAGTAACGGTGGTCTTAAGCTGTCTTTCCTTTAACCTATGTATTCGACGATGCCTTTGTCAAGGTCGGATTGCCTGGGGCGGTATGTCAAGAGACCGCCTCACCTTGCGGGAACGCGAGCGAGGTCAGAGAGGGACTGACAACGAACAAGGAAGTACACAGCGTAGCGTGCCGGAGCGGTGTCCCTTTGTTCCCTCACTCCACTTTTACTCCTACGTCTATATTAATTAGTGAATTGGGAAGACTGCCAAACTCCCGACTCCTGAGGTCCATCTTATGCGCAAACGACTCGACGTTCAAGGTAAGTCCGATTCTTGTTAAAACTTCGTCGATTGACTAATAACTTTTCTGTATTTCCGTTTTCTTTGTTTCATTCTCCAGCCACCACTTACGGGATATGCTATTACGGAGTCTAGATTAAGTCAAATTATTATATTGTTAGCGTCAGCCGAATTGTCCCAGTAAGTCTCGGGATTTAGGCAAGCAAGTAATTTTTAATACTCTGGTATTCGTTATGCCTAGCGTTCACTGTTTGGAGGAACTGTTGCGTTGTATTTAAAACCATCTTATTTCTTGAATATTCTTTGTTAAGGTTAATTACCTTAACTGGCGACCTTTGATTAATTAACGACTGTCTTTGAGGTGAATTTGTGGCTTCAAGTGGCAGGTTACGTGTACTCTTGGCCTGCAGGGCCGTGCAACTTTACGTAAATTGAACAATACATGATCAGCCAAGACATATACGTATATATATATATATATATATATATATATATATATATATATATATATATATATATATATATATATATATATATATATATATATATATATATATATATATATATATATATATATATATATATATATATATATATATATATATATATATATATATATATATATATATATATATACATATATACACACACATATATACATACACACACACACACACACACACACACACACATATATATATATATATATATATATATATATATATATATATATATATATATATATATATATATATATATATATATACTGACTTCAGTGGTGCGATGTTAAAATCTGAAATTTCCACCAAAGGGAAGAAGGAGCGGTAAATCTTCTAGACTTCTCTACCGTTTCAAGCTCTCTCTTGACTGAGATAGAGGGCATTTTTAAAGATATTCAGATAAGGATAAATGTACATTTAGAATAATTAGAAGTAATTAGAGCAAAAGTGATAATGTCACACCATATAATGGTCGTCAAAAAATTAGCAAGCTTTGTCAATATTTTACTGCCATTGAATAATGTGTGAAACAGATCTATTTTAAAATGCCCATAGTCATTAAAAGCCAAATTCATTCCCTCCCCATCGAGGGGTATTAAGTGACTTGCATCTCGACCAGCGCATTAAAGCTGTCATGAATGATACCTTGAGTAGGACCACTTTCAAGTGAGCATCGTCCTTTATAACTTCGTGGGCGGAGCTACACCTGCGTCACGCGGAGAGTCGATAGAGAAAGACTCAAAAGAGTTTTCTTATAAACCCAAAGATTTTAATTTAAATATTGGGATTTACCCAATGATTTTGTAAAATTGCTACTTGCTAACAGAGCGGTAACCTGTATGACATTGCCTCATTTTTAACTGGTGTAGTTAAGCAAAATGGAATACTTGATAGTTCATAAAGGTACTGGAAGGGCATTAAAAGCTTCATTTCATTCATAGAATATTGAACTTTATATAATACCATGAATATAATTAAGCAACAATTAACAGTTGAA
>NC_089766.1:43194427-43204427 GCF_040412425.1 Macrobrachium rosenbergii
ATAGAAATATAATGCAGGCATAAAATAACAGTAAATTCCAATAGTAATAAGAGAAAATAAACAAAGGTTCATTTGTAAACTTGTAACCATTATCATGTACATTCAACAGAGAGAGAGAGAGAGAGAGAGAGAGAGAGAGAGAGAGAGAGAGAGAGAGAGAGAGAGAGAGAGAGAGACGCACAGCAATACACACAAACACAGTTATGGCAGTAAGGTCCCTTCCCTCTCAAAAGAACACAAACACTTACTACACTACTACAAATATCAAGAATGACAAAGGACAGGAAAAACAATAAATTAAAAGCAAATATTGAAATTGCTCCAAAACAAATAAAGTTCTAACATGAAATGCCTTCTAAAAAAAAAGCATAGGTAGCAGGGAGATGTGGTGCGTGTTTTGTCTCAATTTTTTATTCATTTTGAGCCTTTGTCTCTGCGTTTTAGTAAGTTTCACGTTTTCCATCAGGTGGACTTGTAATGCTTATATTAATAGCGGCATAATTGTTGTATGATTTTTCTAAGTGTAATATGAAGGATATACTTATAACTAAATGACTGAATAACATGAAGAGCTCTGTCTTACAAAGCTGAAAGAATTTTGATGACGCCATGTGGCATAAGGCGCTTTTCTGTAAAGGCAGTGAAAGATAATCAAGCACAAACCTCTTGTCTTCGACTACATCGACACTTAGTCGCATGGTTACTAAATCATAAGGAATCTGAGGACGCTGTCATTTCTCAAGTGTGTTACACTCCGTCCTCGTCCTCGTGACAAGAAAGAACATATGAGAACACACATGCGAAATATGTTGCCACTTACCATGTTTACATATATCTTGAAAAATACTGAACTTTTTGCATGTAATATATTTTCTGGTCATGTTCCAGTGACCTCTGTTTCATCTTTAGTGTAAACTGTATTGTTAAATTGATTTTTTATGACAGTTGTGAAAACCCTTAACTGGTAAGAGTGTGCGTGGAGTATGTGAGAGAGAGAGAGAGAGAGAGAGAGAGAGAGAGAGAGAGAGAGAGAGAGAGAGAGAGAGAGAGAGAGAGAGATTCATGGGGAGACGCTGCCTGAACAAGTACCCCTTTTTGCACTTTTGTCATAAATCACAAAATGGAGAAGTTGAGTCTCATTTTATCTGCCACCTCATAACAGATGTGCACAAAACTTCAAGAAAGTTTAATATTTTTATTGACTAGCTTCTTATACAATAGTATCTCATTTATATAAATTCAATCAATGGCTTTCTTATCAGAAATAACTCATTGGGATAGATGTTATTTGGTGAATATAATTTTTTCCAGTTCATTAAATAACTAATGAAGCCCCCGTGCTTTCCTGTTCTTTATTATAAATCATCACACACAAACACCGAGAAATACTTGGCATATGATCTGTTTATCTCGTTATCTATCTAAGTATTAATATGCATAATCCTCAATGCCAATGTCATCAAGGTTTTTATTCTGTATTAACTTTTGAATGACTTGTCGTACTTTTTACCTGATGAATTTCAACTTTCGAAGCGATTTTAGTCTTTTGAATTTTTTTGGAAGCTTAGATTTATTCATAATTTGCAAAACTGGGCGGTTTAAGCGATTTTTCATTTCTTACTTTTTTTAACCAGTGGGAAAGTCATATGATGATTTTGACACCGAATCGATGAAAGAGAAGATGAACGACAAGAGGAAAGCAACCAATGGATTGCAAATATTTAATTAGAAAAATACTAGATTCGCCTAAGAAGGTGAGGACTGGTTTATTTAGACTAGAAAAACATCCCTGAAACTGAGAGATACCTGGAAGAATGGGATGGATCAGATTGTTACAAAGACACATTTGCAAAAACGCTTACTCTGCAAGGTTACAGAATTAAGCAAGGTGACAAGAAATCCATCAATGTGACAGGTATGTACTTTCGCCAAACATGAATGATAAATTCATCCAGGCCTTTATCGAACCAAGGTTACCGCCCTGTCTGCAGAGAAACAAAAGGATATTTCGAATGTCATATGTATTGTCACCAATTTTAGCCATATTGTTTCCTATTAGACACAGTTGAATCCTTGTGGCTCTTTCAAGGTGGGTCCACACTACAGTGAGACATGTCATAAAAACAGGTTGGTGACTTGTCGTGCACACATCACAGACAGGTTGAAAATAAGTCATGTCATAAACACAGGTTGGTGACTTGTTGCAAACAGATTGCAGACAGGTAGAAAATAAATCATGTCATAAACACAGGTTCGTGACTTGTCACATACATATCGCAGACAGGTTGACAGTGAGTCAGGTCGTTAACATAGGTTGGTGACCTGTCGCATACACATCGCAGACAGGTTGAAAATAAGTCATGTCATTAACACAGCTGGTGACTTGCCACATACACATCGCAGACAGGTTGGCAATAAGTCATGTCATTAACACAGGTTGGTGAGTTGTTGCATACACATTGCAGACAGGTTGAACATAAGTCATGTCATAAACACAGGTTGAAAACAAGTCAACGACTGTGGGTGGAGAACAAATTTATGACAAATGTTAGATAATCGTAGGAAGCACTGATTATGACCACCAGTAAATTGTTGACTGTATTCAGCAAGTTTGTGACGTGTGTGCGAGGAGTGTTTCTGACATGTTTTCCTTACGAAGCAAAGTAAGAATCTGGCTTGCTTTTATATAAAACAAAGCAATAGTCCCCCTGAGAAGCAGAAAGAGCTAGTGGGAAAATATGAACAACCGAAACATCAGATTTATACAAAGCGATTCAAGAAATATAGAAAACTACAAACAATCACCTGACGCTCAGAAAAGTACAAAATTACCTCAGGCAGATAAATTTCTGTGTAGATGGAAAGGCTTTTTAGTGTCACATTATTGGTTTTCCTGGCTTTCTATTCCTTTCACTTCAGTTTTTCTTTGCTAGAGAAAGTTCTTGTGTCGTCGTTAATCGTATTGTCGGCAATAAAGACGATAGTTTTCTCGGTCGCTGAATCAGTGAAGTTTTCTTGCAATGCTTCTTAGGATGCTTTGTTGTTTTACTTCGCAGTGAGAATCCGCGAAAACAACTTATACAGCAACTGTCTGTAAACGGTAAAAGGTGTTGTCATTAAAGAGAGCTATATTACTATAGTCATAAAGCTCTGAGTGATGAAAAACATATAACAAGCTTATTTAAGTGACTTATTAAACTATTAAAAACGTTGATATAAGCTATCAATCCTTCATGTGTTCATTGAGAAGTCTAATCTTAATGTTGATTAAGTGCACCGAAAGGTGGGTCTAATATTTAAGTACTGCACCTGAGAACACTCCGGAATGTGAGTGGATGACAGGAACTGCATTTTATAAAAGACAGCAATAAGACAATTATTTAATTCAGTTTCTTGTCAGTTTTGTTGTATCTTACTAGAGAGAGAGAGAGAGAGAGAGAGAGAGAGAGAGAGAGAGAGAGAGAGAGAGAGAGAGAGAGATGGCACACACTCAATCGCTGGCGTGGGTGAGCGTGCTAGAGCTGCTTTTGTTTCGTGTTTTCATGCTTGATTTTTCCATATTTTATTAAAGCCTATGTACACCACTGTACTGTCACTTGTAATGCAATACATCAAGCACAAAACAAAAATGAAAGAGAGAGAGAGAGAGAGAGAGAGAGAGAGAGAGAGAGAGAGAGAGAGAGAGAGAGAGAGAGAGAGAGAGAGGTTTTAGAATAAAAGTGGCTTCATCTTGACATCATTTAATGGAAATTAAATTCCAGAAGTCAAAATATTTTCAGTGCATGTGAACACATACTCAAACTGTTCAAAGACTCACTCTCTCTCTCTCTCTCTCTCTCTCTCTCTCTCTCTCTCTCTCTCTCTCTCTCTCTCTCTCTCTCTAATAGCCACGTTACCGATGAGGTATTGATAGTTGGAGCTACGAAGGAACTATTGCCCTTTTCTCACTCCAGTATTGCCCATTCGTCTTGATTGCTCTGGATTGCGTCTTTACCTGGATGGAGTTCATAGTGATATGACCCAGTGGATATCTATCAGTCAAGAGATGGATGAGCGGTATCCAGTATCCAAAGTCTTCCCCAGCAGAAAATGGAGTTCGTCCATTTTCATATCTTGGACGTTTTCCCTGTTCCTGAATACTCGCTTGCGTTGAGGCTAGTTTTCACAGCTTATTTGTTTCTACTAACTTCTGTTCTTCCCCTTTCATTCGACAGAAATCTCATTTTTTTTTTTTTTCTAAACGCTTTTTTAGTGTTTTCTCAAATTATTCCGTCATTAGGTTTCTCTCTATGATAAACTGTTATTTTCGGTCTGTATTCACTTGAACCTCATTTCTTCATTTCTACTTTATTCTCTGTATTGCTGCATCCAGTTTTCTTCTCTTTCCTCGTCCCGTGTGTTTCTTTATATATTGCAAGATTCTTCATCTACGGTTTCATTTCATTTATTGTTGGAATAAAATTCATTTTCTCCTCCACTTTTCTCTCCTTTGTATTTTGTCAAAGTTCCAGATTTTCATCGTTATTCCTTTGCCAGTGATTTTCCTTCTTTGAATTCTCATCTTTTTTGCCAGTTTCCTCAGAGAATTTCCAGGAACCTCAGGTTTTCCAGACAAGCCTTTTTCCTTTGCATTTTCCAGGAAACTCTCAAAAGTTTTTCCCTTCAATTTTTTTGGAGGAGGATAATTGAAATATTCTTTTTCCGGACTGTTGTGTCCAGGGGACACGCCTCCCTCTGTCTTTTTCTTACTTCCTTGGCACAGTGTGTTTAGGTTTCCATTTTTTTTAGTAATATGCGGATCCATTTTCCACTGATCATTTCATCTTACGAAATCTTGGGACTTGTCTTTCCTACATTGCTCCAGCCTTTCCTATTTGCTATTTGGCGAAATACTGTAATGTATATTCTTTAGTATATTTTATTCCTCTCTTTTTAATTTCCTAATTAAAATACACTTTTATATTCATACAAACGGTTTCTCTTAAAAGCCTTTTATCCGTCTGCATACTTTCCAACTGGAGGGATTTGATTAGTGAAGTGGTAGCGAAGATGGAATGGCTGATGTAGTTTCAAAACACATAAAATAGATGTCTTGTGATTCAGTCGGCCTCTTCCCATTGGTCTTTATTAGTAAGTTGGTGGTTGATGAAAGATATCAAAATTTATACTAAAATAGAATTTATAAGAATAAGGAAAACATCATATCAGTATGTGAGTCAAGTGCCCCGGGAGACGTAGGAAATAAAGGAAGGAAGGAAATATTGGCCGCTTTCTGGCTGACCGATCTTAGTTCGGGCTGAACAGAGGAAAGAGAGAGATCTAAAGTCGCGCTTTCCATATTTCCAACCTAATTCCTAAACTGCTCGAAGGCTTTATCGCTGGGCAAAGGGAGTTGTGGGCGAGAGGGTCAAAGGAAAGTTGGCACGATGACTCCTCTGACACGAACCACCATAACCACGACCTCTTGGGTTGATACGCCGAGGTCGTCCTAGTGCCAGGGCCTAGTGCCTCCCTCCCCCCCTCCCTTCCTCCCTCCCCTGGACTCTGGTGACAACCCCCGATTTGCTCTGGAATGCTGGAATGACTCGAGGTTTCTTATTACATTTTTATGGTAAGAGTCTGAGAGAGAGAGAGAGAAAAAAAAAAAAAAAATAGCTAAATGTGGATGCAATTCCCACATTAATAACTTTGATCAAAGTTTATTCCAGCAATTATCGTCTTAAGTTTTTTCATTTTCAGAAGCAAGCACTGGGCCGTCTCTGTTTTGGTGAGTGTTAAGACGTTATTTGTTTCTTTTTATGAATTAGGAATTTTTTGGAAGGTTTTCATTTTTTATGTTGTTTATTGATAGGCATTTTTTGTTTAGTGATCATTTTCTCTGTTTATTGCCTTTTATTCTTTTACTCCCACTTATCACAAAACTTTTGGTATTCCTAATTCAGTTATTTTTTATTTATGTAATTGATTTTTTGCTATTATTATTATTATTATTATTATTATTATTATTATTATTATTATTATTATTATTATTATTATTATTATTATTATTATTATTATTATTCCGTAAAAAAGTTTATGAAGTGTGAAAATCCGCCTTTCTTTCACTAAAGAGCCAATCATTTTCCATCTTTTTCCACCCATCCTTAATTATCTCTCACTAGATACGCAACACTAAGCACTCAAAGAGAGGTCCATCACGGTAAAAATAGTTTCTGAAACCTTTAATGATATGTGATTATGACATGAAAATGAAAAATCACGAAATTTTTTTTTACTCATTCAAATCTTCTTGCAACTACCTAAGAAACTTAAGTAGTTGCAAGGGGGTTTGGACGAGTAAAACAAAACATTTTTTTTCATAAGTTTAAATTTTCATGTTATAATCACATACCATTAAAGACTTGAGTTTATTTTTATGCAATGAGAATGCCGGAAGAGGGTTTGAAAGGTCGTTCACAGTTGAAAAATCTATAACTCATTTAGTTTGAAAATTGCCCAGCTCCATTTTTAAAAATGAAATATTTTGTTTTGCTTAATTTATTAGTGTTTCTTTTGTCAACGTAAATACAGCCCCTAAGTTACGGTATTTTATGACGTTATACTTTAACCCCAGTTTTTGCAAAACTTCTTTTTGAAGGTGGGACTTCATATACATACATTATATATATATATATATATATATATATATATATATATATATATATATATATATATATATATATATATATATATATATATATAGATAGATAGATAGATAGATAGATAGATAGATATTGTCATAAGCTGGGTCCTTGGTGTGGATGAAAATTGAAACAATTTATTATTATAGACTGCCTTCGTACCAAAGGGGGTCCAAGTTTATGAACAAAAAAGAAAAACTACTGGAACTCACCTTAGAATCTTCCTTGATTTACGTAAATAATGAAGGTCGCCAGATTGGAATTAGAATTCTTTTACAATCAAAAGGGGTTTATTTACAGAGAATGGGGGCAAATATGTGAGACCAAAAATGTAACAATTTACAGACATAAATCACATATGATAGATCACTAATGCAGTAATTTACAGACATGCAATGTAAATATGAGGGGCCACAGCTACAACAATCCCCGTTAAAACAAGTGACTCTGTTATGCTAAAATGCATCAATTCACAGACAGTAATACATTGGAAGGGGTGAATTCTAGGATAATGGCAATTAGTTAATTAAGATGATTTCTGTGTGGGCAACGAATTCTTGCGATCGGGCTGCGACCAGGAATGGTTGTGAAATTTGGCTGGCAGTCATCAACGGGTCCTGGCATAGATTTGCAAACTGGACAGGGTAGGATGGTTCATGTAAGAAAATTCCGGAGTTAATACAACCACGGGGGCGGGGGTGTTGGCGGCGGCAAAGGAAACCTCCCTTGTTACTAAACAAAGCCCCATGAACAATCTTGCCTTCTAAATCTTAGTTAGTCCAATTTAACTTTAGCGGGAGGACTTAATTGCAGGTATTGAGGATACTGAACAAATGCGCTTTAAAGGATGAATGGGGATGGCGCGGCTTTCACAAAGGGAACGCCTGAGTAGAAAGGAAAATTTGAACGTCTTGGAGATGCACTAAGAACGGATTAAATAGACGGGAAAAGGGGAACAGGGGGTACTGGCGCAGACTAACTCTCAGACTTAACTTAGACGTATATGCGAGCTCAGGGATATATCGTCAGCCGCCGCCTGCTTTGTCGTGCCTAGCACCCAGAGAACAGGGGAGAGCGTGTGCTTCTCAGGCAGGCTGGTGAGTCTCTGCTCTTGTTTTCCAAGACAGCGCGGGTTTGGTGCATCTTCGTCGGTCCAGGTACCTGAAAGACTAGTCTGGCTCCGGTCAAGAAGTCAAGGAAAAAATGGTCTTGAAGATTAAGTGGTTACAGCTTAAGATCCTAGTTCCCCTGTGTGCGGCTTCCGCCCCCAACACCTACAACCTCTCTGAGCTGAACTTCGAAAACACTACCCCAGAAGGGGGGAAATCTAGGTGTGTGCTGGTAGCAGGGGGGTTGAAGGAGGGGGATCTATTGTGTAGCAGGTCCAGGCATTTCCTGAAGGCTAGAATGGAATGCGTCCTGGGTTCGATATAAGTGGAAAACATCTTGGTTCAGCCATGTTGGCTTGACTATAAGTTAACTGAGATGATGGATTTTCATTAGAAATCAATTAGATGGCCATTAACTAGGAGGGAGGAATGGAAATTCTGGACAATATATATGCAAGTAAAGAAATTTTAATGCACTGGGTCAAACAAACGGAGGTGTTTCTAATTTCTAGACAACCCCCTAACAAGTTGAGCGAAAAATTACTAATGTTAAATTTTAAATTATTATATAATTATGGGAACCATAATTACTCATGTTACAATTTTAAATTATTATATAAGTATGGTTCCCATTAAGTCTTTTAAATGAGAAAAAATGTATAGCTTATGGAAAATACAAAGCCACTCTATACAACAGAATTTAAGTGAGTAAAAACAGAACAGGAGCTTTCGACCTTCAGTCCTCTTCAGCTGTACTGAGAAAAAGGAAAAAGTTTACAAAGACATAAAAGTAAAAATACACAATTGAAATGGATACCGTCAGTCTAGGGTCATCCTTAAGCATCTCACTTCTTGATGGCGTCTTCTTGTTATTGTATAGGGAATTAAGTCGTTTCCTGGCTGAAGGAACAATTTCTTCTAAAATATCCAATTGCGGATTGGGCATCAGGCATATTAACTAGTCTTTGAATACGTCTTCGGAGGTGAAGGCCTTGTTTCCTTGGAAAGTGTCCAGCTGTCTGGTGAGTGCTCCCTCTACTATTCTTCTTCTGTTGGTATTGTGCAACTTGCAGATAATCTCTGCATTGCCAAAAGAAATTTGATGGTCCAAATCAAGACTGGTTGGCTACGGCTCTGTTCCTGGCACAAGTCCTACAAGCATTTTTATGCTCTACTGATCTGACTGAGCAATCTCTTTCAGTCTCCCCGACATATACTTGGGCACAGTTTTAGCAGGGAATAATATAGACACCAGTTTTGGGTACAGTGACACTGTCAGTCAATATTAACAATACCTCCCACCTAAAGTCGGTTGTCTGAATGAAAATGTGAGTTTGTATTATACAGAGTTTAAAGCAAATTGCCCTTTTCCTAGATACACAATCCCGAAGTCTTTTTTTTTTTTTATCATAATCCCACCTGTAACCAAACCCACAACTATAGCAGCCAGATGATGGGGGTAGCAAGCTTCAGCGACTGAATCAACTGCTGCAAAAGATAGTTATTTTTTCGAATTTGTCCTCATATTTACTTATCACTGATATAGCACTTAGTAGCAGGGAGTGTATTTAGACTGTTAATACCAGAAAGCAGCAGCGAGTCTAGTTTAGGAAGTAAAGTAGAAAATGCTTGGTCATTGTATTTATTGCATAAACATTGCTCAAATGTATCATTACTCATGTGGTACTCGTGCATTATTCCGGTATTGTTTTTACTCATATTGGAATTTTATTCTTGCGGGTTGGTTTGAGCAGCAAGAGATTCCAAACCTGGACATTCATTGTATACATTTCATTCACCGACTCATTAACGACTCATGCATTAACCTTGCAGTGCTCTGACGTCATAACTTATACGGTACCTGCCTGCAAATACTTCAAAATAATGATGCAGATGTTTTCCGTTTTTGTTTATTCTCATGTTTCATTGTCATTATATTTAAAATCAAATACCAACGTATTTCCCGTTTCGTAATTCCAGTGGAGAAGTGCTTTCTATCTTAAGAAAATTGATAAAAACTCTTAAATGGAATCTTCAAAGTTTACTTTTTCTTCACGTATCAGAAGTTGATAGACGAGATATGTATTCTCACTGTTGTAGACACCATGGATGTATTCAGAAACAGTTTTTTTTCCATAATAATTGTAGATAAAAGTGACAGAAGCACAAAAGTGCTTCTGCTCTGTCAGTTTGAGTTTTCCTTTTTTATTT
>NC_089766.1:43209427-43269427 GCF_040412425.1 Macrobrachium rosenbergii
GCCGATTTTCAAAGCCTGGAACCACTCCAAAGCTATGACTGGACAACTGCAGTTCTATCACGTTAATGAACGATCAAACTCACTTTTAGGGCAGATTTTGGCATAATCTAGATCAAAGTAACGCACGTACTCACGAATATACATAACGCTTTGGAGATCACCTGATCTCCAATATTGCTGAGCTTCTCGCGCAAAGAGCTGAGGAATCAAACTATTTGCTGTTTCAGCAATCTTGCATCAAACCTCTCGCCCTAATTCGCTCTTACACCGAATCTTCCACGATAACATCTTAAAGCATTGAAGCTATGAAATGCATATATGTGTCCTTTAAATATATATATATATATATATATATATATATATATATATATATATATATATATATATATATATATATATATATATATATATATATATATATATATATATCTATATATATATATATATATATATATATATATATATATATATATATATATATATATATATATATATATATATATATATATATATATATATATATATATATATATATATATATATATATATATATATCTCTCTCTCTCTCTCTCTCTCTCTCTCTCTCCAATGATCACTTGACTAAAGAAATGTTGTAGGTCTGGATTCAGGCAGCAGGATCTGTTTCCTTTTCACATCGAGTATCGCCCATTCGTCTCTATTGTTCAGAATCTCTTCACCTGAAAGGATTTGTGGAATGGCCACAGCCATCACCTGGTGTCTATCAGTGAAGAGATGGATGAGCGGCATCCAGCATCCAGAGTCTTCTCAACCGGAAAATGGAGTTCATCCATTTTCATATCTTCGACGTTCTTCCTGTTCCCAGTCTGTTAAACCCCGTCAGTGCACCTCATGCGGTGCACTGTGGGCATTACTTAAGGTTCTTTGCAGCGCTCCTTCGACCCCTAGCTGCTGCAACCCCTTTCATTCCTTTTACTGTACCTCCGTTTGTATTCCCTTTCTTCCATCTTACTTTCCTCCCTCTATTAACAATTGTTTCCAATTGCTACTGCGAAGTTTTCCTCCTGTTACACCTTTCAAACCTTTCTACTCTCAATTTTCCTTTCAGCGCTGATTGACCTCTCAGGTCCCAGTGCTTGGCCTTTGAACAAAATTCTGTCTTCCTTCCATTCCATTCCATTTCTGTCTGTTGAAGATTTTTTCTCTTAGAAGAAACACGTCTCCTGTTACCTCTGAATTCTAGCTTGCTTTAAGATGATTTTCCAGGCATATTTGTTCTTGTTAAATTCTGTTTTTCTCTTTCATTTAGACACAAATCTCGGGTTTTTTATTTCCTAACCAATTTGTTAGTATTTTCTCAAGAATTATTATGTTAACTGTCTTATCCTTTTGATCATCATCATCGGTTTGTATTCTCTTTAAGCTCAGGTTATTCGTGTCTGTTTTTTTTTAATTGCTGGAAACAGTTTTCTCTTTCCTCTTCTCATATACTTGATTGTCTACTGGCAGATTTTCCATCTATGCTTCCATATTAATTATTGGTGGACTAAACCTCATTTTCTCTACTTTCCTTCCAATTCTGCTTCGTCTTCAGTGTTTTTATTATTCATTTGCTAATGATTTTTCTACTTTGGATTCTCATTTTTCTGGCCATTTTCTCCTTGAATTTCCATTATTAATATTAGTTATTCCAGGAAGGGCTTTCTCGTTTTTTATATTACAGGCAATTTTTTTTTTTTTTTTTTTTTTTTTTTTTGAGCGGGACTAATTGAAATATTCTTTTTCTGGATGGTTGCGTCCAGGGAACACGCGTCCCTGCATTCTTTTCTTCCTTCCTTCAAAATGAGATTTCTTTTGCAGCAATATATCGATATATTTTTTTCACGTCCCCCCTTTCCTTTTGGTTTTTTGGCGACATATTGTGAGGTATATTTTTTTTTATATTTGTTACCTCAACGTATTCTTGTCATCATAAATTATTTGTCTTTAAATAATCTTTTATTGCCTTGTCCAGGTTGCTCTTATTCATCTTTATTTATTTATTATTTTATATTTGTAATTTTTTTTCTTTATTATTGCTTTACAATTTTTTCCTCTCTCTTTCACAAGAAAAGTTTATCCTTCCGAGAGCTTATTCTGTCTAAGTTCTTTCCAGATGGAAGGGATTTTATTAGTGAATTAAGAACGAAAACTGAATGCCTAGTGTTTTAGAAAAGAAACGTGCAAATATGTAGATCCGTCCTTTATTCAGTCAACTTCTCTCCATTGTCCTTTATTCACTTTCTCTGCCTCTTTCTTACGGAAGCCTTCTCTCATTCACAATTCTTGATCGCATCTGAGTTCCCAAGAAGAAAAATAGCGTTATTATTATTATTATTATTATTATTATTATTATTATTATTATTATTATTATTATTATTATTATTATTATTATTATTGCTGTCGTAGACACATGAACACTATTAATGGGTGAGACTTACTCATCTTTGCAATACTTCACTTCTGCTAATAAATATTTGTTGGAGGAGTGATGGGAATGTTACAGTTAAATAGTTATATTATTGGTTACCAGGATCATATTTTAAGTTTTGTTGCGCAAGAATTCTCATAAAAATGGGAATGGAAGCTACAGAACTCAAGTTATCTGCGTAGAAGTAAAAGCTGAATCTCCATTAGCTGAACTTAAGTCATCTATCATATTTTTTATTTGTTTCTTGGAAGCATCAGATCAGAATCATTCGAAGTCTGTATTAATAAAACAGGTACTGAACAGAGCAGAATATAGAATTTAGGGCAAAGGCCAAGCACTGGTACCTTTGAGGCCATTCAGCGCTGAAAGAGAAATTGGCAGTAAACGATTTGAAAGGTGTAACAGGAGGAGAACCTCGCAGTTGCACCATGAATCAATTGTTAGGAGAGGGTGAAAGTTAAGATGGAAGAAAGGGAATATAAACGGAGGCACAGTAAAACGAGTGAAAGTGATGTAGCTAGGAGCATAAGGGACGCTGCAAAGAACCTCAAGTAATGCCTACAGTGCACCGCATGAGGTACACTCACGGCATTACCACCCTATATAATAGGGGAAACTGATATCTGAGTTTCAGGGATGAACATTTAAGCGCTTGTCTATTTTGAAAATCGAGCTTAACCAAATGAAAGCTGGGATTCACTCTGCATGAGAAACAAATTCCCAGCTTTGTGCGTTTTATAGCCAGGGTTTTTTAATACCCGGGGTAAAACAGGTATTGGTCGCATATTCTCCATAGCTGGTGGTCATTGCAATATACGTTTATTTTATAGGTAAATCCATAAAGGTTTTCCGTGTCCAATTTTGTTTTCGGTTTTTATTTTTATTGCTTGATGCAATAATAACTAATATTGCTATATGCTTCGTATTCGCCTATTCGCCTCTGTCAAAATAACGATACTTTATTTCCTGTAACCCTTAAAGTGGAAAGTTTAACCTAGAAATAAAAGTTTCGTTCGAGAGACAAATGAATTCCCTGAATTCTGGTGAATTAATGTTAATGTTTTTTTTTTTTTGTTTGCTTTGAAGATGCATCTACTTCTGTATGTCACTGAAGGTTTTTCTATTTATCTTGCCAAATTGCTATGTTTGCTTACAAACTTCTGGATTCAGTTTTGCAAATTTTACTTGTTTTATTAAATTATATATAAATTTTATATTGTTTTATTAAATATATTTTCATATATATATATATATATATATATATATATATATATATATATATATATATATATATATATATATACATACATACATATATACATATACATACATATATATATATATATATATATATATATATATATATATATATATATATATATATATATATATATATATATAGATATAGATAGATACACATAATCATTAATATAATTAGAATTCAAGTGTTCCTGTGAGCTCAGGAGACGTGCGCTCACACACACACACACACACACACACACACACATATATATATATATATATATATATATATATATATATATATATATATATATATATATATATATATATATATATATATATATATATATATATATATATATATATATATATATATATGTATATATATATATATATATATATTTATATATATATATTATTTTTTTATAAATAAATTTCGCTGTTCGCCCTCTATGCATTTTATTGTAGGAATATTATTCTAACAAAGACAGGAAGACGTCTCTGTCCATGCAGGGCTAGGCTGGGTATTTCAAAAAAGTAACGTCTTTAGTCAGTATTAGGGGCCTAAACCCATAGGGAGGGTTTCACCAAGTAACATCTAGTAAAGGTGGCCTTAAGCTTCTTTTTCCCCCTATTCTATGTATCGGCGATGTTTGTACAGATTCCAGACTGCCGGACGCTTAAAGATATACTGATGCAAAAACAGCCGCCCTGTTTTTGACCAAAAGAGGTCAGAGAGAGGAGCCAACTGTCTTAGGGGTCGCACGCGCGTCAGAGCTCCTGATACTTCTGTCCCTTTGTCCCTTTTCCGTCTTTTATTTACTAAGTGAAGTGACGAAATAAAATCCCAGAACTCCCGGGCGTCCGTTGCAGTGAGCAAGCAGCGTACGTGAAGGTAAGTCTGGAAAGTTTAGCAAATTTTTGTTGATTTGCTAGTATCTCCGTCTGTATTTCCATTTCTTTGTTTTTTCCCACTTCGCCACTATCTACGATAGTAGGATTTGACCAGTTTACTTTTATGAAGTCTAGAATAAGAATAATTAATATTGCTTAGCGACACTCAACTATTCCCGTGCAGTAATCAGGAATTCGGGAAGGTTAAGTAAATAATTTTCAGCATTCAGGCAGCCTTGTGTCTCGACCCATTGTTTGGAAGAGAAATAGCCATCTTAGTACGAAACTGCGTGATATATGTACCAGCAGAGACCTCCGTTGTGTATAACTCCACGTGAAGCAAAGGGAAAATTGACTGTGTCCGACTTGGGCAATAGTTCCTGTAATTTCCTTGCTAACTACATACTCTTTCTTTGTCGGGTTTTTTCCTCGACTGGCGACTTTATTCAATGAAATAATTGTCTGTCTTTGAGGTTACTTTAACTTTAATTGACAGGTTAAGTGTGTCCTTGGCACTCAGGGCCTCATAAATTATTAATTAATTAATAAACTCATCAGCCGAGCCCCCCCACGTAACAGTATATTTAAAAAATCGCAGCAGATGAACATGTCCTCAGTATACGAGCAAATACCACAGGAAAATGACAGGCAGAAGTTCAGTACCAAGTGCTTTCACGTGTTATTCACACATTGTCGGGGCACAAATGAGAGACAGATGAAAAGAAGGTCACAAGGTGAACAAATTGAACAAGAATACCAGATGGTTAATTGTCAAAGGATAATGAACAGAAAGATAATCCAGGATAATCCAGGATCCCACAGTCATAAACTAAAACCATAGACTTAACCATAAGAGAAACGGAATCTTACCCGTTCAAATTCCAGAAAAATATATAAAACTGAATACTAATTTTGTCGCTTATATTTATCAACAGCTTTTTTCAATTATGAAGGCATCACGTTTAAACAAACCAAGGCTCAGATTTAGAACACTTCCATTATTTGACTTGATAAAACAAGATCCAGTGACATTCCTATTAACTGTGTCGTTACACGGGACTAAAGATCTTACTTCACTCCAGTTAATAGGATGATCTAAATCTCTATTATGTACGAATAATGTATTCGATATTTGGCCAGCTCTCACAGAATATTGGTGTTGATTGATTCGTTGTGAAAATGAGTTTATTTTATCACACTTTTTACAAGGAATTTCATAGATGCAGCCAGAGGCATCTCTAGGAGAATTTTTTATTACTAAATTCTTAACATTAAACTGACTGAAAACAACACTTATGTTGAAAAGCTTTAAAATTCTAGGCATTTCTAAAAACCTTTCATCATACGGTAATTTGAGAATATTATGCTTGCTAAATTTGTTATTAGTTAAAGAAAATGTTTTCCTGGCTCTTTTCCATGCTACATCTACAGAAGTCCTTGGGTATTTCAGTTTCAAAGCAATATTATACAAAATTTTAATCCCAGCAACAATGAACTGCGGGCTACAAACGCGCAGAGCCCTTAAGAACATCCCAGAAAAGAAACAAACTTTAATATTTTGATGATGACTGGACTAATAATGAACAAAAGAGGAAATGTCAATTGATTTTCGAAAGACTGAAAAGGTGAAATTTCTATCATGTCTATGGACAGTTACATCTAGAAAATTCAAATTGCAATTTCTTTCTTCCTCTGCGGTAAATTTTATAGAAGGGACTAAATTATTTAGCTAAATCAGAAATTCCTGGGATTTTCGTGAACTGGCCAGTTACAGAAAATATCATCCAGATACCTAAACCGTAACTTTTTCGGGGCAAAATTCTTGGTAAGAATTTAGTCTCAAAAAATTCCATTTAAATATCGTTAAGGACAGGAGATAAGGGATTACCCACAGCCATGACGAACTTTTGTTAAAAAAACTCACCTTAAAACAAAATTCACTATCTTTGATACGTTAACCTTATAACATTAGTGAGGTTTGCTACAGTTAAAGGAATATCATAACCTTCTAATGTTTCCTCCAAGAATTCAGTAAATCAACATCAGACTTCACATCCATTATCAATGAATGGTTGTATGTGTTGAATTCAAACCATAATTTTGAACGCCCTTTTAGCGGGGTAGTACCGTCAGTGCACCTCACGTGGTGCACTGTAGGCATTACTTAAGGGACTATGCAGCGTCCCTTTGGATCCTAGCTGCAACCTCTCATTTCTTTTACCTTACCTCCGTTCATATTCTTTTTCCTCCGTCTGACTTTCCACCCTCTCTAAAAATTGTTTCCTAGTGCAACTGCGAAGTTTTCCTCCCGTTACACCTTTCAAACCTTCTTGCTATCAATTTTCCTTCCAGCCCTGAATGACATGATAGGTCCAAGCGTTTGGCCTTTGGCCTAAATTTTATATTTTGTTCTGTAATTTTAAACGACATGGAGTCATCAGATAAGGGCGTAACAACAAATGACGCTTAAAAAAAAAAAAAAAAAAAAAGTAACCGCCAGCAAGGCAACAGAAAGGAAGCACCGAGAGATGTAGGAGGCTGTGTTGTCAACAAGTTTTCCCTGAAGTACCTCATTTGGCCAGTTAAAGAAACAAGTATATAAGATAATTCCTGGACTGAAATGGTAAACAAGGGCGATTAATTGTTCCTTTAACAAGTTTTTAAAAAGGATAACCTTGATAGAAGTGTTTGATTCAGTTCACGAACCGGGTCTTTTCGAGTGAAGAATGTTGGAAGACTTGAAAGGTAAGCTTAATAAGTCTGGAGTGAATATTTGTTTGAGATGAATTAGCATTTTATACCGAAATATCTTTTACGTTTCAAAACAAGCATGTTAAGAATTCAATCAGGCTAGGTAAAAATAGAAAAATTGATTGATAGGACATAGGAAATAAAACATTAAAGTTTAGCTTGTTTTTCGTTACTGATATCATGAAACATTTTTGACATATTAAAGACAAACTATTACCAGATTAAGATTACGTTTCCCCACCCAAACTCTTCCAAGTATTGCGTAGAAAATTATTATTGTTTTTTCTTTGTTTGAATAAAGTATTCTATAATGAATGAAAAGGAACAGTACTTTATTTCTTCATTAGACTACTATGAGATAAGCTTCAGCTAAGTCTGAAACTAAAATAACCTTTATTAATAAGTTCACGTTTGGCCAAAGACTGCCAAATGTATACTAAAATAGAATCTGTTTACAAACAAACAAAAAATATCATCTTTTTGTGTTTCCCTTTACCTCCTCTCACTTCCTAATGAACACCGTATCTTTTGGAACCTTGAATTTCAAGTCAATGGGCCCTGTGGGGGCCTTATGAATTGGGTTCATCTTCTAAATAATAATACTAATAATAATAATATTAATAATAATAGCATCATGTCAGTATACAGGTCAAGTGGCCTGAGAGACGTAGGAGATAAAGAAAGGAATATTGGCCGCTTTCTGGCTGACCGATCTTAGTCCTGGTTGAACAGAAGAAAGTGAGAAATCCCAAGTTATCTGACCGTATATCCAGCCTAACTCTAAGGAGTAGCTCGAAGGCTTTATCGTTGGGCAAATGGAGTTGTGGGCGAGAGGGTCAAAGGAAAGTTGGCACGATGAATCTTCTGACCCGGACCACCATAACCACGATCTCTTGGGTTGTTATGCCGAGGTCGTCCTGGTGCCAGGGCCTTGTGCCTCTCTCCCTCCCTCCCTCCCTCCCTCCCTCCCCCCCTTCCTCAGGACTGCTGGAACGCCAACCTTATCACCATTTGCGAGAGAGATGTGTAAAAATAAAAAGTTACAATCCGGACACAATGTCCCACTTTAATAACATTGATGAAAGTTTATTATTACACCGGACACAATGTCCCACTTTAATAACATTGATGAAAGTTTATTATTACAATAATAAAATCTCTATTTTTTCTTATTTTCAGAAGTACTGCACCGTCTCGGTTTTGGTGAGTGTTAACACATTATTAGATTATTTCTGAATGAATTAAAAAATTTTTGGAAGGTATTCATTTTTATTTTTGCGTTTATTGTTAGGAATTTTTTGTTTTCTGCCTATTTTGTTTGTTTATTGCTTTTTATTCTTTTACTTAGAATTACCATAGAATCTTTGGTACTCCTCGGTTGCAGTTTTGTTTATTTTTTATTTTACTTTACTGATTTTGAGTTATTATTATTGATGTTTTTATTGTTGTAAAGAAAAATGGTATTGAATTTAACTTTTTTCCGAATTACATTATTACCGAAAATAATCACACGCCTCTTAATGTATTCATTAAAAGAATGTTACGAAGTGAAAAATACGTTTTTCCTTTATTGATGAATCATTCATTGTCCATCTTTTCCACTTTTCCTAAATTGTCACTCAATAGCTATACACCGCTAAGCATTCAAAATTAGTTTCTTGAAGACGGATTTAGCTTTAATTTTCAATTTCTAGATAGTTCCAAAGGGGCTTTGCATGAATGATAAAGAGTAAGTTATTTTTCATCATTCTTCATTATCATAGCATAATCATCATTAGTTTCTTTTCACGGCAGGAAAATGCAGTGAAAAAAGGTTTAAAAAAGTGATTCAGAGTTGAAAAGTCAGTAACTCAGTTTTCTGAAAATGGAGGACCCTTATATGAAAATATAAAATGTGTTTCTTGCACAAATTTTGTCAATTTTGTTTTTTACCGTGTAGTCTTAAGTCTCTAAGGACCGTAAAAAATAATTCAATAGTGTTCGGCTAAAAATAAATTATGACATTTTCTGACCCTGTATACTTTAATGCAGTTTTTGTAGAATGCATATCTCAGGATTATATATATATATATATATATATATATATATATATATATATATATATATATATATATATATATATATATATATATATATATATATATATATATATATATATATATATATATATAAATTGTATGTATGACTGCAAAATATTTTCTGTTAAAACAGAAATCCATCCAATAATAGGAGCCCATAAAAACACCAACAGGTTAGAAAGTTATTCATTGGTATAGAGTGCTCTCCAACTCTTAATCCATTCATTGCCTGCCTGTTGAGGGAAACAGAGAGTGTCTCCGAAATATAGCTATAACTTTCTACCCTTTTGGTGTTTTCTGGGCTCCTTTTTATTAAATATATATATATATATATATATATATATATATATATATATATATATATATATATATATATATATATATATATATATATATATATATATATATATATATATATATATATATATATATATATATATATTTATATTTATATATATATATGTGTATATGTATATATGTATACATATATATATATATATATATATATATATATATATATATATATATATATATATATGTGTGTGTGTGTGTGTGTGTGTGTGTGTGTGTGTGTATATATATATATATATATATATATATATATATATATATATATATATATATATATATATATATATATATATATATATATGTGTGTGTGTGTGTGTGTGTGTATATGTGTGTGTATATATATATATATATATATATATATATATATATATATATATATATATATATATTTTATTTATATTTCTTTTGTTTTATTGCCGTCGTTTCATAGTTTAAACAGAATTACATCTTCGGGGCTACACATAAAAAAAAGAAACAAAAACATAAGTACAACTTAAAACATTTATAACGAAAAGTAAGAACAAATGAGATAAAACAGAACCAACCTAGAGGTGAGACAAGAAGGAACTAACTGAAAACAAAACACCACAGCAGGAGGTTCAGCCAAATACATTGGATGTGAAAATTTAATGATGGTAGAAGATGTTATGTAAATAATGACTCCAAGATGGTTAAGTCTTGAGAGTTGGCAGTGTAACCGACGATACTGAAATGTTCGTTCTCAATATAAGTTTTCCATCGTTTAGAAAGGTTCCTGGTATTGGAGTGCTCTGGGTTCGAAATTCTGCTCCCTGTACGAAAACTGACTGCCTGATGTGAATCAGTGCGCGCCTTAAGAAGCCTGCTGGTAGATCCTAAATACATTTAGGGCATGTATAATAATAGATAACAACATAGGACATATAAGAACGCAGTTGATCTTTTACTTTAAACAAAGAGCTAATAATAAGGGATTTTTGGGGGAATTAAGTTGACTTTGATGTCCGGCAAATGTTCCTGAATAATCTGAGTAAATCTTTTTTGAAACTTTGGATCATTACTAGACTCCATAGACTGGTGGTCCTCTCATCTAAGTGGAACAGCTTTCACAATGACGTTTAATTTCTAGTTAACGTCTTTAAAAGTAACTGTTTTCCACCCTGGCTACTCCATAAAAAGCTACATCAATTACTAAATAAGCAATTTACTGCAAGACCTAAACTTTAACTGTACAAAAAATGAATTCTTACACAAGCTTCCCATATATCCATGACCTAACGTTGCAAAAATGATTCACTCAAATTATTCAAGAACACAGTCCAGCCATCAAAGTCAACTTAATTCCAAAAAATCCCCTTAATACTGGCTCTTTGCTTAAAGTAAAAGATCATCTTCGTCCTTGTGTCCTATGGTGTTATCTATAGATATATTTACTCTAAATGTGCGTCAGGGATGTACGTGGACTCCACCAGTAGGCTTCTTAATGCATTCATTGACACATTGGAGAGTCATTTCTCGTACAGGGAGCAGAATCTCACACCCAGAGCACTCCAAAACCAGAAAGCATTCTAAACAACGCAAAACTTTCATTGAGAAGAAGGATTTTAGTATCATCGGTCACACTGCCAACCCTCAAGACTTAACCATCCCAGAGTCATTATTTATAAAACAGCTTCTTCCATTGTTAACACTCAGACTACTTCTGATATTACGTTTGCCTCCATCCCACCCAGTAAGCGTCCATGTCGTCACCTTCAAGTTCCCTTGTTATGAGGCACTGGTGTAATTTATGATAAATATATATTTTTTTTAAATAAAATATTTTGACGGTCAATGGGAATTGAGGTTAGGTTGCATATTACCGACAGCGCGTCACCGATGTCTCTAAAGTTTGCCCGTTTTTTCTCAGAAAGTTGATAGGTAGCTCTTCTTCACCTTAATGGAGCACACGAAATTATATTACACAATATATTGGTATACCACAAAAGTAAAGTCCTTCAAGTTGCTTTGAACAAAAAATGGTTTAATGGTGACCATAATGATATATCATTCTATAATACAATCATTGTCTAATTAATCTGCGGTAATGAACAATGATTTAAAATGTACAAATCTTATTATAAACTGAAACTGGACAAGATCCTGTCTTTACATATGATTATGCTTTTACAATGAAAAGCCTTAAGTATTTATTATATGCATTAATTATCTGTACCCAATTCAATCATGTTACACTGATTTATACAAGTTTATATCTACTGTGGAACACGAGCTTCGTGGGGGGACAGTAGTATGCAAATGACTGAGAGGCAGCACCGCGTTCAAGGCAGCGTGATATTCCCCTTTTCATTATGATATTAATACAGGACGTTACAGGATTTTCAGTCCAAGACCTTTGCGCTTACATGAAAATGACCTGCAGTCTGTGAATTGTTTAACCAAGTTATTCTTCTCAGGTTAATTAAAAGCTATGCGACACGATGATAGTAATTCATATATCAGCTGAAATTCCGGACTAGGTTTTTGGAAGTAACTGTTTTTCACAACCTTCTTTTAAAGGCAATATAAAATACTCTTAGACCCACTTCAGTCTGTAGCTGGGTTTCCTGGAGGAAACAGATTTCAGAACATAATAGGGGTGATTATTCTCCTAATGAGAAGGATCACCAATGGTTAACAGATAGAAGAGGAAGGTGTGATAGACTGCTCTGTCACGTCGATTAATACTAGGTGTATAGCAACAGGACTGATAGAGTACAGGATTAGTCCGCCTCTGACAGGACAATCTCGCGCATGTCAACGTCCGGCTGTATTTGGTCGAGGTTAAGATGAAGAAAAGTCATCATTCGGCATTTAACGTTACCAGAGTGATTAAGGTGCTCTTCCCCTGGGCAGTCCTTTTAATCTCGACGACCCGACCGCGACCACTGCTTCTTGTTCCCTGATTTTCTTCTGTGGTCAGCTTCCAGCGACGTCTCAAACATGCCAGTTACGCCTGAACGGTCTAACCCTGTACTTTATTAATCCTGCAGAGCAAGTCCTCCCTAATGACACGAACTTCACACTTGCGCGAGAGAACTGTATATATGCATGAGAATGCAGCTGGCAATCAAATAAGAAAATCAACTTCAGCCCCGGTTGATTTGGAATTATATTCAAGATTCTCTGAGTTTACGAGAAACGTTATGACCTACTACGTTCAAGACACCGAAGAGCAACACTAACACCAAAGCACCTTGCAAGATCTGCAACGCATTGCATACTACACTACGTCACCCTTTCAATGTCCAGCCCAGAAGTAGTAAAATATAAACGATGAAACTGAAGCAAAAAGGCAAAGAAATAAACGGAAAGTAATAAAACTGGAAACAAAATCTCCTCTGTCAATATCTCCGTGACCATTCAACACACTGACAGAGGAGAGAGAGAGAGAGAGAGAGAGAGAGAGAGAGAGAGAGAGAGAGAGAGAGAGAGAGAGAGAGAAAGGGCGGGGGGAGGAATATGGCAGCAGGTATCAGACACTTTCCCTCACACGTTCAATATGGAATAAGAACACCAACATATATTAATCTGTTACAAACATCAAGTGCGAAAATTGACGGAAAATAAAAATTAAAAGCAATTATATTCAAATTGATCCAAATGATCAAGTGCTGACATTCACCGCCTTCAAAAACAACCAGAGTAACACACAGGAAGGGTTGATTGCCTTTGGACCTGTCATTCAGCCAGCGTTCCGTCAACTTCATAATTTTCTTATGTGAGGGATTTATGTGCAGTCAGATGACTTTGACCCTCATAGTTACTATTGCTCTATCTGAAGTAAGATTAAAATCTCGCGTCCTTATAATCTCTCTCTCTCTCTCTCTCTCTCTCTCTCTCTCTCTCTCTCTCTCTCTCTCTCTCTCTCTCTCTCTCAAGTGAGCTTGTCTGTCTGTAAGTGCATTGAAGTTCATGTTCCGTTTTTAGTTTTCTGTAAAAGAAAACTATTGAGGTGGCTTTGTCTGTCCGTCCGCACTTTTCCTGTCCGTCCTCAAATCTTACAAACCACTGAGGCTAGAGGGCTGCAAATTGGTGTGTTGATAATCCACCCTACATTCATCAAACATACCAAATTGCAGGCCTCTAGCCTCAGTAGTTTTTATTTTATTTAAGGTTAATTTAGCCATGTTCGTGCGTCTGGCACCGGTATAGGTGCCAACAACAGAGGCCACCACCTGGCCGTGGCTGAAAGTTTCATGTGCCGAAGCTGAGTTTCGTGGGCCGTGCCTGAGAGCTTCATTCAGCGTTATACGAGTACACTGTACAGAAAACTCGATTGCGCCGAAGAACCTTCGGCGCATTTTTTACTTGTTTTATCTTAACAGTAATTAAGTTCTTTGCTACAAGTTATCACCTTGTTTAATATTTGATTTCTTAAACAAATTAAGATAATCAGCTGACTTGCTGGATTGGTGCTTGACGATAGTATCTACGCTATTTAGATAATTATTCCCAAAACAAAACGAAACTGGCCCGATCAGGCTCATCACACCCACAGGGGGATTCAAGAGGGGAGAAAAAGTCCCTGTGTTCTTTTCAACCTCTAGTTTGCCACAGAGAGGGCTGTACATCATTACAAAAATCAAGGACCTAGAATACACCGTTAACATGTCAGATCATTTGAAAACACAACAGATAGAATATACTATTTAGGCCAAAGGTCAAGCACTGGGACCTATGAGTTCATTTAGCGTTGAAAGAGATATTGATAGTAAAGAAGGTTTGAAAGGTGCAACAGGAGGAAAACCTCTCACTTGCACTATGAATCAATTGTTAGGAGAGGATGGAAAGTAAGACGGAATAAAGAGAATATGAACGGAGGTACAATAAACGGAATGAAAGGGTTTGCAGTTAGAGGCTGAAGGGATGCTACAAAGAACCTTAATGCCTACAGTGCGCCGCATGAGGTACACTGACGGCACTGCCCCCTATGGGACATTTTGTTATGCAAGAACACTTTCTGGACCCTCCCTCTGCAATGCCACTGTCGCCTCCAGTGCCAAGTTCTGCCTTCACAGCCTCCTTGTTAGCAAGACGTGAACGCTCTGATGGAATGGAGTCCTCGTGATCCTATACCCCTCGAGGCGGGCTCTCACTGGCTTCTTCCAGGCTGACATTCTCCTCTAGAAAACACCCTGAAGGAGTTGTTTGTACTCCAAGAGATGAGTTCAGTGCAGCGTGGGGGCTGTCATCTACTGTGACATCTGTCACAGAAGTACCGGGATTGTAATAAGCAAAGGGTAAGACAGATATGCACTTGCAAAAAATACTTAGAATCCCATGTTATACAAGACTGAGGAGAGAGAGACAGAGAGAGAGAGACTGATTTACTTGAGCCAGAAGCCAGAATGTTGTTTGGAAAGTTGCAGTGACCACTGACCAGGCAGTTTGACAGGGACAGGGTTTGTTCATCATGTAGGCGTCCCAGATGTGCTAAGAGGGTATCATGTACTTGGTCCCCACACCTTCTTCCTTGTGTGAACGAATACTGCACTTCTGCTGTCAGTCCTTCTAGTGTCTTTCTTACTACCCAATCAAAATCCCCAGTCCTTCAAGTATCTTTCTTACCACCTAATCAAAATCCTCAGTCCTTCTAGTTCGTGTCTTACTACCCAATCAAAATCCCCAGTCCTTCTGGTATCTGCCTTACTACCCAATCAAAATCCTCATTCCTTCTAGTATTTTTCTTACTGAGCAGTCAAAATCCTCAGTCCTTCTAGTATCTGTCTTACTAACCAATAAAATCCTCTGTTATTCTGGTGTCTATCTTACTGCCCAATCAAAATCCTCAGTCCTTCTAGTATCTCTTACTACCCAATCAAAATCCTGTCCTACACTTTCATCAACATGCTTTGGTAATGTTGTGGTCCTATAGTTCTTATTCCCTGTAACATCTTTTTGAAACAGTTATTCCTCTCAACTATTTTTTGATCCTCTCCTCTTTGAGGCATATCTTACATACCCTAGTCATGCACTAAATTATCCTTTCACTTCACTTATAAACACATGTTTTTTTGGTTTGTTTTCATTCTTCAACATCCTCTTACTTGCTGGCCTTGCGACCCCTGATTTACTTTCATGATCATTGTTGGCTTACTCCTATTCACGACTGTCACTCCAATATCATTTAAATCTGCCTCATCTGTCTGTCATATGTTAGTCTATTTATGAATATTTTGCTTTTGGGACAAAGTATTTCCAACAATGAGTTGCCCTTCAGACTACATTAGTACTAAATTCTGTGCATTCTCAAGAACTCTGTTCTTGCCAAAAGCCCACTTGCCAAAAACCCAGTATCTCCCTGTCACCACCTTTGCAATTAAATCACCTAGCACAACCATCTTTTCAGAGTCTTTCTACCCAGGTAGGAATAGATTGTTGCTCTCTTAAAATTTCCTGCCCTCTCAGAATTGGGGAATAAGACAGTATCACTCTCACCACAGTGTGTGTGTTGTGGGTCATTTTAGGACTGGGAGAAGGGGGTTTTCATGGCCAAACCAATGGATTCACTTTGCAAAATATTGGAGAAAATGAAATGAAAATTACACAAAAAGGAAGTTTAGTGATTGTGACTGGGCTTGAATATAGTTCGAAGGGGAACTGTACATTGACGTGCTAGAGGAGCGTGTGTGCGGGAGATGACTGGAATAACTTACATGAAAGACAAGTTATCCACTGCGCAGAATGCAGTAAAAAAATTAAAAAAAAAGAATAACGGATTTCGGGAATGAATATGGGTAGTGCTTGTTGATGTGTCAGGAAAACTGTTGGTAGCTGAAAGGACACAAATAAGTTGGTCAAAGGATTTTTTAAAGTAAAGTGAAGTGTGGCTGGAGAAAATTTTGTCATAGTAAGAGTGTTTAGTGAAGTCATGAACAGTGAATGGAAGCGGTTTTTAGGAGAGCCTGAATCCGCATTTCGTTAGGATGAAGAACAAAGCAAGATGGTTGTGCTGGGCGATGTGAATACTGTAGAAGACAACAGAGAAAGTAAAAATGCAGCAAAATCATAGCTGATAAGTTTGGAGTAAAAAGAGTGAATGAGAAGGAAGGGAGCCATTCTCTTAAGAAGCAGCTATTATTGTTTAGCACACTGTGTCGTTTTGCGTCAGTCTCGGTTTTTCGTCTTTCCTTCATTCGCAGCTGCAGTGGTATTGTGAAGTGGGACAGCCATAACAATGAGTCCAGCAGTCGTTCAGTGAGGAGACCGAGATGAATAAGATTCTTTTGTGGATGTAAAACGTTCTTGCGCTGAGGAAAGAATTAATTTTCGTTTGGGTGTTCACACTTCGTAGTCACTGTGTCAAGTAGGAATTTACCTTAAAAAGTTTTATTCTTTATGAAAGACAACGATGGAGATCGAAGAGCGAACGCGTTATTTGAACAGTTATACTGATGCTGAATATGTATCAAGGTCAGATAAAGTGAAAAAAAAATTTTCTGTTTTATTGTATAATTCAATTATTTCTAACACTGGAAAAGCCTTATTTATGCTTAGTGCACTTGGTGCTCTCCTTTATGTAAGAATATTTCTTTATGATGTTTTATTCAATTATGCTACGCACGTATATGTCCTTTTAGTATGAAGAATCACTTAGTTTCATAATCCGCATCTCATTTATATCATAATTTTCACCTCTCTTTCGTAATCATTCCTCAAACTTATTTTCAATTTTATCCTTTTAGAGTTGGAAGGGTTTTTATGTGTGTTTATATGAATATGTTTGTCTATGGCTATTTGTGCCCGAAATAAAGGTTTTGAATCTTTGATTTCAATCTGAACGTAGTTTGGGGTAGTGCTGTCAGTGCACCTCAGGTGTGGTATACTGTAGGCATTACTAAAGGTTCTTTGCAGCGTCCCTTCGGCCCATAGTTGCAACCCCTTTCTTTCATTTTACTGTACCTCAATTCATGTTTTCTTTTTTCCATCTTACTTTCAACCCTCTTCTAACAATTGTTTCATGATGCAACTGCGAGGCTTTCCTTCTGTTACACTTTTGTAACCTTTTACTCTCAATTTTCCTTTCAACGCTGAATGACCTGTGATCATAGGTTCCAGCGCTTGGCCTTTGGCATAATTTTATATTCTATTCTATCCTCTATTTCACTGAGTGGCTGCTGGTTGGGGGTTTTTCTGCACAGGGATTCATCCTCAAATTTTAACAGCACCAGTTTTTGTTCAGCACTTTGTGTATTTCGATTCACATAACTTATGGCTATTGGTAAGCCATACTGGGACTATTATGGTAATACCTGCAGTGTGCGTTACAATTGATCTGGGACTATTTTGTTTTGATACGAAGAACTCGATTGGCTGGAGGTTTCTCGATGACAGTTTGTTTTCTCAATTTTGTCTAGTAAATCCATTGTAAAAAACAAGCAACATTGTAATAATAGAGTTTTTTTATTATAAGAAAAATATTATAAGAATAATATTGATATTGCGAGCTTTAAAGGAAAACACAATAGTAAAATTAGGATAAGAAAAATCTCCGTGAAATTCGTATTTATCCCTAATTATCATACATCACCACCGTACTTTCTCGTAAGGTCTACTCTATTCTCAGAAAAAATTACGACCTTTTTTTGCATTTCAGTAATAGTCTCTTTCACAAGTCGTAACAATGTTAATGCAGATACATGTTACGCAACATGCTTGATTTTTTTCCTCTAAACTAAAATATGATAAAAGGCAACTTTGAAGTAAAACTACTTTCTCAAGAAAGGACGAGGTTTGGCAAAGAAATGTGTTGTGCAGAACAAAATTATTTTTAGTGATCCATTATTTGAATGACAGATGAATAATTGTGATTGTGTGATTAGAGGATAGACACAAACAATACCCAATAATCATGTAAAGGTCAACCGAGGTATTGTGGAAACTAGTTCAGCTTAAAGGGCCATAAAGCACCTGGTGTCCAAAATGAATCGTAGGCAAGAACTGGAAGCGAATCGTCGCCTTATTGAAAAGGCAGCTATGAGGGGCATCATTACAGGAATGCCCATGAGGGGACGTCATCCAAGCACCACAGCAAGAGAGCTGGGCATCTCTCGCAGCACTCAGTCTTTGGCGAAACAGGTGGGAGGAAGAAGGATTTCTTGGTGACCGGCCCAGACCAGGCGGGCCGAAATCTACCACAGCTGAACAGGATAGGGACAGGCAATAGTCAACGAGGCTGAGAGAGACCGCTTCACCAACGCTAAGATTATTAGGGAGAGTGAAAGAGATCGACTGCAACTTGAGGCCTCCTCAACAACGGCGAGGAGGAGATGCCTTCATGCAGCGAAGAAAGATAAATTGACAACAGAGCGTAAAGATTTGAGGAAACAGTTTGCTTTATTCTTTCATCATTTAAGTCTTATAAAAATCTGGTATAATGGAACTAGCAGAGAAAATTTTAAATAATCTGGTCTAATGGAAATAGTTGAAAACAGAAGATAACAGAAAATAAATTGGGCACATGCCAAATGCACTTATGACTGTAAGCAAAAACTCCTCCAAAAAGCCAGAATGCAAAGCATTTCATAGCATGAATACTAGAGACTTGAGTTGTTCCTTGTTTTCTCCTTAATATACAGTTGGTGGTAGTTTGTCGTTTGGCAAACTCGCTCCTCTTGTTACTTGTCTCATTTAGCGATCTTGTTCCCAAGTTACCACTTCTAGTTGAAGGTAGTCTTCTAGATGTCACTTTGGAGAGCTAGCTCTTCAATGCATTGCGCTGGCTTTGTACTTCTGTTGATGCACGTTTGGCTGTCACCATTTATAGGTTACAGAGATAAATTTAAGATAGGTGCGCATCCAAGCTCTTGACCTAATGCTTTAAACTCCAGAGTTACTACTTAGTGGAGCTACATGACTAAATCTAGTGGAGTGGTATGTTGTCCCTTTCTAAATACATAGGAGCTAAACTTAATATACACATGTAATAGACGAAGTCCACCCGACAACTTACGAGCAACAGTCATGTATACAGGCACGAAGAAGTAGTTCAGCAGTAAAGGCAGCGTCGAAAGACCTTCAGAAGGTCCAAACAGACTTGTCCCGGCTGTTTCTCAAACCCTAGTCGAATTTCAAATGCCTAAACACTTGTCTATAAAAGTTTTCCCACTAAAAAAACTCAAAGGTTTAAACAATAAAAATACAAGTCACGCATGAACGCTGTGATACTGAATCGCCTATTTAATCACTAAATGTGCAATTACTCTCTGACCTAACTCAGGAAATTTGAAGTTGCTTGCTTTGCTAAGCCATAGAAGCAGAACGATATCTAGATGTTGAAACCACTCGAAACCACATACATATTTATCGGCTGCATGAACATTAGTGGGGGGCGTGTCCTTGGGCTCTGTATATTTCTGGTATAGGCAATCCCAAGAGTGTTCCTGCCTTTCATTGGCGATCTGTTAAACATTTGAGTGAAATAAAAGGTGGGGGGGGTGTCGAAGGATTCAGTTGCCTCTTTTTCAATGCATAATATCTCGGTTTTTTTCACAGAAACATGTGACTTAAGACCTATGATAAGAGTCTCCAGATAACTGCTATTGACCTGGAAGTCAAAAAGAAGGAAGCAAATATTCTCTGCACTCTGGGAACCTATTTGTAAGACATGGCATCCTGTAACGACCAAGGCTTGCCCTCATTGCGAGATTCTTCTTTCAATTTTATTTTCTTGGTGGCTCATCTTTGCTGTTAATTTCCTTCACGAAATCGACAGTAGAAATCTATTTTGAAAATTAAGTGGAAAAAATATTGCTTCTGCTCATGACGTTTCTTTCATTTTGATGTAAGAAAAATATAATGATAATATATTAACAACTTAGCCCAAGGTAAAAGTCGTCATAATAGCAAATGAATTCGTTTTCTAAAATATATCCATGTTTCCTACCAATATCACTCTTAAGCAACTGGAGGAGTCGCTGTCTTAGATTTCTTTTTAGCCTCAGTAATCGAGAGAAGGCCAATATATTAGAAAATAGCTGCTTGGTGGCCTAAGTTGTTTCGTTCCCGCATTGTACTTGATAGACCCGAGGCAAGTGGTCAGAGAAATCAGTTTCCCATGATGGAAATTCACTTTTGGTGTAGAGAGCTCAGTGACTGCATATTGTCCCAGCACCGGATCTAATGGCCTTAATTCCGTAGGTCTGTCATGCCATGTTATATTAATACCATAATGAGATCTCCATTACCCTGACCAGTAACATTAAGCAAATAAATCAGTCTGTTTTAGAACTGCGCCTCCTTTGAACAAATAGATTTAGTTTTCTGCTGACTACCGTTGTGAACTTCAGTTATTTGACTGTTGGCAGCTGTAAACAGGTTGAGAGAGTTTATTACAGGCCCTTTGCCTATTTCTTTGCATAACCTGATTTATAGTGTCTTCCTGACCGTCTAATGCATCCGTAGTTGGCGGAGATTGCAACAGCCACTTTCCATAACTGTCTTGAACCTCTGCAATGAGCTGTCATGTCTCCTTCTCTCGACTCGTATTCATCAGTTAATCACATTTTGCATGCATCTTGTCCCCTCAATCATCTCTTGCTGATTCTACTCTTTGTTAATCCTCATATTTCCTTCTCAGTATTCCTGCGGCTTTTGTGATGCTATCAATATAGATTTTCACCTTTTTCCATGACCGAGGAAGAAGAAATTAATGAATTAGCGTAGTAATATTTTCTTACGAAAGTTTATGCCTCTATCCTGTAGTATATGATATATTTGAATTATATCTATTAATATGATTAATGTTTTGGTTTTCGTAATTATCAGTTGAATGTCGTGCAGAGATCATATAAAAGGCTTGGCATAGTTCTGGTTGCAGAAATAACAAATGAGGATCACACATTGCCAATGCCTGTCAGTAGAACTTCCTCTATCTCTACGCTGAAGTTTCTGTTCAGGAGGTAAGGATGTTTTGTTTGACCTGCCTCCTGGAAGAACTTTAATCAAAAGGTTACAGACTCGTCCGTAACCGAAGCCTGAACCAGAAAATAAAATTTTCTGCAGTGTCGTCTTGTTTTTTCTCAAGTCTATTGTCAAGCAGTGTGCTGCATTTTTCATCATCCGTTAGACTTGTAATTTTTTTTTATAATTGAAACTAAAAGGGTAATTCAAATTGGATTTTTATTTATAGCACCTTTGATTAAAGACGAAAAATTAATTTAGAGTGTAGGAATTACACAGATCAAAATAGACAGCCTCCTTTGTAAAGTTCTGTGGATTTTAAACTTGACTGAATGACTCCAGAACCTGTTTCAGTGAGTTTTGCCATGAATCATCTTTGAGTTAAACTCTGTTCAGTAGTACGAGATGTATTACTCCTAATCTCTTGTTTGGAGATAGCATCATAGACAATGATTTCTTGACCTTCACCCTGCATTCACGTTGCCAGGTAATCCTCAGTTGCATAGTCTTGAACTTCATGAGTCCCCATGGCCCTTGGTGTAAAGATAGCACGTTTCAGGTAGACAAAAATAAATGTTACAAGCATATTATCTGTATTTTGTGCATAAATTACTCTAATGTTGGGAAAAGGATACAAAAGCCCAAAGCAATGCCTAATAAACAAAAGAATTTATTCCTCATTATTTATCCAATGATTCCCACCAAAAATAATCGACTGTTATTAGGCAACTCAAGGAGTCGTTGATTTGGCTTTTTCAGCCACAGAAATCGAGAGATTTCCTATGCCATGTTATCCTTCAACCACAGTTCTCCCTGAACTTATACGTACAACGTCGCTCTTCTGCTGATATATGGGGTTCATACAAAATTCAGGATATAGCACATGGCTTGTTTATTTATTTACTACCCTTTTTCTTCATCAAAGCAACTAGAGACTAATCTAATGCCAGTATATCTTCTGTCTGCACTTCTCAGAATTAGGCAGAATAGTTTTTTAGCCTAACATAGTCCCTCTGACAGAAAAAAAATGTCTAGCCATCAACGAAGAATCGACGACATAATAAGACTTATCACGCAGTCATATTATTATACAAAACTATATAACTTAGCAAAACGGAATCCTATCGGCTTTCTTAAGAAGTTAAGGCAAATAGGTATAACATTGATAAGCCATTACATCAAGTATAACTCAAACCTCTCATATTTATCTGCCATCACTAGGCATAAGTCATGACAATATCGGTGCTCATTCAAAATCGCATGGTTATGAAGTCAGTGTATCTTAACTGTAGGGCGATTTTGACAGTCTGTTCAGGGGTGATTCCGTTTGAGCTATTCATATGACACGTGGCTCGACATATAATCTTGTAGGTCCCTTAAGGCTGTAAATGGTAAATGTTAAAAGAAATTCATCAAGCAGTTTTATAAGTTAATTGGTGTCTTTTGATTTTATCCATGAATTAGGTAAGAATGAGCATGCATATTTATGTAGAATATAATGCATATGCAATAAATCGTTAAAAGCCGTGTTGGCCTATATGATTTATCATTATTATATGTAATTATCCATATTTGTGTGTTGGCTGATTTTATCAGGTCGTTAGACACAGGGATAAATTTTTTTCTTTACCCATGCTTATATTTTTTGTATATGTTTACTATTTGTATTCATATGAATAAAGTTTTGAATTTGAATATGAATTTGAATTCGAATTTCAATTCGCTGTATAACAAACAGCCTCGAAGCTCGCTATGAACACACTGAAAGTAAATCATAGTAACAAGCAATATTCTGGTGTTCTGTGAGCTCAAGCTGCCGAGAATTAAGACAGTAATTCGTAAACTTAATGACTTCCCAGACTTCATCCAAACACGTGCGTGGGTGAAAGCTGGCGATGTATTGCTAAAGACGGAATACCGTTTTTACTTTGCCTGTTAATTTAGATCTAGCGTCAAATAACTTACTCTTTTATATTCGTGTAGCTCATTTCTTTGTAAATGTAACCACATTATCATGAGCCCATTATATACAGCGATTTCCGTTAATAAAGAAAAACGCAAATGAAGAAACATGGCATATAAATTGCTCCAGCCAATCACGACTGTTGTTACAATATGAAGAGGCATTCATGTGGGAAAAGGTAAACAAAGACCTGCAGTGTTGCCATAACATTCTCATGGAATAGTAACTAATGGGTGAAGGTAGCTGTATCGACATTCCTGGAGGGAACTTACATTTATCTCCATATTTCCAGTTCCCTGCACTTACTAGAATGGTTTTGTGAAATGAGAGGGTATAAATAAGTCCTGCAGGCCGTAAAAGCGAAAGAATGAGAATTGAGTATTATCCTGTAGAAGAAGAGTAAAAGTTCTTAGTGCTTTAATCTTTTACTTATTGTGTGTTTTCTTAATGATGGAAAATATTTTGGCTTTAGAGAGAGAGAGAGAGAGAGAGAGAGGAGTGGGTGGTGGTGATAAAATATGTTAAACGAAATAACTAATAAAACCGTTAAAACAATGGAGAAAATGATTGACAAATATTTCTATTTTTAATATTGAAATTAATAATAATAATAATAATAATAATAATAATAATAATAATAAATCTGCTCTTGTTATTTACACATCTCTACAGATGAACAGTTTACAAAAGACAGCTCTCAGATCACAAGCACATTGAGGATGACGCCAGGAGCTATCGAAAGTTAAGTGCAGTATTTTGTAGATTGTTTACCTGTCATAATTTGTTTATAGTAAGAGGAAAATTGAGACACGAATTTCGCTGAATGGGTCGGTTTGTCCTGTTATTAACTGGACCGCTATTATTCTTCGACTTTGCATCAACAACAACAACAACAACAATAATAATAATAATAATAATAATAATAATAATAATAATAATAATAATAATAATAATAATAATAATTTCCTTGAAAAGACAGTTTAAATTACAGTAAATTTAATACAGTTCAGAGGACAAACACCTCTGGACTTTTAACTCGAGAATGTATCCAGTTCTAGTTACACTGCCGAAGTCTGTTGCGACACCACTTAACATTCATCATACAACCATTATGGTTTAAATAATAAACTAGGGTCTCTTATTATGAAATATAAAATTTAGGCAAAAGGCTAAGCACTGAGAGATGACAATAAGAAGGTTTGAAAAGTGTAACAGGGGAAAAACCTCGCAGTTGCACTATGAAACAATTGTAAGGTGAGGGTGGAAAGTAAGATGGAAGAAAGAGAATATGAACGGAGGTACAGTAAGAGGAGTGAAAGGGGTTGCAGCTAGGGGCCATTGGAACACGTTGAGGTTAAAGAGACCTCCAAAGGAGTCACCGAATTTCTCTTGCGTAACCTCTCCCACCCTCCCTTCCACGTGACAATGGATGAGTCGACCACAGGCTTTTCGACACCTTCCTGATTCTGACCTGAGCACCGTGTTTCTGTTTTGGGGAAGAAGCACCATGCTGACGAACAAAAGGAAAAGGTCAGGGAGAGAGAGCGGACAGAGTGAACGTGTGAGACAATATAGCAGCATAAAGGACCCATCCCCCGTAGGGGGTTAGTGCTGTCAATGCACCTCACGTGGTGCACTGTAGGCATTACTTTAAGGGTTTTTGCAGCGTTCCTTCGGACCCTAGCTGGAATCTCTCTCATTCCTTTTACTGTACCTCCGCTCATATTCTCTTCCATCTGACTTTCCACCCTCTCTAAAAATTGTTTCATCGTGCAACTGCGAGGCTTTCCTCCTGTTACACCTTTCAGACCTTCTTACTGTCAATTTCCGTTTCAGCGCTGAATGACCTCATAGGTCCCAGCGCTTGGCCTTTGGCCTAGATTCTAAATGATCATCAGAAATTTTATAATAAAAAAAGCAGCGAACGTTCAAATTGCAAGCAGTATAGAAGAAATGTTGATTTCATTTCACATTTTTGGCTGCCCTCTTATAAGTAAGCTCGAAACTACAAGTAGCTTTCTTTGCACTTCGTCGTCTTAGGACCCAAATAGGCTGGTCATGCTCAGATTTTGTGCTTTCGCTTTTCCGGGGTTTAGAGGTGCAAATTAGAATCACAAGGGGAAAGAAAGGTCCAGTTATTGTATTGAAAATATATAATCACATGGGAAAGAAAGATTCACTTATTGAATTTAAAATATATAGCCTAATCACAAGGGAAAGAAAGGTCCGATTGTTGTAATTAAAATAAAGTAAGTTTTAACCCTTTAATGGGCACTACCAGAAATAATGGTAGCAGCAAAAAGCGTTCTTAGTATATTTTAGTACAACCAAATCTAAGGCACTTTTACTCCTGTGCATTTTTTTTTTACTTTGCAAAAATGGAGTCATAGACCCACCCAACGAAGTGTCCTCAATGGGACCAATGCCCGGTTCACAGGAAATCGTCTTTTTGGCAGCGGTATCCTGAACTGGATGTTTTGTCCGATTGAGATCAACTTTTTCAAGAAATTTTCATTACCTTCTAATGCATTTTAGTAACTTTATTCCATGTTCAATATTTTTACCTCTCATATTTATAAATATAACTTAGCATGTTTTTTTTACATTCTTAATTTCCTAGCATTATTATATTAAAATAGCCGAACCTTTTGTACATTATTTCATCATATTATAATAAATAAGACGTAATAAAAATAAGGAAAGGGAAAGTGAACTATTTATTTATACCTAAGATATAATAAAGAATAAGGAAAAGGAAAGTAAACTAATTTTTATGCCTTTACTAGAAAAAAAGTTACAAAAATACATCTACATCAGTAAAAAAAAATCAAATAGTTCAATAAAAAGCACTAGAAAATAATGTCCATATTCATATCACAACACTATGATACGGCACAAAACAGTTCCTGGCATCAGAAAGACAAAGTGCCTCACTGCAAAGGTTGCACATCCACTTGCAACTGTGGATATTCTTCTTGGTGGAGCAGTTCTTACAAGTCTGCCTCATGGTGGTGAAGACCGGTACATGGAGAGTGGAGGTCCTAACAGCTTCTGGTGACCTCTGACCTCTGGTTGGGAGCACCACTTTCCCAACAGACTCATGAGTGGGCATTGAAGGAGTGTTATTTGACCTCCTCATGGGGTGAGAGAAAACTCTGGACTTCCTGTGCATCCTGCAGTACCTGGAGATGGAAAGGCGAAAATTCTTCAGGGGCGTGGGTTTCTCATTTATCCTTGTGACGTCCCTCTTGTAGACTAGCCAGGCATTGGCAGTGGATACATCAGTGCAATATCTGATAATCTTGAGTGGTCAGCATCTTGACCTGAGGGGAGTCTTGTACAGATGGGTGAGCATGTCACTCTTGTCAATGCCAACCATTTTACTGTTGTATTGTTTTATCACATCGGGACATGGGACATCAACCTTCTCTTTGGCATCTCTGTCATACCTCTTGACAGAAGCCAAGGGTTCTACTCCTGCATCAATGGACATCGTGTTGACTACTTTGTTGTCCTTCCAATTCAATGCCAGAACACCATTACAGCTCCTGTAGTTAATGGTGCCTCGTTTGGTCTTCTTGCTGTTGAGCTGGGCAGTTGGTATGAGGCCAGGGTTTCCTGTCCTGGTCTCCCTTGCAATGCCAACATAGCAGCACTGGCAGGTGTCCCTCATGTGCTCAACGAGACCAATGCTGGTGAAGAAGTTTGGGTGCTTGACTATCCTGAGGAGGGCGGTGACCACTTTGGCACTCATGTTCATGAGGGCCTCTTCTTCAGGCAACTGGGCTGTGTGGGCGATGAAGGTAGTCCATCCCTGATACATGAGTATACCATGAATAATGCCATCTATACTGGCCCTGCAAAAGAACTTGTAGCACCATTTATCTGGCTTCTTACAGATATACTGGCGCACATTTCCAGCTCTGGTTCCCATATAGGCCACCATAACCTCATGTACACTCTGATGAAGTGTTTCCGGGATGTGCAGGAAGTTCTTCGTGATGGCAGTGATCACTGGCCTGACGTTGTAAAACCTGTCTTGAGTGGCAGTAATTTGCTGGTTATCAATGAATTCTTGCTCGCATGAGCCAAAACCTCTCCAAGGAACATGAAGTCTGCCACTTGTGGCACCCTTGTGTCAGTGGCCCAGTAATCCTCGGTGGAAAGCAGGTGGACCACACCCATGTAGATTAGGATGCCGAGGAACACACAAGCATCTCCGATGTGTCAGTTTTGATGGGCGTCCTGAGGTCGTTCTGCCTAGCATAAATGTTGGTCTGATAGACTAGGTGCTTCACAAGATCCATGTCGAAGAGATCACCGAGGTAGAGGAAAGGGGCAGGAGTAGTCGACGTTCCTGCATGTGCGTAAGGTGGCAGTGGTGGGTTGCTTATGTCCTCCTTCACCCAATTCCTCTGAACGGTGGCACCCTGGCTGGAAGTGCCAGCTTCCTCATCCTCCTTCTCCTCTGCTACTGTTGCTGATAGGGTGGCACAGCCACGCTTGACTACTGGAAAGAGAAAGAACAACTGCCAATATCTGTAAGGAACACACATATGCCAAACCTCTCTCTCTCTCTCTCTCTCTCTCTCTCTCTCTCTCTCTCTCTCTCTCTCTCTCTCTCTCTATATATATATATATATATATATATATATATATATATATATATATATATATATATATATATATATATTATATATATCTATGAATAAAAGAGAAAAGGAACATTAGCATGAGTGCCACAAAAAAAAAAAAAATTACCTTTCCATTTCTTCCTCAGAGGTGATAAGAGGTTCTCCTCTTCAACAGCATCATCAGCTAAAGCTGCTTCAACGTACTGTTGGGAGTCAGGGTCATTGTCGTCGTTATCGACATCAATGTCTTCAAATTCTTCGGCACTGTCCTCATCATTATGATTGGGGCCACTTGGTAAAACCCCCAAACACCTGTGGCACCATAGAAGGTTCTAACCTGAAAAGAGAACGAAAGGCGCAATCGTTAGTTAATAGTTTGAACAAGCAAATAATCACAATTTATGAAGTCATAATTATTATATAATTAAAAATAATTATAATTAAAAAAATATTGTTGTACATATTTGGTGATAACTAAATATATTCATGCTACAATTATACTAAAATTATGCTATAATTAATCAAAATAGATGCTAATATTGAATTTTAGAAAAAAAGTTTGCCCACAAATCATTTATTTCGCACTTATCAATATACAGAACGTTTGAATGGCCTAGAGTATCATTCAATACAACAATCACGAACATTATTATAATCGTCCAGAACATTCAGTTCATGAATATGTACACTCGTAAGTGGACACAGCATCCGGTTCGGCATGTTTTATTATCGGTCATACTTCCCGGTAAACCGGACACAACATCCAGTACCGGTTGAGTTTTGTGAAACGTGCTTTCCCGTAAACCAACATCCGGTTGAGTGTTGTGAAATGTGGTTTCCCGTGAAACGGGCGCTCAGCCCCAATCGGATGATTACACAGCATATTCTGTTCACACAAGTTTTTCGTAATGTCAGCGGTCACGTACACTACTTTGGATAACTTTACAACGATCACCAGCTATCTATCTACGAGCAAGCAAGTTTTCAAAGTCTTACCTTCATTGTTCGAGTTTCGGTGGCGGCGAAAGTAAGAGCGTCTGAGTGCACATCTAGGCTCTTCAGTGTCTGGACTCTGGAAGTGGACTGTTTCTTTCGACTTAAGAGGACCAGGAGTTTGTGACCCTGCGCCGTTCAAGTCAAGGTCTACCAAGCTCAGACTTGCGCTTGCAACAGCTGAGACGTTCTGCTATTGGCTGAAATCCACGTGGTCCAACTAAGTGATTTGATTGGTCGCGGCGCGCCTCCTCGCCAGACATATAACGAAATAAAGATCCATGTCAGGTTCTTTGCCCCAAAATGGGCTAAACACTTTTAGCGATTCATTTTAAATAGAATAGAACAGTCAATGATTTGACAGCTGGAACGCTTCTAAGATATATTCAGGTAATTCATTAAAAAAAAAACAGCGACAGTTCTTTTTCATTTCCAGCTAGTTTATTATGGAATTCCAGTTTTACAGTGAAAAGTAAATCCGAACACCGAGTCATTAAATTAAAATTATTTGAGGGTAAGCAGTTCTCTTGCATTGTAAATACCATTGCAAGATTTTTACATGAAATTGCTCTTGCGTCCACTTTACAGAGAAGGTGTATAAATGTCAGTTCTAACAATCCGTTGCTTATATCTTTGTCTACAATATCGACGACCAATGTTTTGATGCCGGTTTACCATATTTAATTAATGCTTCTGTCCTCATCTTGATGAACAGCTCATAAAGGATACACATTTCGAATTCAGTTGCAGAACTCGACGATATCTCGGCCTTTAGAGAGAGAGAGAGGGGGGGGGAAGAGGGAGAGAGAGAGCAAAAAGGGCTCAGTTTGTAGATGAGAAGGACAAAGTAATTCTCAAAAGGATAAGTGAAAAGAAACGCAGTGTTGAATTGCCCGAAATTCCCTTCAGACTGATAAAAAGAACGACAGAAATCCACATGTTAATTATTCCATCTCTCCGAGCTTCTTTCAGTCTAAGATGAAGCTAATGCAACGGCAGTAATCATAAGTCATTCCATGTGAAGCGATATTACACCTCATGAATTAGAATCTAGTGTTCGTTCCCGTTACAAAAAAGTCGTAGTAAAAAAAAATCAGAACTCATAATTTTGTTAAACTTCACTTGGGTCCTGCCTTCGTATTCCAGGTCTTCTTAATAGACCTTCTAACAGACATAGAGATAAATGGAAATTAATATCTGAATAAGAAACTTTGTACATTATAAATGGTATAATGCCTTTGATGTTCTTTCTTGAATGCTTGGGATAATTCATTTTTCAAATAGTTATTCATTTTTCAAATAGTTATTACATGCAGGAGAGGAAATCCATCTTATTATAAAATGCAATTTGGAAGATCAAGTAGTATTGTCACCGATGTGTATACAAAATACCAAGAAAGTTATATTTAAACACTTTTGCAAACCGTCCATAGTGTTCAGAAGCCCCAAATATGAACTAGTAAAAATACATGTACAAGGGAGATTAATATAATAACCCATTATTTAAGATTAACGAACTTACTCTTTATAATCAGTTTCAGGTTTTCCAAAGTTGACAAACAAACCTACTAATATTAGTGAATAAGTGCAACTCATTTTCAGTAAAATATAATATTTATATCTAACACTTTTTCTGAATGACGGTATATCTAGAATATGAGAGAGAACAGACTGTTTTTGCAGCATAAGGAAAGGCGCCGTTATCTTGAAGAACTGACTCTTGGTACTGTACAGTATTAGGCAAAAAGCAGGTTATTTGTGATATATATATATATATATATATATATATATATATATATATATATATATATATATATATATATATATATATATATATATATATATATATATTATTTTTAAACGTTGGTAAACAATATTTTTCAAAAACTTAAGAAGAGAACTTTTCACATAAAACAGTCGCGTCACATGTGAAATATGAATATCTTTTCAGGGACCGGTTAAAACATCCAACAGTACATCAAGAAGACTACAGATATAATTCTCTCTCTCTCTCTCTCTCTCTCTCTCTCTCTCTCTCTCTCTCTCTCTCTCTCTCTCTCTCTCTAACAGATCACGCTATTTAAACTGTAATAGCCAGAGAAATTGCGGTGTTATATCACAAGCAAAATATCTAGACCGAATTCTAAAAGGACCTGAAATGGAAGCCCTCACTTCCACGTCCCAAATTTCAAGGCCAAAACACCAAATCCTGTTCTGAGCTTCTTCGCCAGTTTCCCCATCAGGCGCTCGAAGCTCTACCGAAATTGTGATTGCAGACTCCTTGGTACGGAAATGACTATAACTTTTTTTGTGATAAGAGGTCTGCAGTTATTGTCTTTTGCCCCGTGGGGGCAGTGCCGTCAGTGCACCTCACTCGGTACGCTGTAGGCATTACTTCAGGTTCTTTGCAGGTTCCTTCGTCTCCTAGCTGCAACCCCCTTCGTTCCTTTTACTATGCCTTCATTCATATTCTTTCTTCTATCAATGGCATTCAGTAAGTTTCAGTGCATTCTCTGCCTCGTATTTTGTAAGGGCGGCTTTCAGTCTGTACATGACAACACAGTTATGTACAGCAAAGTCTTGATAGTGAATATAAGAACTGTCACCCTATTTCCTCTCCCCAGTAAAGATCAAGGGTTGATTACTGGTCAGGGAAGGACCGTTCATCAAGTATAAATCATTCTAGGCGTATGTTATTACCGTACTTAGGTAAATTCAATATTACTGGGCTTATATATGTATATGTATACAGTATATTATATATATGATATAAATATATATATATATATATATATATATATATATATATATATATATATATATATATATGTGTGTGTGTGTGTGTGTGTGTGTGTGTGTGTGTGTGTGTGTGTGTGCGTGTGAGTATGTATTTGTATACACACACACACACACACACATATATATATATATATATATATATATATATATATATATATATATATATATATATATATATATATATGTATGTTCTCCTCTGCTGATAATTCCTTTGTACCAAGGAGCGTTCACTCCAGCTATTTTCTCATTTTCTGAAAGAGGCGCTGATTTAATTTTACACTTACCCGGGCAATTGAATTCTTCAGTTGAAATCAGCATCGTTTGATCCACTGAACGAAGCAAGAGATCTGTAATAGTGGAATCCTGAACATATTCATTTAACACTTTAATAACAGTGATGGCTGCGTCAGGTGTGTTCGACTTCTACAGTCTCACAATTGATTTCTGTGTGTCACTGCATTCAGCCGGTAGGTCTCCCAGTTTGTCATTCTTCGTGAATGGAGAGGTGAAAGTCGTGAACTAGGATTCTGTTATTGGGGAAGTATAAAATAGGGGAGGATTGCTCTACAGTAAACAAACACTCCAATTCAATTACCGAACTCCCTCCCCCCTCCACCCCCACCCCCATAGGGAGGTAGCGCTGTCAGTGTACTTCATGCGGTGTACTGTAAGCATTACTCAAGGTTGTTTGCAGCATCCCTTTTGGCTCTTAGCTGCAGCCCCTTTCAGGGAATGGTGTAGTCGGTGGGGTATGAGGCTGGACTCCAGTAAAACGCGAACACACTAGTTATTAGCAGATCTCATACAGATTTCCCTCCCCGTCTTCCCGTTCAGGTGGATGGAACTTTGCTGAACGAGTCTGAAGCTTCAACTATTCTAGGTGTAACTTTTGACTTACATCTGACTTTTGAGAAATATCTAATGAAGTTTTAGTAAATGCCGCACGAAAGTCAGGTATTGTTCGTAAGGCCTCATATATTTACAGTATAACATTGATAAAATCAATGCAACCTGTTTTATGTCATTTGTACTCCCTTTACTAGAATACTGGAATGACAAGGGTTGTAGCAAGGGACCACAGGGACGATGCAAAAAACCTTAAGTATTGCCTACAGTGCACCTCAAATGAGGTGCACTGACGGCACTGCCCCCCTGCAGGGGTTAAGGTGTTGAACGGATAAGAAGCCTGATGAGGCCGTCTGGACTCCGACCCACCAACGAGGTGAAAATCCTGGAGGAAGTTTCATAGCAAAATAGTTGATACATAGATAGTTTTGTAGGACCTCGTTCTGAATACGAAAGTTTATCAAGAAGTAAAACGTTTCCATCACTTTTTAATCTTGATGCAAAATTGCGTTTGATAGCTTACAGGGGAAAGGAACAAAGCCATATGACATCACACATATGGACGAGGAAATTCCATGATAAATTTCACCTCACGTGTCATAGAATAAAATGAGCTACCTATGTACTATTTTTGTAACTGGAATTCCTATTAATCAGTGCCATTATGTAGCTATATAAGAGGAAATATACATTAATGATATTTACGTGAATGGAAAAATGACTTGACTAATTTTATGAAATTTAGGCTGTCAAGCCAAGCGCTGGGTTTCTTTCTGCCATTCAGCGCTCAAGACAGTCAAAAGTGTGTTGATGTATCAAGAAATAAAGACAAGAAAAAGGATGATCATGCTACTCAAGTCCATAACAGCTAGATCAACTGCATTTCCTAATGAAGGGAATTTTCCTATGCATGACTTGCACAACAAAAGTGACATGAACTCTGAATCTCCAGGTAGAATTGTCCAGGACTTCTCGAGGAAGTTTTTGCACGAGTGAGGACGATTGCAATAGCCAGAGAAGATCTGTTGCGATATACAGTAAAATGCTTGCGCAAAGTGTTTCATTAATCTCTGACTCGGTAGTTAGACTTCAGGGAGTGATTTCTCGCATGATTCTTACAGGCCAAAGAGGAAGCTGTCTGTTGCTCTACACTGCACTTATCATTATAGAAGTGGTTTCCATTTCCCGACATCTAGAAAACACTAATGATTTACTTCGTAATAAATTTAATGAGAAATACTGTCTTCTTTCTGGTTTTGATACTTGCATAACTCCCTATTTTTCATTTATTCAATCACGTATTCAGGGCTGCACATAATGCAGCCCTTAATCGTTGTTCATCTCCATAGTTACCCATTCTTAACCACCACTTGTATTTCCTTGTGACAACTACAGAGCTTTCCATTCACTATTTTACGCACGGAAATTGCAATAAATATCTCTGTACTACACTCTGCAACTCTTGTCCTGCCATCCTTCGATGCCTTTGCAAGTCTTCGTTGACCATTGGCTGCCACCAGATTTTGGGGCTCAGACAAATAATCCCTGATTAATAACTTTCTTTCAACAAAGAAAATTCTTCGTATGTTTGTTTTTTTTCCTGAGCTAATGATGCCCTGTTGATTGTCGCCGCAAAGATAAGTTGAATTTAAAGATATGTAATTCCCCCATCACTGGAAAGAAGAACGCAGACATGAGCAATTCAGGGCATCATTTAACAAGCTCAAGTTTTCTTGTTTCTCAACTGCCCCAGGATAGGCACAGTCGATTTTTCTAATCATTTTTGCTACTGAGTTTATAATAGTGATAACGAAAGATTCACTGAATTCTTTGCGCCATTTATAAAGTCTATTCTTTTTCCAAATCTCTGTAATTCACAATGCCTAGCTTCCTTTCCTTCTTCCCTGATAATTCTGTATACTTACTTTTTTATATATATTCTCAGTAACCTTTAATTTTGTGTTCTTTAAATTATTGTGAAGTGAAATACATATAAACCACGTGTCCTATGTCTTTTACATCTAAATTTCTACAACCAAACAACAGACCCCTCATTAATGCAGGTTTTCTATGAAGCAGTATATTCATGCCTTCATAGAAAACAGCAGAATCTGAGAACTGCTGAGTAACTCTTCTTTTTCATAGTGATAAAAGACTGCGCAGCTGACATTTTACTGTCAGGACAACTTATGCTGTTGGTTGCTTTCCACAAGTTAGAAAAAATAGGAAAACTCATCAGGTTTCTGTTCCAACTGTTTAGGTCATAGAATCTCTTTAAGTGTTTCGTGAAATAGCATTTGGTGATAAGTGAGACGAAGTAGCTATCGAGGAAGGGAACATCAGCAAATACTCATAGGGGTTGGTTTAAATTTTCCCAGTTACTTAATAATGGAAAATTAGAGGATATAATGTGTACAAAAATAATTTCAGCAGGCTCTGTCACAGATGATTCCAAGTTATTTCATGTAGTTTTGCTTTTTAATTTGATACTACAGTGTACTGTATGCCAGTACAACTATAAAATGCTCTCCAAAGACATTCTACATCCAGCCCATCAAAATGGACATTCCTTGCATGCTCGCTGGAAAGGCTAACGGGGAGGTCAGTCCTACGCTGACCACCACTAAGGGAATTTAGTCACCAATTCTGACTCGTTTCCCTTTCTGTGTATTAACGATTTACTAAAGGTTTAGCATTTGTATTTTCCCAGCAGAAGTTTCAATAGAAAGCGATGCCATTTAGCACGATCGGTGCCCCAACAACACTCAAATATTTGATGATCAACGGGTAAAAGCCCTGGATGGAAAAGTCACAATCCGATAGCATCATCATTAACAGTGACGCTTAAGATAACTACATGGAGTTATAAACGTTCTTTCCCAATGCTGACCTCTGTATTTATGACGGTTGGTCTTCAGAGAGCAACTTGGGGCAGGAGGTTTTCATGAAATGTTGTCGGATATGGCTTTGCTTGGCATCTAAAACCCCGCAGCTAGTTAACTACCTTGTTGCCAAGTGTCAATTCCCAAACCCGCTTTCGCCAAATATGCATCAATATAAACAACTTAAGGCGTCCATTTCTAGGAAAAAAAGCAAATGATCTTAAATTTGCAATTTTTCCACTATTACATCGTCTTTAAGGCACCTCTTAGAGAAGGATAGAATATATGCAAAGGCTTCATGATGCTATAAAGGATTTGATCTTCTCAGGTAGTTTACCCCTTCTCTGAAAGAACCAACTTTGATCAGGAATTTGTTTTCATATTAAATGCTAGTATTCTGAGGGCCAGAGCTGCACTGTTGCAGAAAGGCAACCAGGGTATTGGTCAACCTGTTGCATACTACACGAAGAAACTCAACAAACATTAGTATAACTTTTGTTGTTATACACTTCACGCTTTAAGATAATAACTCCTCTGGTAATATTCACATCAAATACAACCTTCTTGCGTTTATACAATGTAAAGGAAGCAGTAACCATCATTTGCTAGTTTGCAATCCCCAGAGATTTAGGGCTCAGCATTCTCCATATTTCCTGCATTTGTAATACACGTGCAGGTTAGCGGTTATGAGTAGCTTAGAAAGTGTGCCTCGACTGAAACAAGTGATAATCAGTCTGTATCTCAACGTTGTGGAACTTCTTCCAAGTACTGAGAATGTGATCAGCCAGCTGCTCGGCCACATTAGTAGTACTTCGCGTTAAAAAGGTTGCAATTTCCTCTCCATAAATATGGAAACATTTGTCTCCTCTCGAGGGAGGCGTTGGACAATTGATGGTTACTGCTGGACATTCCAGGGTAAGGATAATGATTAAGCAAGTCAAAATTGCGCCGAAGTTTCTTCGGCGCAATCGACTTTTCTGTACAGCCGCTACAACGTATAATCAAGGCCACTGAAAATAGATCTATATTTTGGTGGTCTCGATATAATGTTGTATGAGCCGCGGTCCATGAAACTTTAACTATGTCCCGGTGGTGGGCTGTCCTGTGTCGTTGCCAGACGTACCATTATGGCTAACTTTAACCTTAAATAAAATAAAAACTACTGAGGAAGCTAGAGGGCTGCAATTTGTTATGTTTGATGAATGCAGTGTTGATGATCAAAATACCAATTTGCAGCCCTCTAGCCTCAGTAGTTTTTAAGACTGAGGGCGGATAGAAAAAGTGTGGACAGAAAAAAGATAGATAGATAGATAGACAAATAGATAGATAGATGGATAGATAGATAGATAGATGGATGCCTAACACCCCAAAATTACGAGAATAGCGAGGTCAAAATACGTCAGAACAGCTAAAGAATCCATATTTGAACAGGGAACAGCTCAGGGGAGAAAAAACGTCGATACAGAGATTGCTTTTCTCCTCCTGAATTATAGATTACTCCTCCTGAATGACAGACATTATTTTCCTCCTCCTGAATAATAGGTTATTTTCCTCCTCCTGAGTAAACTGAGGCTGTTTGCAACCTCGATTCGGGCAGACGCCGTTATCATTCAGACGTTGCTTCATTGCAGATTTGTCTCCATATTTCCTGTTGCCTTCCTTTACTGGGATGGTGTTGTGGAATGGGGTTGTGGAATGGGACCGCCATCACAATAAGTCCTGCTGGGGTCGTTAATGGGATGAGACGGAGATGAATGACCTTCTTACGTCTGCAAATAATTTCCGGGTTAAGAAGAGAAATTTCTTTCTTCTGGGGTAATTAAGTCTTCCCTTTTTCTGGGTTTAATTGTGATGTTTAAAGAGGCATTTTTAAGACATTTTTTCCTTTGAGACGGAAACGTTTAGTAGTGTTTAGGAAACGTTGTTTTGAGAGTATTATGGCATAAAATGGATTCTGCTTCTAAGATCAAGATTTCCGGGAAAATATTTTAACTTTCTAGAATCCGCTAAGTTTTGTTCGTTTAAATTTTTGCTTCATCAGATTATTACTTGTAAGAGACGCAGCTTTTATCTGTATTAATGTTCACTAGTACACTGAAAATTTTAACGTGAAACCGAAAACTTTGGTAGTCCTTATGCAATCCTGGAGTTTGATAAATATAAAAAAAGTTTAAGTAATCGTTATTATTATTATTATTATTATTATTATTATTATTATTATTATTATTATTATTATTATTATTATTTTAGATGATAATCATATTTCACAATAGTATCATTATTATTATTGTGGATAATTAAAATTATTATTATTATTATTATTATTATTATTATTATTATTATTATTATTATTATTATTATTATGAAAAAATGTTACAGATGTTTGAAATGTGGCATTTCCAAGTATACCATCTCGAGTGCTCTAGTTATGCTATAAATCTTAGCTATACTGTTTTATTCATAGAGGTGACATTTTGGAATATTCTCCTTTAGTTATCAAACGATGGCCAAATCTCCCAAAATTGGCATCTTTTACAAAGGACAGAGATTTTTCTTCCCTTACTAAAGAAGATTGCTCAGTCACCCTCGAAGCTTTGGGGATTTTTTGGACTGCTAACGAATGCTTTCTTCCTTTAGAGTTTTCCAAGGCTTTGTATATAAGAGACGCGCGCGCACGCAGACAGACACACACACACGCGCGCGCACACACACACATATAAATATGTGCATATATATATATACATACATATATATACAGTATACATATATATATACATATAATTATACATAATTTGTGACTTTTGTACTAAATTACAGTTACCTTACTTACAGAACCAATGTTTTTTTTCAAGCCTATTTGTTTGTTTTCATTTTAAAACATGAAGCAAACATAGGATAAGGTCTTCATTTCCTTCAGAGCATCACTGCACATCGCTAATCATTTTCCAGAAAGACTGTCCCTGAATTCGTCCGAATCGCTCTCAGACTCTGATGTTTGTCCCTCGTCTTCCTCCTTTGCGTCAGGTGGCTGATTTGAGACGCTGCTTTAATCGTCTCCATCCTTTCTTTTTCTGCTTGTTTTATTCTCCAATTATTTTCATTCACTTTTATATTTGTAATGGGATCTTCGTTAGAGAGAGAGAGAGAGACAGACAGAGAGAGAGAGAGAGAGAGAGAGAGAGAGAGAGAGAGAGAGAGAGAGAGAGAGAGAGACGGGCTGGAGATAAAATATGTAAAACGAAGAAACGAATAAAACCCGTTAAAATAATGGAGAAAATTACCGAAAAATAGTTCAATTTCTAATAATAATAATAATAATAATAATAATAATAATAATAATAATAATAATAATAATAATAATAATAGCTGTCAAGGAAAATCAAAGTATAGTATACTGAAGAAAATTTTAAGGAAAGACTTCCATTGGATTTCTCCAACAATGTTCGAGTCAGTACTAGATACATTACTGAAGTCTTTTGCGACGCCAAGTAACATTGCTCAAATCACGAACCAAGATCTCTTATTTCATTCCGAAATCTGTCGGATTCGACATGAGAAACTGTAAGGAAAATCGGTCAGCAAGGGGCTGTGCCAGAAAACCTCATAAAATCACAGTTCAGTTACACTCAGGAACAAACACAATTTCTTCCGTACTTACTGACAAAACCAGAAAGCAATACATTGCTTGTACGAGCAATCATACGTGGACTCATGCAACTCCTCTCACCCAGGTATTAGAAACTGTAACATTGCTCTAAAATTACTCTTGAGTTCTAGATGCATTCTAATGTCTCAAATATCTTTTGATATTTAAATTGAAGTTTATTTTGGGAATCGAGAAGCTGATTTCAAACTTCGACAGTAAAATTTTACCCCGACGCACGAAGAGATAAACTTGAAATGTAAAACTAACAACTGATTTAAAAAAACTAATAGAGAAAGAGACGTGAAAAGGGATGCAGGTGAGACGGTAAAAAGACAATCTGTCGATGTGGAAGCCTCTTTGGTTCCTCAGAACCTGTGGTGGTCCGAGATTTGGCTGACATCTGGATTCTGGAAGCCCTAACAGTTAAAAAAAAAAAAAAAAAAAAAAAAAGAGAAATTTATGCATCATGAAAATAACCTTGAAATCGAGAATGTCGTTGTTCATGATATTGAGTTTTTTTACTCTTAAATTTCACATCGGTCTTCTGAACGGTCAAAAACTGAAGACTGCGAAACGCACTCTGAAGGAGCGGTCAGTGTCCGTAGATGTTATTAAGATGCAAAGATTAGTGCTTGCTGAAATTAAGAGACCTCCTAAGGGATTATTAATTTTTTTGAAAGCCACGCCCACCCTTCCCCGGGACAGGCAGAGTGAACCAGAAACTAGAGGACGCCTCGAGATATAGACAGACAGAATATAGAATTTAGTTCAAAGGCCAAACGCAGGGACCTATGAAGTCATTCAGTGCTTTAACAGAAATTGAGAGTAAATAGGCTTGAAAGGTGTAACAAGAGTAAAACCTCGTGTTTACATTATGAAACAATTCTTAGGAGAGGCTGGAAAAAAAGATGCCAGAAAGGATATGACTGGAGGAACAGTGAAAGGAAAGAAAGGGTGCAGCCAGGGCCTCGGGCTACAAGACAAGGCTCTTTGGCACAGTCCTAACTCTAACCCTAAATCCCGGCCGATTGCTTTTCTCAACAGCGGAGTTTTTTTTTTTTTTTTCTAACGGGCTGGGCTTCGACACGAAACCATGGGAGTAAGTAGCTCAAGGTCCTTTAAATATACTAGAGTATATTTAAAGGACTTTGAAGCAGCTGATGAACAAACCGAAAGGGTTGGGGAGAAAGAGCGGTGAGAGTGGACATTCGAGACAATGGTGCAGGATAAAGGAGGGACACTGGAAAAGATTATGGAAGAAGAGGTACAAATTTTCAAATTGTAAGTAACATAGAACTGCTGATTTAGTTTTACATTTTTGACTCAGCTCTTTCAAGTAAGCTCCCAGACTGCTAGTAGCTTTCCACTTCGTCGGCTAAGGACTTCCCCCAAGTCAGCTGTTCTGTGGGTTTTGGCCTGTCACCTTTCTGGGCTTTGAAGTATTATAAATAATCACGGGGGAGAGAGAGGTCCAGTTATCGTACATACAATAAATTAGGTCTTTAAACGCTTTTTGCATGTCATTTGAAGTAGAAGAGTGATTGGTGTGACATCTTGAACGCTTCTACCAAATAATAATAATAATTCACTTCAACCCCGGTGACCGTTGTGTCTCGTTTTCGATTCACTGGTTGTCGTGAAGTTTCAGTCTTTGCAGTGAAAATGACGATTATTACCATAAGTAAAAAAATATAGAATTAAATCCGAACGTCGAGCCAAGAATTAACTGATTTTGATATCTACTGCAGTAAAATGATCTGATCATAAACGATTCTCTTTCATTGTCAATTCCATGATTTTTTCGTGAAATTGCTCTTTCACCTACTTTACAGAGAATGTGTCTGGATGTCAGTTATAATAATCAGTTGCATAAATCTTTGTCAACAATATCGACAACCAATGTTGTGATGCCGGTTTAGCATAATTAATTAATGCTTCCGTCCTCATCTTGATGAACAGCTCATAAAGGACACGCATTTCGAAATCATTTACAGAACTCGACGATATCTCGGCCTTTATAAAGAGAGAGAGAGAGAGAGAGAGAGAGAGAGAGAGAGAGAGAGAGAGAGAGAGAGAGAGAGAGAGCAAAATCATTGATCTGCAGCAGAAAAAATGTGTTCATGAAAAGACAGTAATTTTCAAGAGAATAACTGAAATACCATTCAGATTGATACACAGAATGACAGTAACCCACATAGTAATTAGTTCCATCTCCCAAAGTTTCTTTCGGTCTAATATAAAGCTAATGTACATTAATGAGTAGTTACACCAGTCTGTTATATGACTGAGGGATTAAAATCTTGTGGTTTCTAACTGCAGAAAAGTGGTAATGAAAACTCATGGTTTTGTGAAACTTCATTGGTGCTCGCTGTCGCGCTCTTGGTCTTCTTCTTAGAGACTTTTGACAGAGGTAACATCTGGATGAAAAATTTATATCGTGATAAGATGCATAAATGGCATAAAGCCTGATTTATTCTTCCATTTGTGGGTCGGATAATTGACTACTTCAAATACCGATTTGGTATTGCATGCAGGAGAATGAATCAAGTTTTTTATCAGAAAACTTAAGAAATTTTTAGGTAAAAAAAAATGAAAGTATTGTCGAGGATGTGTATGCGTAGTGCCAAGAAGGAAGTTACGTAAGAAAACCTTAGTTTACAAAAACCATAGTTTTCAAAAATCTCAGACTTAAACTTACAAAAACACTCCTAGGACCAGGAGACTCTGACGAAGGCTCAGAACAACCACCAGTTCTCACTACAGTCAGCTCATTTCAAGAACCTGACACCACCCTTATCATGGCTAAGGAAATTTTAACACAGATTGATTGACCAACTTCAAGATTTTCTAAAGCTGGTAAACCAAGAGCCATTATATATGGTTCCACAATTATGCATGTGTAACTAATAAAATAGACTGTAATGTCTTTTGAATTTTAGACTGAATGGAGACTGTTTTTGCAGTATCAATAAAGGCAACGTCATTAAAGTGACTCTTAGCTCTATACAAAAAATCAGGTTATTTATGATATATATTCACAAAACAACGATGGCTAATATCTTGCGAAAACTTAAGAAAAGGACTTCAAAGAAAAACAATGACACTTATTGGGAAACATGAATTTCCTTTCAGAAAGAGGCTTAAAGCTTCTAGTAGTACGCCAAGAAGACTACGGATCAATTGCTTCTCTCTCTCTCTCTCTCTCTCTCTCTCTCTCTCTCTCTCTCTCTCTCTCTCTCTCTCTTCCCCAAACGGATCACGCTATTTAAACTATAATAGCCAGGGAAATTGCGGTGTTATATCACAAGCAAGATATCAATGACTTCTAATAGGACTTGAAATGGAAGCCCTCACTTCCTCATCCCAAATTTAAGGCCAAACACCAAATCCTGTTCTGAGCTTCTCCGCCAGTTTTCCCGTCAGGCGCTGGAAGCTCAACCGAAATTGTGATTGCAGGAGTTTTGGTACGGAGAAGACTTTAGCTTCTCTGTGATAAGAGATTTGCTCTTTTTGTCCTTTGTATCTTTTTGTTTACATATTTTGAGGGATGAAGTCGTTTTAGACCCATAGTTAATAAATAGACAAATATGAAGAAAAGTATGATTTTCGTCATATGTGCTAGATACCATCCACAATTATTACATACAAGATAAATATACTTAAGGGTTTTTGCAGCTTCCCTTCGGCCCCTAGCTTCCTCTTTCATTCCTTTTACTGTACCTCCGTTCATATTCTCTCTTCCATCTGACTTTCCACCACCTCTAACGGTTGATTCACGGTGCAACTGCGAGGTTTTTCTCCTGTTAAACCTTTCAAACCTTCTTACTGTCAATTTTCCTTTCCGCGCTGAATGACCATGGTCGTCTCTCGGTAGCCTTCCTTCCGTGTTCCCTGTCCTTGAGCTGTTCAGCGTCATTTCCTTCCGCCGCTCATTTTACTGCTTTCTCTGAATCTTACTTTGAGAACGCGGCTATCAGTCTGTGCGCATCGACAGAAACCTGTTTAGCAGTCTGGATAATGAATATTATAGAATATAGTCACTGTCACCTTATAGTTCCTGTTCCACAAAGGGCAAATTTCCGATTGCTGGTCAGTGCGGGACTATTTATCACAATACACATCATTCTCTGCAAGTTATTTCCAAAGTTATATGAATTCAGTATTAATTGTTTTTTGTGGCTTCATACATAAATACATACATATATACGTACACACAAATACACACACACACACACACACACACACACACACACATATATATATATATATATATATATATATATATATATATATATATATATATATATATATATATATATAGAACCACAAATATAGTTTGATACTGAATGTACTGTACTATGCAGGGGGCATAACTTACATCCTAGAGAGTAATCGTCGGGGAGATTATATATCGTCGTTGGGAATACATTATTATATTTGGGAGTTATATATATATATATATATGTGTGCATAATACGATTCAAATAATATGTGATATATGTATATTTTATTGGGATATATATATATATATATATATATATATATATATATATATATATATATATATATATATATATATATATATATATATAGATATAGAGATAGATAGAGAGAGAGAGAGAGAGAGAGAGAGAGAGAGAGAGAGAGAGAAGGTATAGCACATGTATGTCTTCCAAGTAGAACGATTCCTTGATAGCAAGGAGCGCTCACTCGAAGCTAATTCCTTGAAGAGGCGCTGACTAAACATTTTGCGGGGAGAGTGATTCCTTCTAATGAAATCAGTGTCCTTTGATTCAATTACAGCAGGAAGAGAGCTGTAACAGCGGAATCCTCACTGGATTCATTTTGCTCTTTAATGATCGGCAATGCTGTTTGAACAGAAATTAACTTGTTCAGTCTTTTTAATCTTTGTGATAATTGCTTTTTTTTCGTGTTACTGCATTTAGCTAATAGCTCTTTTATGTTTGTCATTCTTTGTGAATTGGGAGGCAGACAGCAGTGTGAAAGGTTTTTCTCCGAGGTACACTTTAATGATAGAAATATTCAAACCTTGCCTAATTATTTCCTTTTTCTTTTATCTCTCTTCATATTGTCTGTATCATTCGGTCCTTCACTATATTTCTGGTTTTTCTCACTGTTTTCTTTCCTCTTTTAGAGGTTTTCTCCTAATCAGTGGCCCTCCACCCCTTTTGTACAGTTTTATGAGATATAATTATGTTCTGCGAACTCCATTACCGCAAGTTAGTCATTAGTATAGAAACTAAATTGCCTTCTTTCTTCACATTCCCCATCCTAGCAGCTTCTTTCGTTCTCAGTTATCAAAAGTAAACCACCGCAATTATAAAAGCAGATTTCTTACAAAAGCGAAACTGAACTTCTTGCGGGGAAGCGAAGTCAGCAAAAGCTTCTATTTCCATTCATCTAGAAAGTCAGGATGGTTGGGTGATTTAGATTAAGGCGGCTTTGTGCCGGCAAGGACACTTTCCTTAAGCTTGGGAAGGTGTTGAAGGGGTTAAGAGGCCTGATGTGGTCGTCTGGACTCGGACAACCCAACAAATGAGATGAGAATCCTGGAGGAAGTTTCATAACAAAATATTTGATGCGTAGATTGTTTTGTAGGAGCCTGTTCGGAATACGAAAGTTCATTTATAAATGAAGCCTTTTTATAACTCTTAATCGATATACAAGTTTATGTATGATTAGATTACAGACGAACAGAACAAGTCATACGACACCAGACGTTTGGACGAGGAAATTCCATAATAAGTTTCACCTCATGTCACAGAATAGAATGAACTTCCAATTTACTGCTTATGTAAGTGGAATTTCTATTAATCGGTCACACTGAAGTCGCTACAAAAGGAAATATATGCTAAGGATATTTATATAAACATTAAAATGATTGATTGATTTATGAAATTGAGGCCATCAAGCCAAGCACTGGGAGTGCCAGTTTCCGCCATAATGGGTGTATAAGGTCCCGAAGTCCAAAATAAGCCATATCAATAGGTTCAGTTAGTCCAAAGTAAGATGGATCAATGTGTTCGCTTAGTCCTAAACACCTGATAGATAATCTGTCTTACTGAACTGAATTTTCCTATGCAGGACTTGTGCAACAAAAGCGACATGAACTCTGAATCTCCATGAAGAATTACCAAGGACTTCTCGAGGAAGTTTTTGCACGAGTGAGGACGATTGCAGTAACCAGAGAAGATCTGTTGCCATATTCAATACTTGAGTAAAGTGTTTCATTAATCCCTGACTCAGTAATTAGACTCTTCAGGAGTATTCAATACTTGTGCAAAGTGTTTCATTAATCCCTGACTCAGTAATTAGACTCTTCAGGGAGTGATTTCTCGGCAACAAAACAGGATGCTGTCTGTTGCTTCGCGCACTACTTATTATTACTGAAGTGGCGTCCATTTCCGACAACTAGAAGAACTATGCTTTATTCGTTGTGATAAAATTAGATTTAATAAGAACCACTGTCCTCTTGCTGGATTATTTATTGAGAATATTTTAACATTAAGAAGAAAAGAAAATGCCATTGCAATGACTGCAGGTGGTGCCGCCAAGTGTGTGTGCATATTGTAACACCCACTAAGAGGTGAAGAAGTAACGACTGTTGATAAACAGAATGCAAAACAAAACAGTGTGCTAACAGCTGTAGTAAGCCACATTATGAATGAATTTCACAACGCTAGAGAGAATTGCAAAGGGCAAATATAAATATATATATATATAGTGTTTAAAAGGTATATATATATATTATATATATATATATATATATTATATATATATATATATTATATATATTATAAATATATATATATATAGGTAGGTATATAAATATATATATATATATACTGTATATATATATATATATATATATATATATATATATATATATATATATATATATATATATATATATATATATATATATATATATGTGTGTGTGTGTGTGTGTGTGTCTCTGTGAGTGTGTGTGTGTGTGTGTGTGTGTGTATTCACTAAATAGAATGGGTTTGTCATTGTTAACCAGCTTTTTTGTTATTGCTTCATATTTTCTTACTATTTTCTTCACTTCATTGTTTAGGTTACTGATAGAGACGTTCAGGTAATGGGGTTCTTCCATTTATTTCAGTAATTATATTTAACCACAATCTCTTGTAAATACTAAAATCTAAGTCTTTAGATACCTGTACTACCTTTCCGTCCTCATGACGACACAAAACGCATGCGTTTCCACTTTTGTATCAGTACGCTTGATAACGTTAAGATTTATAATTAGAATGTTTATTCTTCTTTAAATAAGTAAATATTTTTTTTTAGTTTTCTTTTAAATTTTTTTTAACTTTTTGTTTCGACCTTTTGGTTCATGCTTGTTCAATAAAGGGAAAACAATTGTTTCTAAGGCCTTTTATTTATATTTCTCTTTGTTCATCTGATTTTTTTTATTTAAGAAGTATTCCATACGGGTACCGGAATTTAGGGCTTCTATATTTCAGTTTTGTGAAGTGTTTCCTTAAAGATATTTTTATTTCAAATATTCTCAAGGCAAATCTCATCTGTGCCGTTTCGCCAATAAGACTTTATTTCATCCCTGTGAGTTTTAAGAGATATTGTTTATGGGAGTATTTGGCAACTTCCCTTAAAATCTTGAGGATATCAATAAATGTCTACAAATTTCAGTTAAGCTATTTCCTTAAATGGGACTTCCTTTTCACAGTTTTGTGAAATAACTATATTGTTAAAAAAACTTTGACAAGATTCCAATATAAAAATACAATTCGGTGAAGACTGTTCACTGAAGTTCATAAACAAAATTAAAAACGGAGAGCTGGCATCTGTCAGTGGATACTGACCCTCCATTTCTCTCTGCACGAAAGGGAGATGCGTCAGTGGTGATCCTTTTGTAGTTATAAGTGTCTTCAGAATATTCAGTTTGCCTTGCAAGGGACTGACGTTAGACAGGTTGGTCTATAATCTGCTGGCTCTTCTCTTGGAACTTTTTTGTAAACTGGGGCCACATTACCTAGTTTCCATCCTTTTGGTGCCTTTCGTTGCTCTGCAGTTTTCCTGTAGAGTTTAAATAGGTGAGGAACTATCTCCTCTTTTAACTCTTTCATTTCTCTTGGATAAATCCATCCTGGTCAGGAGATTTGAACTGGTCAAGTTTATCTATTTTGCTTTTAACGTCTTCTGTAAATATTATTCTGTCAAGCGGTTCTGCTCCTTCATATTTAATAGCTGGTTCAGGGATTGAGGTAGTGTCTTCAATTGTGAAAGCACTAGTAAAAACCTTATTCAGTAAGAATGGTAAGAGAGAGAGAGAGAGAGAGAGAGAGAGAGAGAGAGAGAGAGAGAGAGAGAGAGAGTCTTAGAGAGAGAGAGAATGTAAAAATAGATACAATCTCTACAATAATAACTTGATCAACAATGATTATCTTATTTTTCTTTTCATTTTCAGAAGGAGTGCGTTGTCTCGGTTGTGGTGAGTGTTATTACATTATTATTTCTCTTAATGAATCAAACATTTTGAAAGGTTTTCATTTGGATGAAAATGTTTTTTGGTGCCAGGTGTTGATTTTTGTCTTCTGCCTAATGTCTGTCTCTGGGGTTGCTTTTCATTCTCTTACTCTCAACATTTGTGATGTTCTTCATTTTGTTCTTGTTTACTCTTCCTTATCTATTAGTTACAAGTTGTGCAACACTACTGGTAGGCGTTCTGAAATGCATTCATTTTCAGTTTCTTAGGCAGTTCCAAGGGCTTTTGCTCCGTCATAAAAACTCAATTATTTTTTATAGTTTTTCATTTTCATTTCATAATTACACATCTTAAAAAAGACTAGTTTCTTTCATGGCGTGAGAGCGCATGGAAGGCAGTTTAAAAGTCACTCAGAGTTGAACAATTCCTAACTTATTCTATTTTGAAAATGAACAACCCTTATCTGAAATTAAGTATGTACAGTATATTGCTCTTATTTGATCAGTTCTGTTTTGTGTAACGTGATCTACTGTCCCCAAGGAACATTTTTAAAAATAACTGAAAATTCTACCTGTGAAATTGTTGTACTCTCTGACTTTCTATACTTTGAACCTCGTTTTTGTAAAACGTTTTACTCAGGGTCGAATACACACATATTATATATATATATATATATATATATATATATATATATATATATATATATATATATATATATATATATACATATATATATAATTCTGCATATTGATATATATATATATATATTGTATAATATATCCACAATAATTCTACGAAAAAATATATTGTTTAAGCAATGAAGTTTTTGTCATTCAAAACTCACTGGGAAGAATGATTTAAAGAACACTGAATAAGCCGGAGTATTTAAAACTATAAAATTGTAATGAGTTAATTTTCGTTCGTCGTGCCCAGGAACTTTAGGGGTCAAAGTGCAACTCAGGAATACCTGGTTTTTGTGACCCAGTCAGATGAATACGTTGTATTTGCAGACACGATTCATGAAACGAGTTTCTGAATATCTTGACAGTTGACAGGGTATTGTCAATCAAAACCCCTTCGGGTGGTAGTGCCGCCAGTGTACCTCACGCATTGCGCTGTAGGCAGTACTTAAGGTCTTTCCATCGTCCCTTCGGCCCCTAGCTTCAACCTCCTTATTCCTTTAATGTACCTCCATTCATATTCTTTTTTCCAACTTACTTTCTACCCTCTCCTGATCATTGATTTATAGTGCAACTGCGAGGTTTCCCTCCTGTTACACCTGTCAAACCTTCTTACTCTCATTTCCCTTTTCGGCGCTGAATGTGACCTCATAGGTCCCAGCGCTTGGCCGTTCACGTAAATTTTATATTATATTCTATTCTATTCTTATAAAAAATATTCTGCGGATAGGTTTCAATTTCCTTAACTAGCAGTTTAGTGAACAGTGAGGTTAAGCTGTGAATGCCAATAAAAAGATTTCTGGATGGCCGAATGGTTACCAACGTCAGCATTTTGAGTCTACTGTAGAGTCAAATGTTTGTGGGTTCAGGGTTCTCTGTAACCATGAAGAGTATACTATCTACTTTTAATTGTCAGCTGCAGTCTACGCATAAAAACGTAAAAGTTATTTAATACTGACATACATTCTTACGCTCCAAAGGTTACAATTCCTTAGTTGTTTTATTGTGCAGATGAAAACATGAGTATATGTATTTAATGTGTGCGTGTGTTCCAGTGTAGAAGCATATGCATTTTTGCATATTTACTTTTAAAATTCCATTTTCATTCATCATTTAGTCCCAGTGCTTGGACATATGGCCTAGACCTGACTCCACTTCTTTATCCTTCGGGCCAGCCCTATAGGAGGCGTTAATCAGCCCAGTGGTCTGTTAAACTATTTTAATTTAATAATAATAATAATAATACACACACACAATAATAATAATAATAATATACCTAGAAGGCTTTCATAAAGAAAAGTTGCTTACCTGCAGTACTATATATAGTAGGCAGTCAGTTCAACTTTTGAAATTTGTATAGCGGGAACAAGTGGTTACTGCTGTCTGTACTTTGAGTCATATGGGTTTAAGGGCCACTCATTAACTACAAACATCACATACTCTTTCACTCAATTTAATTACTCGTAGGGGAAAGTGCCGTCAGTGCACCTCATGCAGTGCACTGTTGGCATTATTTAAAGTTCTTTACAGCGTACTGGCCCCAGCTGCAACCCTCATTCCGTTTACTGTACCTCCATTCATAGTCTCTTTCTTCCATCTTACTTTCCACCCTCTCCTGTCAGTTGATTCATAGTGCAACTGCGAGGTTTTCATCCTGTTACACCTTTCAAAACTTTTTACTGTCAATTGCCGTTTCAGCGCTGGATGACCTCATAGGTCCCAGCGCTTATCCTAAATTGTACATTCTATTCTATTCTTTAATTTAATTAAAATATGCTTATATCACTTGTATAAGTGATTTAATTTTGACAAGCATAATGGTGAGGAAGAGAGCTTTTCTAGAATAAGTTGATTATTGGCAGCAGCAGTGTTGTTTACAGTTAACACTGAACATTACAATAAGGCATAAATCCCTAGGGGCTTTGTGAGTCTAGTTTTTGATGCAGTTAATTAAAAATGTTGCCAAGAGGCCTTTCAGCTGTAGCTCTCAGCACTCCCATGAAAATACAACACTAACATAATCTGTTGAATTAAAGTGTAATTCTTCCTTTGCTTAATTTTCAGGATAAACTACATCAAATAATTATCTATACAAATAATTGAGCATTCTGAGCCATTTTTGTGACAGGAATCGTATATCAGAACTTACTCTTTACACCGGTATTATAATATCCTATGAACTGTCATACACATATCTATATATACCTGTATATATATGTATGTGTGTGTATATATGTATATATATATATATATATATATATATATATATATATATATATATATATATATATATATATATATATATATATATATATATATATATATATATATATATATATATATATATATATATATATATATATATATATATAATCATGTGTATATGTATATATACATTATTGATTAGTTGATTTGTCTTCAAACTGGAGTTATGACACTTAGGTTATTGACGCAGTAATAAAATTAGATGGGAAAGTTTAAAAGGGGTTTCATATAAAAAATATCTAAAAATATATATACATAATCATATCTGCTCAAATACACTATCCATAAGTACACATACTTTATATGTATGCTATCTAAAGTTTGTTGAGGATGCCCACCTCCCTCGCAAAGATACATAGCTGCTCTATATTACAATCCTCACCGAGAATTGTAGCTAGGACAAGATATCCTTCTCTGTCACGTCCCCAGGACAGGAACCTATGTCTCAGATTCCCAAGACTGGGACATTCGACCAGCAAATGTCTCACAGTCAAGGGCACAGTACAGTCATGGCAGAATGGAGGATTTCCACGGGACATCAAGAACCCATGAGTGAGTTCCTGCACGAGATCGTTCCTGTCTCCTTGACATGTAGGGATATGACCAAGGAGACACTGATGACGTAATACTGCCCATTTTGGTTCACAAAATATTTTCCCAAAGGGACAGCCAAAACTGTTTAATGTTCTGGTCCACTACAGGATATGCATCCCAATATGGAAGTCGACATCCTCTGGTTCTGGGAAGTGGCTGCTGACTTAGCAAGCTGATCAGCTTGCCGTTCCCAACCACCCCAAGATGGGAATGCCCCCAGCAAAAATTTATTTCTTTACCTTTCTTTTCACTAAAAACAGCCATTCCAATATCTCAAAATTAAAGGGTTTAAAAAGTTAAAAGATTCCAACGACTGAAGAACACTTCTTGAGTCACAATATATATTAAAATTATTTCCATCCTGAGTTAAAATCTCCTTCAAGGTCTTTAAAATTGCATGCAGTTCCGCTATAAAATAGATGCAACAGATGATAATCTCCTGCTTCTTTCTATATCAGGGAATGCCACTCCAAAGCCGACGCCAGCATCTGACTTTGAGCCATCCGTGAAGACTGCAACGGAGTTATCATGTTGTGAGAAATGATCCAAAAATATTGACCACATTGCCTCATTGGACATTTCTGCCTTGGTAAAATGAACATATCTACAAAATTTTACCTCTGAGAGGTTCCACGGGCTGTCTAACTGAATGACTTGGTAAATTCTCCATCCTTGGCATATTTAACTGCCTACTTATACATTTTACTCTAAAAGCAAATGGCTGAGGTTGCTTGTGATGGTTTTCATAAAACTGCCAACGCCTTTCATTTCTGATACAAAAGCTGGTCAAGGAGCCTCTGAAATCTGTACCAGCTCCGAACCAGCAGACGCTGGTAATGTAGATCCAGAGTCATCTCACCAGCATCTACCAGCATACTCTCAGTGGGAGATGATTTAAATGCTTCTGTAGACAATCTTACTCCTCCATGACGAATTAAATTGAGCATTTTTAGGCTATTAGTCTTTGCTGAAGTGTACACTTCACACCCATAAGTTAATTTTGAAAAGACCAAGGCTTTGTATAGTCTCAACATCTGAGTTCAGTCTGCACCCCTTGAACTTTGTAAATGGCAAAATATATGTACATTTTTGTTCATTGAATTTTTTGTAAACTTGTTTTTTAATTGCAGAACTTTGCAGTGCTATACAGACACCACCCTACTTACAAACAAACGAGTTACGTTCCAGACGGCCGTTTGTATGTTGAATTATTTGTAAGTTGGTTACTGTACTCTTCATGCCTATTTAAGTACAGTATGATATAAAGTGAATACAATACTGTATGTACAGAATAGGCACACAAAACAAATTCTGAAAGTACTTTAGTTCTCCTAGCAAATGGGCACCCAGATAGCTTTAAACTTAAGTTCCACATAAAGATTACTGTGGAGGGTCATTTGTAGCCAAAAAGACCCCTTTCTAAAACAAGTACAGCATAGCAGTTTCTATGTAAACTTAAATGTTGAAGTTATATTACTGTTAATTAAAGAAATGTCCCAACGCATAGGCGTGAGTTGTCCAACAGAGTACAGCTTAAGAAATACAAACGCACATAACAACAGGCAGTTTGCTTGTAAACACTTGGAAGGAAATCTGTTCTTAGGCCTAATCCAATTTCCATTTCACTTTTCTGTGGGCGTTTCTTCATCTAGCACTGAAGCCAAGTTCCCATCCAGGTGGGTAGGTTTCTCGCAGATGTACCTGTCGGTAGAATAAGGTAATGTTTTCATATTTCTTCTGCTAAGAAATCATTTGAACTGGAAACCTTAGTTTGACTACAATCCGATGCCTAAGGTGATAATAACAATGATTCAACTTCATATAGCACAAAGGAAAATATTGTACAGACACCACCCTACTTATGAACAAACAGGATCACAAATTAAAATTGTGTTCAGAGTGCTCCCCTTTGCCTCCTAAAGTTAAAATTTTGTTTTGTGACATGCCTATTCTGTACATACAGTATTGTATGTACTGTGAACTGTGTTTTTAGGATGAAAAGACACTTGCAAGTAATGTATTAATTTATATCATACTGTACTTTAGCTAGGCGTAGAGTACAGTAGCCACCTTCCTATAAACAATTCAACAACCTGGAAAACAAAACTACATCCGGAATGTAACTCTCATTTGTAAGTGGGGTGATGTCTGTATTTAGATCAATGTAAAGTATTCCTTAGAAAGTAGCTACGGAATAGATTCACACCACAGGCTGTTATAGACTTTGTTTTTTTGGAGTTAATTGAAGTGGACTACCCATGTCTAATAACAATTCTTTTCTGTTAGAATGGTTTGTTCTTACCTGTGTTTTTAGGCCACAACAATATCGTGAAACCCTCGTTAGAGAGTGGTAGTGGATACAGTCTTCTCCTGCGTTACGGTTGTTGGGCTCACCTTCACGCCACCTGGTGGGAGTAAGATCATCTTTGCTGAGAAACAGCGAAGAGAGGTCGTAGTCACTCACTCATTTACCCCAGGGGGGGTTAGTGCCGTCAGTGCACCTCATGTGGTGCACTGTAGGCATTACTTAAGGTTCTTTACAGCATCCCTTCCCAAAGCCCCTAGCTGCTATAACCCCTATCATTCCTTTTACTGTACCTTCATTCATAATCTCCTTCTTTCTCCTTACCTTCTACCCTCTCCTAACAGTTGTTTCACAGTGCAACTGCGAGGCTTTCCTCCTGTTATACCTTTCGAACGTTTTGACTGTCAATTTCGGTTTCATCACTGAATGACCTCTGAGGTCCCAGCGCTTGGCCTTTGGCTTAAATTCTGTGTTCTATTTTATTCTATTTCCTAGTTTTCTTGAAGAAGCATAATGTTATTTTCTGATCTAGGTCTAGATAACTATCTCATTAATCATGAATGACTATTGCTACAACTTCAGATCTTACCATGATTCCACGATTTGGTGAACGGTGCCATCTGCAGCCCATCTGTAGGTCCCCCCGTCTTGCAGGGAACTCAGTCCTATGTAGGTGTGGTGATTTTTTGCAAGATCTGCAAGAAAGAATAACTGGTTAGATTGAATGAGGAAAATGTGTTTATATCTTTGTCTCATAGGCCACTTTTGAAAATAAAAGTTATATCAGCTGTCTAGAAATTCTATGGAAACAAATGACAGGTAAACTTGTTCGAAGTTTATGATATATAATCTGGCTTTGCTCTCTGTAACTCATTTTGAGACAGATCGTCAAGATAGCGCAGTTGTTCTGGGGATACCAGCTGGTACCAGTAAGAAATAACCTTTATGTTAGCTTGGTCTTCTAAATTTTGGTACATACCAGCAACTTCCTATTAAGTGTATTGTGTTCAGTAATATTAAATTCTTTAAAGATAAAACCTTAGACTAGGTCTATTTGAGCTTAGAACAGTGACTTCTCTGTTTGATAAAGCAAACTTTCAGATGTTTATATTGTAGTGGCTTCGTTACATTTAAAAGTCACGATTACTTTTACTCACCACGGAGGAAGTTGTACTCGTCATCATGGGTGATTTGACCAAGTCAGATTTCAAGGCTATGGTTTTTGTGGCTCTTCCCAAGTGCTGGTGTCTTCACTAATGAAGTAACAGGAGGATCTGAACTTAACCAACCCCCCTCACAAACAAGATGATCTGTAACTCAAATAAAGATATTTCATAACAGTGTTGAATGTTCTTGTTCAAGATGGTTTATCTGAGGTTTAGTTCCTCACTGGGCAATGCATGTGCCACCCACATGGTCTTCTGCATGGCTCACTGTAGGTGGGTCTAAAGTTACCTATAAATTCTAGCTGGGTTGCTTTCATCTTAAAAACTTTTATCACTTTCATACATTGATGTTTCTGCTCTGTGCTTCCTCACTGCCCTCCAAATTCCATCTCTAGTGAACTCTGGTATAAGATTTCTCAGGTCCCTCTAATCTGCCTTTTTCCTTTACTGCTTTGGTAAATAACAATAACTATCTCTTCACAAAATTATCTAAGATTCACAAACTCTCCCTTTTGCCTAAACTTGCACTGTCCTTCTATTATTATCTATAAGGTAATCTTTAAAAGTGAAAAATATACCCACATAATTCTAATATACACTTATACAGAATCACATTTTCCCCTTACATGCTAAGGAACCATTTTCCCTGACTTTATTATTAGAATCTTTCCAAAATCCTTACACACCATGGTCAAACACTCGATTAGGCTATCACCATCATAACTGAGAATCTCACTTGTGACTCCGTGAACTCTGGGTGGCTCGATTCTTCATCCTTTCAATTTTCCTCTTAACATCCTTGACAGTCAATTCGACAGACTTTCTCAAATTCACAAAACTTCCATTCTCGTGTCAGCCTTATTGCCTCTTTCTATCCTCTACGTTCAGCTTTTCAAATGACTGACTCCATCTTAAGTGGACAGCATCTTTTTAGAATTTCTCCAGTGTCAGCTTGTGCTGTTAAGCTCTGATCGTTCTTTCAACATTTTCCTCATTCAGTCCAACTTCTTTTCCTTTCTGGGGTTCTTGTTCAAATGTACTCGCCACTCTCTCTCTCTCTCTCTCTCTCTCTCTCTCTCTCTCTCTCTCTCTCTCTCTCTAACCTTACTTAACCTCGATGCGACATTCTCATCTGTCTGTAAATACCTCTAACATTTTCTGTTTTCCTTCACTTTTGAGATCAGTTTTATTACTAATTTATGTATATATATATATATATATATGTATATATATATATATATATATATATATATATATATATATATATATATATATATATAATCAATATATACAGTATATATATATATATATATATATATATTGAATAACAAAACGTTGATTACTCTCTGTGGCCACGTGGGCAGACATTTCCATGATTCCTGAGGCGACCTTCTCTGGAAGCAGCAACTGCTTGTATCAGAAAAGAAAGCAGAGTATAGTTGGAAAATATTTCATTTAATATGAGTCGTAGTAACGTTTGGCAGCATTAATCTTGAGAGGGCCAGTATGCATATAATATATATATATATATATATATATATATATATATATATATATATATATATATATATATATATATAATTTTACCACAGTAAAGAGACAGCCAGAGAATGTGATTTCACAACACTCCTTCGTTAACTAGTAATCTGAGGCCTCTACTGAAGAATCACGTGAATGTTGCAATTCTTTTAAGCATAAAGCCTGAATATATTATATAACAATTGAAGATTCCGCAAATCCGAAAAACAGCTCATTGAACTTCCCCAAGACTTCCCGACGCTCTTTCCCTCACCTTGTAGCCTACCTGAGTAGGGTTGTTGTCAATCGAGTCTGCAATTCTGCTCAGTTGAATATGATCCATTTGCTGCGCGTAGCAGCGACCAGCCATGGCAAGAAGAAGAATGGTCGCAAGCAGACGAAAGCAAGTAGCAACGGCCATAGTCGAACACTCCACCTCTTTGGCTCGCGAAGTTTAGCTTAGTACTAGCTCTAACAACGTTCTTCTTCTCTCTGAATTCCCACCAAGACGTGGGCTCCTTTTATAAACGCTCTGCTGTTGCATGACATATGACTGAAAGGACTTTTTAAATACTGCCAGGTAATGTCTCACACGCGATTGAACGAGCGATGGTACTGCATAAATATGGTACTACACAAATCTTCCCTAATGAACTGCGGTTTATTCTGCGAATAAGCAGTCAAGATACACATTCATTCGGCATGCATGCAAGCATATTTATAAAGAAAGTGCTACTGAATACTGAAAACAATGGCTTTTACAGCAACAGTAATATACTCGTGAAATCTTTCTCTGCCTCCTCACATTCAGAACACTGACGTCATCACTGACAGAGAGCGAAAAGACGATGATAAGAGCTTATTAACGATAATCGTGGCTGTGGCCTCACCCTGCGTCGTCCTGTTCTGATGAACCCTGACTTAGATACAAGAGATACTTTTATGTTCGTTCTCTCTTTCTTGGTTACAGGGGTTTGTTGTGCGTGCTCTCTCTCTCTCTCTCTCTCTCTCTCTCTCTCAGAGATAAAAAGCATGCTTGCATGTCTATACATATTCCCTTTCTCTCTCTCTCTCTCTCTCTCTCTCTCTCTCTCTCTCTCTCTCTCTCTCTCTCTCTCTTCCTCAAGATAAAAAGCATGTTTGCATGTGCTAACACATATTCTCTCTCTCTCTCTCTCTCTCTCTTTCTCTCTCTCTCTCTCTCTCTCTCTCTCTCTTCCTCCAAAGATAAAAGCATGTTTGCATGTCTGTACCTTGTTCTCTCTCTCTCTCTCTCTCTCTCTCTCTCTCCTCTCTCTCCTCTCTCTCTCTCTCTCTCCTCTCTCTCTCAAAGTCAAAAAAGACATGCTTGCATGTCTATACATATTCTCTCTCTCTCTCTCTCTCTCTCTCTCTCTCTCCTCTCTCTCTCTCTCTCTCCAAGATAAAAAGCATGCTTGCATGTCTATACATATTCTCTCTCTCTCTCTCTCTCTCTCTCTCTCTCTCTCTCTCTCTCTCTCTCTCTCTCTCTCAAAAGATAAAAAGCATGCTTGCATGTCTATATATTCTCTCTCTCTCTCTCTCTCTCTCTCTCTCTCTCTCTCTCTCTCTCTCTCTCTCTCTCTCTCTCTCTCTCTCAAAGATAAAAAGCATGCTTGCATGTCTATACATATTCTCTCTCTCTCTCTCTCTCTCTCTCTTCCTCCTGTTAACCTTTCAGACCTTTTCACTGTCAATTTCCCTCTCAGCTTTGAGTGAGGGTGAAAGACCTCATATGTTCCAGCGCTTGACCTTTGGCCTAAATCCTATATTCTATTCTAAGATAAAGAAATGTGGGCATAGAAGCCTGGAAGACTGGAATTTGGATTTCCGGGCCGCTGGTTTCCCTCGCACGGTTAGCTGAAATATTGAATCTTCATCAAATCTCAGAACGAAACAAGTAGAGGAAGAAAAGCGAGACAAAAAGTAGGGTGTTTCCTGAAACGAACGAAATACCTACATCTTCAATAAGCAAGTTTGTAATTTATGGAATACAGAAGCAGCTGAGAATTCCAAAATATCAAGGTTTATTTATTAATTTTTATCATTTATGTTGTTGATGTATTTTTCTTTTCTAATAACTGATCTCTTCCTTCTGTATTTCCTATTACCTTTTGTTACGTCTTTGAAATGAGCTTCATGTTCTTGGGAAGCTTCGATTTCAAGTCAGTGGCCTCTTTGGTGGGATTGTTCCGTATAAATACAGCTCATCTGAATAATAATAATAATAATAATAATAATAATAATAATAATAATAATAATAATAATAATAATAATAAAGATTATTTTTTTAAGTATGATGAAAGTTCAGTTTTTTTATTTCTAACATTCTCTGGAATCTTCTCAATTTAAGTAAGATAACTGAGGGAACCATATAAAACAGAGCACAAGACAAGGGGTATCTGTGACTGCTCTCTCATATTCATCATTTATTCTTTACACGAGACATTTATATATTTTCGCTTTATTAAAACACATTGTTTATTATGCCTTCAAATACTGGAAAACTGTTGTAAGATGTCTAGCTATTCCCTTCAATTCTCAAGGGTCTTTGGGGAGACTTCTCTCTGTCTGCTGAGTGTATGATGTTTACAGCTGAGGCTTTAGTAGTTTTGAGTAGAAAATAAATGAAAGAATAAGTATCAGCCTTCAGGCGTTTAGGGCCATTAGTGCACCTTCGGCGGTGCACTATACGCATTACTTGAGGTTCTTTGCCGCGTCCCTTCGGCCCCTGGCTGCAACCTCTTTCATTCCTTTAACTGTACCTCCATTCATATTCTCTCTCTCTCCCATCTTACTTTCCACCTTCTTCTAACAATTATTTCATAGTGCAACTAAGAGGTTTTCCTCCTGTTGCACCTTTGTAACCTTTTACTCTTGACTTTCCTTTCTGCTCTGAATGACCTCATAGGTCCCTATGTCTGGCTTTCGGCCTAAAATGTATTCTATTATTATTCAGGCGATTTGAACTGTCATCCCCGATGCTTGGGGTTTCAAACAAACGGTATTACCGACCACGCCACGGCAGAAACCCAATTTTTTCTCCTGCTCAGAACCCAGTGTGACGTATGTAACTACCAGCTGTCAGCTTTGATCATATCTTTACAGAAAACTCTCATACCTATATATATATATATATATATATATATATATATATATATATATATATAACAAAAAATCCGTTACTGGTTCTTTCTATCCACCTTACTATCAACTCCTATTAATATATAGGCCTATACTCAAACCATAGGAAGGGGCCATATATAAAATAATATATATATATTTTATACAATAATTACATAATACTATATATAATACTATATACAATCCCAGGAGGAGAAAGTTATAGGACATACAAATACATACTATATTTATCACAAACGCACGACAGGAAAGGGTACTGAGAGAAAGAATCCTTAAACCTAGCTAAATACAATAATTCCTACATAACAACAAACCAAAAATACACACTTTCATATAATATATATATATAAATAATGTTGACTATCA
>NC_089766.1:43276927-43409427 GCF_040412425.1 Macrobrachium rosenbergii
ATCAAGTGTTTGACCAGGGTGTGTAAGATGGAGAAAGATTCCAGAAGAATAGAGTCAGAAAGAAAAATGGTTCCTTAGTATGAGAAAAGTCAAAGGCAAAGTCAAATTCTTTATTCCATTTAAAATGGCTATTACATAATTTTACTCTTTCTTGAGTAACACAGGTCTATACATAGTTTTATAAAGAGTTTCAGCATTCATTATAAGATGGAGTCAGGTGACATATTATCCACTGATATCAATAAAAACGGAAATGCAATAAAATTTTCCACTATGCAACAGAAATGCAGTAAGATAAATATACAATAATATCATATAATCTAGGCATAAAATGAATACGATCCTTAAAAACAATAAGTGAAAACTTTCAAATCAGTAAAATAATAAATTAGCTAATTCTCACAAAAGATAAAGTAAACAGAGTTTACAACCAAAGATAAAATTTCCAACTTTTATTGGTATAGAAGAGAATACTTCTAAAGCTCCTAAAACTTATGACAAGATGAGAGTTAAAAATGAAGAGTTTCCATTTTTGATGTAAGTCAATCAAATGAGATTTAAAAGGTTTAGTATCCACAGCGGCAGATGGAGTCAGTATCAGACTTCAGATGGAGTCAGTCAGTACGATCCACCGTTCAGATGGAGAAAAGAGCCATTTAAGAGTTTAGTCTGATTTTGTAAATCAGAGGCATATATCGTAAAAGTACTTCTGCTCCATTCGCAGCCAATTCAGATTGGAGTAACATGGTATCCACCTCCAACGGCGATGCAAAATTTTCAGTATGACCCTTTCCAAGGGAAGTCAATCCAGACCCGCAAGATGTAGTTCAGGTATACCCACTTACCAAGATCAAAGTCACTCACTCTGTTAAGATATAACAGGATGGAGTCAGTATGTGCATTAAAAATGGAATCCATGAAAATCCAGGTTTTTAAGATGGACGGTCAATCATTTGAAAAAGCTGAACGTAGAGTCTTGATCCAAAGAAAAGACCTGGTCTTGCCTTCGTTAATAATGGCGTTACTATTAAAACAAGAATGGAAGCTCTCTTTATGAATCATGAGAAAGCCTGTCCAAAATTGATCTGTCAAGAAGGATGTGAAGAGGGTAGAAATTGAAAAGATGAAGAATCGAGTCACCCAGAGAGTTGATGGAGTCGAACAGATTGGAAGAGATTCTACATTATGTTGGTGACAGCTAATTAATTTAAGTGTTTGACCAGGGCGTGTAAGGTATGTCTGGATTTTGGAAAGATTCCAGAAGAATAAAGTTTCAGAGTCTAAAAAATGGTTCGTTTAGTATAAGTCAAGGAAAATCAGTTGTGATTCTGTATTTTTGAGATGACAGTGTTTAAAAAGAATTATGTGGACACATTTTCACTTTAAAGATTACCTGATAGATAATAATAGAAGAACAATGCAAGTTTAGGCAAAAGGGAGTGTTTGTTAATCTTAGATAATTTTGTGATGAGACAGTTGGTGTTATTTACCAAAGCAGTAAAGGAAAAAAAGCAGATTTGAGGGACATGAGAAATCTTATAATGAAATTACTAGAGATGGAATTTGGAGGGCAGTGAGGAAGTACAGAGTAGAATATCAATGTATGAAAGTGATAACAGTTTTTTTAGGATGAAAACAAACCTTATGCTAGAATATATGGGCAACTTTAGAACCACCTACACTGAGCCATGCAAAAGACCATGTGGGTGGCACATGCATTGCCCAATGAGGAACTAAACCTCAGATAAACCATCTTGAACACTTACACAAGAACATTCAACACTGTTATGAAATATCTTTATTTGACTTACAGATCATCTTGTCTGTGAGAGGGGTTGGTTTAAGCTGAGATCCTCCTGTTACTTCATCAGTGAAGACACCAGCACTTGGGAAGAGAGCCGTCAAAAGTGCATAGCCTTGAATTCTGACTTGGTCAAAATCACTCATGACAACGAGTACAACTTCCTCCGTGGTGAGTAAAAGTAATCGTGAGTTTAAATGTAAGGAAGCCACTACAATAGTACCATCAAGTTTGCTTTATCAAATAGAGAAATCACTGTTCTAAGCTCAAATAGACCTAGTCAAAGATTTTTATCATTAAAGCATTTGATATTACTGAACACAATACACTTCAATAGGAAGTTGCTGGTATGTACCAGTAAGCCCTTACAGGACTAAGCTAACATAAGGGGCGTTATTTCTTTTACTGGTACCAGCTGGTATCCCAGAACAACTGCACTGTCTTGGCAATCTATCTCTCAAAATGAGGTACAGAAGAGCAAAGCTAGATTACATATCATAAACTTCGAACAAGTTCAACTGTCATCTGTTTCCATAGAATTTCTAGACAGCTGATATAACTTTTATTTTCAAAAATGGCCTATGAGACAAAGATGGAGAATTATACTTTCCCATTCAATCTAATCAGTTATTCTCTTTGCAGATCTTGCAAAAGGTCACCACACCTACATAGGACTGAGTGACCTACAAGAAGAAGGGACCTATAGATGGGTTGCAGATGGCACCGTTCACCAAATCGTTGAATCATGGTAAGATCTGAAGTTGTAGCAATAGTTATTCACGATCAATGAGTCAGATACCTAGATCATAAAATAGCATTATGCTTCTCCAATAAAACTAGGGAATAGAATGAATTTAACCCAAAGGCCAAGCGCTGGGACCTCTGAGGTCATTCAGCGATGAAACCGAAATTGACAGTAAAAATGTTTGAAAGGTATAACAGGAGGAAAACCTCGCAGTTGCACTGTGAAACAATTGTTAGGAGAGGGTAGAAGGTAAGAAGAAAGAAAGAGATTATGAATGAAGGTACAGTAAAAGGAATGATAGGGTTATAGCAGCTAGGGGCTTTAGGTAGGGACGCTGTAAAGAACCCTAAGTAATGCCTACATTGCTCTACGCGAGGTGCACTGACGGCACTACCCCCTTATGGGGTAAATGAGTGAGTGACTACGACCTCTCTTCGCTGTTTCTCAGTAAAGATTATCTTACTCCCACCAGGTGGCGTGAAGGTGAGCCCAACAACTGTAATGGCTGTGGACCCAACTCTTCAGGAGAAGACTGTGTCCATTACCACTCTCCTAATGATGGTCTCAATGATATTGCCTGTGACACAAAGTTCAGGTAAGTAATACTGCAAAACCATTTCAACAGAAAAGAATTGTTATTAGACATGGGTAGTCCACTTCAATTAACTCCAAAAAACAAAGTCTATAACAGCCTGTGGTGTGAATCTACTCTGTAGCTACTTTCTCAGGAATACTTTACATTGATCTAGATACAGACACCACCCCACTTACAAACGAGTTACATTCAGGATGGCCGTTTGTATGTTGAATTGTTTGTAAGGTGGCTACTGTACTCTTCACGCCTATTTAAGTACAGTATGATATAAATTCAATACAGTACTGTGCATCTTTTCATCCTAAAACACAATTTGTTGTACATACAATACTGTATTTTATAGAAATGGTGTGCAGTACAAAATATGAACTTACGGGTGGCAAAGGGGAGTGCTCTGAACACAATTTTAATTTGTGATCCTGTTTGTTGATCTCTGAATGTTTGTAAGTTGAATGTTCATATGTAGGGTGGTGTTTGTACACATTTTCCTTGTTCTATATGAAGTTGAATCATTGCTGTTATCACCTTAGGCAACGGGTTAGAAGTCCACCAGGGTTTCCAGTTCAAAATGATTTCCTTAGCAGAAAAAATATGAAAACATTACCTTATTCTACCAACAGGTACATCTGCGAGAAACCTGCCCAGCTGGGTTGGAACTTTGCCTCAGTGCTAGATGAAGAAACGCCCACAGAAAAGTGAAATGGAAAATGGATTAGGCCTAAGAATAGATTTCCTTCCAAGTGTTTACATAAAGTGAAATTGCCTGTGGTTATGTGCTTGCATTTCTTAAGTTGTACTCTGTTGGACAACTCCACAGTTCATGTTGACATTTCTTTAATTAACAGTAATATAACTGCAAAATTTAAGTTTACATACAAACTGCTATACTGTACTTGTTTTAGAAAGGGGTCTTTTTGGCTACAAGTCACCCTCCACAGTAATTTTTATGTGGAACTTAAGTATAAATCTATCTGGGTGCCCATTTGTTAGGAGAACTAAAGTGCTTTGTGAACTACGTTTCTTTCAGAGTAGTTTCTCTGTTACAACTTACTTTCTCTCCGGGTGAGCAAAATCTCAGTCATCTAGGAAAGTAGGTTTGTAATTTCAATAAACATGGTTCATCTGATTTGAAAGGGGGTGGAATCTCTCATGAGTTTTTTTTTCAACACTGACATTTTGTCTCAAATAATCACTTATGAAAAGATACTTTAGAAACAGTTTTGACTTTAAGGGGATGCATTTTTTCCTTCAATTAGAAGAGCAAACTTCAGCCTGTATCTTTGACAGGCAGTCAGCAACCAATTCTGGGTTCATTTCTTGGTTGGAAAATTTTTAGTTAGCTTTGTAGGACGAGTGTATGCTGTAATGCATAAGTTAGCCAAGCAAATTTTGCGAAAAGAACATTCTTGCTGTGAAAAGACAGAAAACTACTTTCTGGATTCCCTACAAGAACAAACAAGCAATATTCCATTGTGAGAAAAACTTTCTCAGAGAAATTGTCTAAAAAAATCAGCTATGGATTGTTAAGAAAATATACTGCATACTCAACTGCAGTACCTCTTTATCTCATTGCTTTCCAATATACTTCTGCTTTTTCATAAACATCATTTCGAGCCTAAGGCCAGACATGCAAATTATATTCAGTATTCTTTTTTAATATTCTAAGTCCCATCCTGCATTTATATAAAATCTCACCCATCAAAATTAATACTGTATCTTAAAAGACAAGAACTACATTTGTAGCCTTACTGCTCAAGAGATAAATAAAGTATTACTGTTATACTTCTCTTTTTTTCTAAAAGGAAATCTGCCGTTTAATAGCTTTGTATCACATTATTTTTACACTGACTGACAGTTTCTGTATGGTTGCATGACAGGACATACATTAATGATTACTGTTGGGGAATAAAGGAAGGTATAAAATTGGTGTGGCCAGTTCCATGTGTAATAGTACTGTTGCTCCCTCTGAGCTGACATCTAATTTATGATTTAAGTTCAGTGTGCTGTTATTACTTTATTAATTTCACATAATTTTTGACGAATTCCGGATATTTTAAATGAAACTTAATCACAGAATAGAATATAGCATTTAGGCCAAAGGCCAAGCGCTGGGGCCTATGAGGTCATTTAGCGCTGAAAGGAAAATCAAGAGTAAAAGGTTACAAAGGTGTAACAGGAGGAATCTATTGTTAGGAGAGGGTGGAACGTAAGATGGAAGAGAATATGAATGGAGGTACAGTTAAATGAATGAAGGGGGTTGCAGCTAGGGGCCGAAGAGACACTGTAAATAACCGTAAATAATGCCTACAGTGCACCGCATGAGGTGCATTGATGGCACTACCCCCTTACGGATTAAGTGTGCCACTGAAGCACCACACTGTAAAGGGTGCAGGAAGCTATTCGAAACTCCAGCATTTTAACCTGGTTACTCTATCGGTATCCTCACTTCTCTGTCCACGTGGGTCCAGCTCCAACATATTTCAACGTTTAAACTAGCTTCACATAATTTGTGGAATGTAAATTTATTTGTTGTGCAAAAGAATGTCAGGCATTTACCTTCAATAATCATCGGTGTTGAATTTATTGCAATCAGTTTCTGTCTGAGAAAGATTCAATTTGTTTCAAGAGAAGTGGCAGCAAATCCTACTCTTGTTAAGAGTTTTGGAACCATCAATATAAAATGCATAATGGGGACATTTGCATCTTCAATCTTCTAATGTGTATTGCTTATAATGTTCACGAGTACTGGCATATTTTCCAGACAAATACAGGTACCCTTGGAGGAGGCAGTCGAGTTCTAGAAGAAAACTGGTCTTCAGATATTTCGAATCTTTGAGATTATTAGCTCAAATTGGGAAGGGTGGAAGATGGTTTGTCACGACAATGACTGATCAAACAGCTTGTTAGAGGAGAAACACTTATTTACACTTTCTATTGCACTTCAAGAGCAGATTCTTAATATTGCAATTTTAAATCACATGACGATCCATTTATCTTGACTTAGCAGTCCAGCATAGATTAGTAATGATGTTCTTTTAGTTCCCCAGGTCATAGATAGCTTTCCAATTCAATCATATCTGCCCTACATGTCATATACACAACATTAAGTTTTCAAGTTTTCATTTATAAAAATGTTTGACCCAAGAACTTGTTAAACTAATGGGCAATACCAATTCTCTCTTTAAATTTGATTTCAGGGTTCTGTTCTAACTGACATCTCTCCAGATAATGTTAAACATTTAGTGGTTTTAAAATACGCTACTTTCTTACACCATTAAGTATCTGTTTTGGGAAGTTATTAACTATGTCAAAAGTTATGTTTTAATTTTAAAAGTTATTAACTGTCCATGTAAATATTGAGCTAGCAATACATTACTAAGCAAAACTTCATTTTCTAGTTTTAATGTTTTGGCATAGCCATTAGACTATACACAGGTTACTTAGTAACTATAATCAGTTGGGAAGTATTTAATGAATATTGGTAAATGATCAGTTACTATGTTTGGGAGTAGATTATCTGTGATCATTTTATTTTTGACAGTACCATCTATATTGTTGCCCTTTGTGCTCAGTCAAGGCATCTGCAGATAAGGTCTTGATGGATAGATATACAGAATTTACGGATTTAGCCCAACCACTAGGACCCTTCAGTGAACTAACGTTTCAGCGCAGAATGGCCTCATATTTCCCAGTGCTTGGCCTTTGGACTACATCAATATTCTATTCTATACTTATTTTGGAACCTCATGACCCTGAAACACAAAACCTACATATATTTTTTTAAGACAAGAGGAAACTCTGTCAGTCTGTCCAAACTACATACACCGCAATACTTACAAACATTCAAACATTGGTAAAGACACAAACAAAGGGATTGCAAATTAAAACTGTGTCCAGAGCTCTCCCTTAGCTACCCTTAAGTTCAGAATTTGTTTTGTGTGCCTATTCTGTACATACAGTATTGTATTCACTTTATATCATACTGTACTTAAATAGGCATGAAGAGTACAGTAACCAACTTACAAACAATTCAACATACAAACGGCCATCCAGAACGTAACTCGTTTGTTTGTAAGTAAAGTGGTGCCTGTATTGTTCTGCAAAGGCCAGCAATCAAAAACAAGTTACAAAAAAGTCAATGAACAAAAACTACATACATTTTGCCATTCACACAGTTCAAGGAGTGCAGACCCATCTCTGATGTTGAGACTATACAAAGCCTTGGTCTTTTCAAAATTAACTTATGGGTGTGAAGTGTACACTTCAGCAAAGACCAATAGCCTAAAATTGCTCAATTTAATTCATCATGGAGGAGTACGATTGTCAACAGGAGCATTTAAATCATCTCCCACTGAGAGCAAGCTGGTAGATACTGGTGAGATGACTCTGGATCTACATTACCAACGTCTGCTGGTTCGGAGCTGGTACAGATTTCAGAGGCTCACTAAGTCTTTGACCAGCATTTGTATCAGAAATGAAAGGCATTGGCAGTTTTATGAAAACCATCCAAGCAACCTCAGCCATTTGCTTTTAGAAGAAAATGTATAATCAGGCAGTTAAATATGACAAGGATGGAGAATTTACCAACAAGTCATTCAGTTAGCCACCCCGCTCACCCTGGAAACTTTCAGAGGTAAAATTTTGTAGATATGTTCATTTTACCAAGGCAGAAATGTCCAATGAGGCAATGCAGTCAATATTTTTGGATCATTCCTCGCAACATGATAACTCCATTGCAGTTTTCGCAGATGGCTCAAAGTCAGATGCTGGCGTCGGCTTTGGAGTGGCCTTTCTTGATATAGAAAGAATCGGAAGATTATGATCTGTTGCATCTATTTTTACAGCAGAAGTGCATGCACTTTTAAAGGTCTTAAAGGAGATTTTAAATCAGAATGGAAATAATTTTACTATATATTGTGACTGGAAAAGTGTTCTCCAGTCGTTGGAATCTTTTAACTTTAATTTTTAAACCAAAAGAACATTAATTTTCACCAGCCATTCCCAGAACCCAGAAGATGGCTGTTTTTAGTCCCTTTGGGAAAATAACAGGTAAAAAATGCACAATTTCAAAGTGTCTTGGTCACATGATCACATTGTTACCAAGGAGACAAGAAACGATTTGTGCAGGTTAAGGATTGGGCATACAAGAATGGTTCTTGATGTCCCAGCCATTCTGAAGAATTGTGCCCTTCGAGACAAATGTCCCCCTGAGACATAGAGAGGAGATGTCGACTTCTCATTAGGGTTGGGATGCATATCCTGTAGTGGATCAGAAAATTAAACAGTTTTGGATAGTGTATTTGAATAGATATGGATAAATATTTTTTATATGAAACTTTTAAAAATGTTTACTTTTAGTATTATTTTATTAGTGTCTCCTTGGTCCAGTTTTAAGACATAAATCAATTCTAATCTATATATACATACAAGGAGACATAGTACAATCTATATATAATATGCAGGAACTCATTTAAAGTTGGAAAATAAAAATACAGTGCATTGGTTCTTGATGTCCCGTTAATTGCAAAATCCTCCATTCTCTTTGAACATGTGACTGTGGTATTGTATTCAGCCCAAGACCGGGAGGAGGACATTTGTTTGGTCTGTAGGAGAATGTCCCAGTCGACCCATGATTCAAAATCTGAGACATAAGGTTCCAGTGTCCTAAACCTTGGGTCTGATAACAGATGTTTTATTGTTGATTATGCTAGGGGTCTCCTAGCTACAATTCTGGGCAAAAATTTTTATACTAAAATTCAAAAAATGGCGACACCGCCATAAGGAAAATCTTAAATTTGTGATATCGAAGCTTCTAATTGTCATAGAAGCCTGATTTTTGTGGCTAAATATATGTTTTGAGGTAGTAGAAGACATCTAGATACTCAAATTAGACATATTTTATCTCTTTATATACATCTGAGAACATTGATACATTTTGAGGCCCTTAAATCACAGTATAATATGTCATTGGGAAATTTAACTTCAATTTTCTGGTAAAGAGGAACATTTTGTTTGTAAAATGAGGTCATTAATTAAAACTACAAAATAAAAAATAAAAAAAAAAAAATACAGACAGCAAAACTGCAGCATTATACATTGATAATTAACATCAGGTAACAATAGTGTGCGACGCAACATCAAATATATTTAGTTTATGTAATGCATTATGAAGTATTTTATTATAGGCACCAAGTCCTGTTCTATCAAGCACATAAGATGCAGTATTTATGCTGAACAATTTCAGTACTTTGAGCAGAAACATAATAATCAATCTATGAAATTTAATAAGGTATAATCTGAAAGTTGTAACAAAGTTGTTGAACCCGCACATATGCACGCAATTATATTATACACTCATAGCAAATTGCATTAACAAAAATCAATTCATCTATGCCAAATCATATTTCTAAATCCTCTAAACTTTAGGCACAAAAGCAAACAAGCAATCAATTGTCATCTTCTGGTTCACTTAGTTCATTATCTTCCTGGCTTACTGAAGTCATTCTGACTGTCTGAGGGTTTCTGCAGTCACCAGATAGATAGCAGTCACAAAAATTCTGAGCAAGAGACTTGGGCTGTTCTACAGCTACAGCGGGCTGTGGAACAAGAATCACATCCGCATTTGATCATTTTTAGACATAATTAGGTGCAACAGACACATTTGATGGCAGAGGATCGGCTCCAGTATATTGGCTGTAGGACTCTTCATCCAGCCATACTTTAGGGACTGAGTGCAGGTGGATCTGGTTGTAGTGCGCTTCTCCATATGGCAGCTTGAAAATGAGCTCTAAATACATGTTGCTTCAAAGCTTCACTCGTAGGGGGTAGAACTCTCAATTCAGGAGCAGAGTTTAGCCTATGGTTGGCCATCTTACCTAACCAGACCTGGTAACGCAGAGCTGTCATATCAGTTTCATTCTGGTGGCCATAGCATGATGCAATGAAGGCAACAGACTGGAGTATAACAGAGGCCTCATTCTCTGTTGTAATGCCAATTGTGTTAAGGTGTTTCTTTCCAGATTTGAGAACATTGAACACAGTTCCTTTCCCTATGCCCCACAATGCTGACACAGTATCACAGCCAGACAATACATGTGCTGGCAAGATATCTTCAATGATGTCCTCATGCTCCTTAACAGTTGCTTTGATATCAGCACATTTTCTTCCTAAACTTGTCCCCATCATGACTAGATTGCATGTAAGCTGTCTCTGCTTGTAAAAATGCAGTAGTAACACAAAAACATCTGTCATCAGCCACCACCCGAATATTGCTGTGCCCTGTTTCAGCCAGATGGACTACCTGCTGTGCAATGATTACATCAGCCTCTTCATGCGTCGTGAAGATCTTGCCGCTCCTGAACTTGTCCATCACTGACCTGCATGGGTGTCGGCAGTGAGCCTGTTACAACCAGTGCATTTCCATTTTGTGGAAGTAGGTCGTGGTGCTCTCTGATGTACAGCCAGATCAAGTTTATCAGCTGTACTTTATTCTTTGTCACAGTGAGACACACCTTCTGAGATGGAAGGTGTAAGAAGTGACAGGTGATGTTCCCTACTAGCATCTTTCCCAGCTCGGAATGATCTTGTGATGTCCTTAATGCTATTATCATAATACCTATCGAAGATTAGATATGTGTCAGTGGTGTTTAGCTGACGTGAGAGATAATCAAGGAAGTTCTTGATGAAGTCTTGCACAAGACCATGAGCTGGCCAGCGAACTACCCACAGTATGGCGCATCCATCCAGAACAATAACATCTGCAGGTGTGGACAAACGCTCTGACTGCTCAACTTGTAGCTTAGTCTTCAAACTGACTTTGCTTTGGTAATCCTCATCTCCCCTGATTTGTCAAACATGGATGGTGGTGCAGAGGCTAACTCATAGCTGAGCACATCCTGCATGTTGATGTCTCTGACCTTCTGTAGCTTTGAAGATAATCTTGACAACAATCTCAGCATAGTTGGGCTGCTGCTGGAAAGTGCATCTTCTAAAGTTATTCTAGTATCATATCTTTCCTGGTCACGCTTTTATTTCCTTGGTTTCTCTAATGATCACTTTGGCTAATCTTTCTATGGCTTGGTCAATTACATCTTCACTGTTGCCAACTAATTTCTTATGTATTGACACTTTACTTCTGAAAACAAGGATGCTTGCCACACCAATGCCTGAGAGAACAAGGAGATCTGGTTCCAGTTCATTGGATAAGTTCTCAATCAGAAGCTCGTGACATCTGTGTACCACCATAGAGTAATACAATTCCTCAAGTTCGATGGCATTCCATATTTTAGTCTTGTCAATGATCATACTGTCTATGACCTCCGCAATTAGCTTCAATCTGCGCATTGTCCAAGTGACGTAGAGATTTGAAAAAGTCTGCAGGCAGTCTCGGTGATATTTGGCATCTGCTGCATGCAAATCGCTAACTGTAGCCTGGATACGGAGCTCACTTGGTCTCCCATTGATCATTCCGTTGATCACATGTGTCAAGAATAACTTCCTTGAATGTCCTTTGTAATTTTCCCTCGGTCTGCAGTTCTACAGTAACTATATGGACGCCATCGTTCTGGATGTTTTGGATCCCGCTCTTCACATGTTTTACCGCAAATGAAACAATGCTTTTGGAAAATGAAAACATTATCTTCTGATCGACGACCCGCTTTTTTCGGTGGGGGTTTGGACGCTGAACATTTTGAAATTTGCCTCTGGATGAGTGTCTTAGATGTGTAGGTTGACACTATTCTTGTGACACCAGTACCTAGTGTCTGAATCTTCAGACAGCTGAGCATGCAAGCTGTCACCTCTACTAATACTAGCTGTTCGTAACCGTGCTGCCAAGTAAAACTACCTTTCCACTGCCACTACAGTTAACATATTCTTTCAAATAGCAATCCTGGTCAGCCATTTTGTTCATCTGAAATAAGACAGACAAAGGAACTTAATGTATGCCACCACCATCAAACTATCAACAATTATTATGTAATTTGTAACTACTATGAAAACATGCAAACAGTTCGATTAAGAATTTGGGCCAATTTTCGGCCTCTATCATCAAAATATGTACAATGACTTAATGAATCATAATCATGACCTGTCTTGGTGTCTCATAATTCTCCTAAAACATACATTTAGCTACAAAAATCACGTTTCCAGGTCAGTTAGAAGCTTAGATATCACAAATTTAAGATTTTCCTTATGGCGGTGTCGGCCATTTTGAATTTTGGCTATAAAAATTTTGCCCAAGGGTTTCAGAATGTCACCCAGCTTAAATATGTCCAGGGAGACCCTAGTACTATAATCAACAATAAACATCTGTTATCAAGCAAAACACGCTTCTTCAAAAGATGATGGGGGTAGCACCTGTCACGCAAGCCCATCCACAATTGCAAGCACCTTGTGAGCAAGCTTCAGCGACTGAATCAGCTGTTAAAAGATCCTTTTTTTAGAATTTGTCCTCATATCACTTATCTTTTTATAGCACTTAATTCAGACAATGTATTTAGATTGTTACTCAGAAAGAAGCATGAGTCTAGTTGAAGAAGTAAAGCAGAAAATGCTTCATTGTTTATTGCCGAATCATTGCTCAAATGTATCATTACTCATGTGGTATTCAGCCATTCCCGGTATTGTTTTTTATTCACATTGAATTTCATTCTTGCGGCTTGGTCTGAATAGCAAGAGATCCCAAACCTGACATTCATTCTATACATTTTATTCACTGACTATTTGCCCATGCATTAATATTGCAGTGCTCTGACGTCAACTTATATGTGTTCCGCTCTGCAAATACTCAAAATAATAATGCATAAGTTTTCCGTTTTTATTTATTCTCATGTTTCATGTCATTATACTTAAGCATCAAATGCCAACGTATTTCCTGTTTCGTATTTCCAATGGAGAAGTGCTTTCTGTCTCTGGAAAATTTATAAAAACTCTTCAATGGATTCTTCAAAGTTTGCTTTTTCCTTCACGTATCAGAAGTTGGTAGACGAGATATACATTCTCACTGTTGTAGACACAATGGGTAGTATTCAGGAACATTTTGTTGGCTGCAGTTGAGTTATATATTACACACACACACACACACACACACACACACACACACACACAGCCAATGCCTATAGAAAGGGCAGTTACAAAAAGAAAACTAACTGACAGAGCAAAAGCACTTTTGTGCTTCTGTCACTTTTATCTACAGTTACTATGGAAAAGCATAGTAACTGTAGATAAAGTGACAGAAGCACAAAAGTGCTTTTGCTCTGTCAGTTTGAGTTTTTCTTTTTTTTTTTTTTGCTAACGCCCTTTCTGATGACAAATGTTTTACTTAGACATTCAACTTTATTATTATTATTATTATTATTATTATTATTATTATTATTATTATTATTATTATTATTATTATTATTATTATTATTATATAAGTGTAGCTGCAACCCTAGTCGGAAAAGCAAGATGCCACAGCCCCAAGTGCACCAATATGGAAAACAGCCAGTACAGAAGAGGAACTGAGAAGTGAAGGATAAACAATGGAAGAGAAATAACAGAAATAAAAAAATATAACAAAAATAAGGTTTTAAAAGGAGATTTTTAAACATTTTATTAAAAATTCACTAAAAAGTACGAAATATTCTTTGATAGACACTGTTAAAATAAACATGGAAGGAAATGGTACAAGAATTAATAAGATATATTCCTTTTATTGTAGCATTTCCTTCCATCTTTGGCGCCCACGCTTTTATTTTGTAGACATGATTAATTGTAGGAAAATCCTGGTGGGTGTCAAAAAATTAATTTTTTACTTTTTAGTGCACTTTAATAAAAGCGGTTTTAAAAGATATACAGTATATTTTATTTTATTTCATAATTTTTTTAGTTTTGTAACCGATTTATGCTAACGAAATTGAGCGTGATATGCTGTCGAGCCAAAGAAGGCTTGAAAAATCTGAAGAGTTATTCACTTCATACAAATCCTGGTATCCCGAGAGACACTGTAGGGTCACCAGTCACTGCTGACCCATTGACTATGTGAGGTGTTGTATTGTCGGGATTGAGTAACAATACAAGATTTCAAGTCCACTGGACGCGAACAGGGTCGAAAATTGATACAGATTTGACAGACAGACAGACAGACAGATGCAGACAGACAGACAGACAGACAGACAGATGACAGACAGACACAGAAGTTGATTAAAAGCATGTAAAACAAATGAAGGGTTGTAATTGAAAGTGCAGCCAATGGCTTTTATGGCCCTTGAGGGCGCCATTACACTCATCTGGGGCCAGAACTGAGAGTAAAACCTAATTAGAAGGAACATCAGAAATTCCGGTCTGTTTCTGCCCACGACGATGAGAAGCCTCCTTCACATCCACATTTGATGGGACCAAAAGCAACTGGAAAAATAATTGATTAAATGTTCTACAGTCTCGTGCAATTTCCCCATCAACAGAATCTAGAGTGAGTCATGATTAAGGTCATGTGAGAGTTCGTGTTTTAAACGAATTTAGTAAGCCAGTATATTGCTCTACTACTGTGGTAAAGTAACAAGCATGTTATGAAAAAACTCCAAGAGGTTTGATAGGCAGGATCTGTTTTGTCTGAAGCCGTGTTGACTGTTTAACAACAGGTTGTTTCTATCAATGTGATCCACAATTTGATCTGCACACATGGACTAAAAAAATCTTGAAAGGGACTGACGTTAGACAGATTGGTCTATAATTTCTGACTCTTCTTGGACCTTTTGTAAAGCTGGGAGCATTGCTCAGTTTCCATCCTTTTTGGTGCCTTTTGTTGCTCTGCAGTTTTCTTGTAGAGTGAGATAGGTGAATAACTATCTCCCTCTTTAACTCTTTTTAATTTTTCTTGGATGAATCCCATCCGGGCCAGGAGATTTGAACTTGGTTAGTTTTTCTATTTTGTTTTTAAGTCTTCTTCTGTAAATGTTAAATTATTTTGTCAAGCGGTTCTGCCCCCTCCATATTTAATAGCTGGTTCAGGGATGGAGGTAGTGTCATCAATTGTGAAAACACTAGTAAAAAACTTCTTCAGTAATTCCGCTTTTTTTCCAAGTCTGAGTTAACTATATTTCTATTGTCTCTTAAGGACCTATATATTTTTTTATTGGCTTCCCACCATTAACATGAGCAACACTTTGGGGTTTCACAACTGATGCAACTCTCTTATCCTCATTTATTTTTGCATTTCTTACTAATTTGTCCACAATTCTACAGAGTTCCTATGCCTGCTTGCTTCCTCTGGTGTTATGGATTCATGGATTTGGGCAAACTGTCTCTTTCTCTTATTTTATTTTTAATTTCTCTTTTGAACCACTTAGGCTGAGGGTAGAGGGGTGTTAGGGAGAGAAACGAGAGAGAGAGAGAGAGAGAGAGAGAGAGAGAGAGAGAGAGAGAGAGAGAGAGAGAGATGGGGAAGGAAGAGGAAGTGAGAGAGAGAGTAGAGGGGTGTTAGGGAGGAGAAAGAGGGAAAGAGTAAGGGAGAGAGAGAGAGATTGAAAGAGAGAGAGAGAGTAGAGGGGGTGTAAGGGGGAGGAGAAAGAGGAAAAGAGTGAGGGAGATTGGGAGAGAGAGATAGAGAGAGAGAAAGACAGAGAGGAAGAGAGAGAGAGAGTAGAAGGGTGTTAGGGAAAAGAAAGAGGGAAAGATAAGGAGGAGAGAGAGAGAGAGGAAGAGAGAGAGAGAGAGGGTGTTAGGAGGAGAAAGAGGGAAAGAGAGGGAGATTTGGGGAGAGAGAGAGAGAGAGAGAGAGAGAGAGAGAGAGAGAGAGAGAGAGAGAGAGAGAGAGAGAGGAAGAGGAAGTGAGAGAGAGAGAGTAGAGGGGGGTTGTTAGGGAGGAGAAAGAGGAGAGAGTAAAGAGAGAGAGAGAAGAGAGAGAGAGAGAGAGAGAGAGAGAGAGAGAGGAAGTGTGAGAAATAAGTATGGTTCCTTTTTTTTTAGTTTAACCAGACCACTGAGCTGATTAACAGCTCTCCTAGGGCTGGCCCGAAGGATTAGACTTGTTTTACGTGACTAAGAACCAATTGGTTACTTAGCAACGGGACCTACAGCGTATTGTGGAATCCGAACCACACAGTGAGAAATGAATTTAGAGAGTAGAGCAGGTGTTAGGGAGTGAGAAAGAGGAAAGAGGAGAGAGATTTGGAGAGAGAGAGATAGAGGAAATGAGAGAGAGCGAGTAGAGGGGGTGTTAGGGATGAGAAAGAGGGAAAGAATGAGGGAGAGAAAAAGAGTGTGAGAGAGAGAGTCACAAGGACTGGGATTCTCAAAGACTTATTAGTCCATCCGAACAGTGGCTTAGCTGGCATTCCATCAGTGGGGTGGCCAGAGGGGCCAAGATATTTTTTGGGGGTCCAAAGAAATTACACAAACTAATGTACCAAATCCAATTAGTAAAATATACTATTCTCGAAGGTACGTATCCATGTGAATGAAGGAAAATAGTATTAGTAATTAGTAAACCATTTGAAATTATAGAGCTCAATTTTCAACTCTTACTATATGCAAATGTATCAAATACTGTGATGTAAATTCTCCTCACAACCTTATATTCAGCACCAGACCAATTTCAATCGTTTTAATTTTCAGCTATAGTGTAGTATCCTTTGTCATGGGAGCAAAATAAAAGTTTATCATCAGTAAATAAAAGGCTCCAAGTGATCCTCCAAAATCTCTTCAAACTTTCACCCCATTCCCTCCTTCATCTCCTCTCCTGGAAATTAACTCTAAGCAGCAATAGCAACTTGCATTGCACTTATTCCTTACTGTAACTATAGTTTCAATCACTTACTATTGATAACATTAATTTGGATCAAAAATATCATGAACAAAATGTCAGCCAAAATCTATAACTATAATTCTGCTTTGACCACCAAAAGGTTACAGTTTAGCTACAAAGGAAATCTGGGGGCGGGGCACTGGAGCCCAAGATCTGCCTGGGGGTTGACCCATAAGACGCCACTGGCTGCACAACAGTTTCTGAGAGGCGGTTTGGGAGGGGGATCATTGTTAGCAATGTCTCTCCAAAGTTGTGTCTCCTAAACAATGATGAATCACAGCTCCCATAGGCACCAATGTTCACGAACACAAACCTATACTCGCTATCAGCCACGGCCAACAATACCATTGAGTAAAAGTCCTTGTAGTTCCAAAACAAAGACCCGCTGTCACATGGCTTAATGATCCTGATGTGTTTGCCATCCACTGCCCCTATACAATGTGGAAACTGAGTTTTCTTATGGAAACCAGCAGCAACGCCCTCCAGCCTTTCCTCTGATAATGGTGGTATACATTCGTGACTCAAGGTCACCCATATGTTGCCACACACCTCTTGCACAATCGCAGAGATGGTCGACACACCCATTCGATAAGCATAGTGTAGATCCGGTAAAGTGTTGCTAGTTGCCAGGTATCTGAAAAGATAATCGAGATTACGCCGTGTAAAACACTGAACCAACAACAGGAAAAAGATAGATTAAAATTTTGATTATGCATAATCACTACTAGCCATTGTTTTTTTTTTTCTTTCTGTGGGTAAGGTGTTAAGTACAAAATGGACTAACATCAGAGACCGGTACATCAAATACCTGAAGAAGCTTGAAGATGAAAAAAAAACAGGATCCCAAGCAAAATCAATTAGAAAATACATATATAGCGACAGCATGTCATTCCTGCAGAAGAATACCAGGAGGAAGGAGACAGTTTCAAGTGCTGTAGAAGAAGAAGATGATGAGATAAGCCAAGCACACACCCACACTCTCCGGACCCTCAACCTCAACCTCAAGATCAACCTGTAAAGGTAAAAAACAGAAAACGCTTGTGACAGATATAGAAAAGTCTATTTTGAAAAAACTACAGGAACCAGAGGATCGTCATGTTAGTTTATTTAAAGGTATTTTACCATCATTGCAGAAGTTTGATGACACTGAAACAGTAGAATTCCAAAGTGGAGTAATGAAAATTATTCAGAGTATTCACTGATCTCGACAAACTCCCAAGGGTCCTACATGGCCTGTTCCGAGTGAGCATGCCATTCAACAATCTCCACATATGTATTCTTATTATCCTGATCATGTGAAAAACACACATACACACTGGCGTTATTCACCCCCACATCCACCTAATGTGGGAAATAGTTCCTCTGCTACTCAGCCTGGTATCACTGTGTTCCAACTACAGCTCATGCTACACCTGTTCATTCACCATTCAGTACAGTCAAGCACCTCTGCTTATAGTGGTGAGCATTCACAAATTTCTGAATTGGATTTTGCTCTAGAATAGGTACCCATTGCATGCATAGCATACATACATAAATTTGAGTTTATGTAAACATCATAATTATATTATTGATTTTCAGGAAAGTTATTTTCGTAATTATTTATATTTTTTGTCATTAGGTTGCTTTCTATATGCCAACTGAAACAAAAAAAATACATTTACTCCTTATTTTGTAATGTTTATATTCTCTGTATTTCAAAATAAATACTAAAATAACTGATATATTTCTTACGTTAATGTAACAGCAAGTCTTTCTGTTGGTGAAATGGCATCTCTCATCCTGGAATCTTGATGGCAAACTAGAGGACTCAACCTGTTGAGGAGCTCATCGAATGATTCTACTCATTCTGGAAATAGTTGAAAAACTGCTGGTCCTGTGTGTCCATGATGAAAGACTGGAGGCAACTGGCAGGTGGACGGCACATCGTGCCAAGGTGTGACGGCGTCCGCCGTCAACACAACGGCGCTCTCTGGAATGCACGGCGCTGGGTCGTAGACGGCGGACGGCGTAAAGTCGATGTGTGAAAGCGGCCTAGTGCTGAATTCAAGCATTATGGAAAAGAAATTAAACCGAAAAAGGAATAACGGCGAACAAACGGGCAGCACGGGACGGTTACACGAAGTCTTGAGGCGCCGTTACATAGACAAAACGTCTCCTTGAAGCTCATCGGGATCACCTGATTGTCGGACGTCGCATTAGTTCTTGTGTCGTCTGTACAAGTGTAAGCAACTGGACCGTGAGACTTTCATATTAATAAATTGTATTATAATTTGTTAATGGCTGCCGTGTAGTCGTGTTTGTGAAGTTAAAAAAGGAGCGTCAGGAACACTTGTCAGTATTGCAAAGCCAGAATGGTTGCTATATCATGAAAGCTTCAACATCGGTGTTGCCAACACGTCGTTTACATTTTGGTAACCTGAAGGAATGTATACATGAGCAGGCAGGTACCTCTCTTGAAACTGATGTCAGCGGTGATGACCTTCGATAGTGACGAAGAAACTGGAAATACACTGCAATTAAGCGAACCGGATGCAAGAACCATAATAGAGGCGTTAGTATGGGGTCTAGGCTCAGTACCGATGTTTTGGAGTTGGAGGCCTGTGTGTTGGAGGTAACTTGGAAAGAACTGGGACTGGGGAAGAAGGCTAATGGTGATCCCACAACAACAAATGGAAGTGATGACATTGTCGGGACAAGATAATGGGATAGGAACTACTGGGCAGTTTTCCCAGCCGTTGGTGAGTGTTCACTCTCAGCATTTATTCATTCTACCAAGGCATTTCCATTGTCTTCATGAGTATTTTAGCCTTTTCCGTTTTTCTTGTTGTTAATATCCAAAATACAGTAATATTTAACACCTGTATAGTGTAGGACCAATGGAATGGCGGGAAATAAAACGATGTATTTTCTGGTGATTACTTTTTTCGTCATTATTATTCCACGCTTTTTATCATAATTGGCACACCTACACATCTGTAATGACCCATAACAAAACATCGAACTTCCTTAATAATTTTATTATTCTGAAACATGTTCCGGTGGTAGAACTAAGTTAGTAGGTACACGGCGGGTATTTAGCGAGAAATGGCAGTTTCTTATAGTATTTTGGATGCTTATTAACAATTTAACGTTAATTTTTGGTGCTCGGCTGTAATTAACTTACAATTTACCTGAACTCTACCCTACGGTAAGGGGGACCTCGATGGGAATCCGGGGTTTCCTAACGTGATCTTCACGAGACAGAGCACTGCTACGTCTGTTTCCTTTGTCTATATCCCGTCTGGCAAGTGCAATAACTTGTTAACGTATGGGTAACTCCCCGCCAGTACTAAACACGGCGAAGGGACATTCCATTTGGCCGACAACAAACAAATGCTTAGGGCCAGTGTCAGAAGCCCTAAAAGTGTTGAAAAAACCAGTTTCCAAGGTACTGCACTTGCCGGACGGGATATGAACCATTCGAAACAGACGTAAGCCGTGCTCTGTCTTGTGAAGATCGCGTATGGAAACCCCTTGTTGGATGGACTTCAGGGGATAATTACAGGTTAATTACAACCGACCGCCAAAAAATAACGTTGAATTGTAAATAAGCAACCAAAATACCATAAGAAACTGCCATTTCTCGCCAAATACCCGCGGTGTCTCTATTACTTAGAAATACCTCCGGGGACACTAGACAGCAAATTTAAACGTCGTTGTAACTCGGTTTTAAATGCGAGCAGCCTAGCCTGGTAGCCTCAATGACAGTTCTGAAACTGTATAGCCTATAACCACCATTCATCCATAGTATAGTTTTAGTGCTCATGCCCAGATAGTTTTAGGGCTGCTCTTTCTGATGAAATAAAATTTTATCTTGGACAGAAAAAGGGAGTTGAGATTTAAAGTGCTGTTGGCTTGTTATCTACAAGGAAAACTATCACACCATTCAAATTTTTAAATCACCGCGGTAAATGCAAAGTAGAGGGCCACACGAAGATATCGTTTATTAATATAATTGTCGACCACGCAATATAGAAATGGGTGTATATAATACTTTGATCCAGGGGCTAGTACTAAACACAGCGTCCCAAGGAGCTCCCGCCATGTTTAGTACTAGCACCTCGGAGGTGAACGTGAAAACATGAACAAGTACAGTCAATTCTTCTAAACGATATCTATAGTAAACATACCATATATAACGTAGAGAAATGTAATTAAAGTTTTGTCAAAATTTCTATTATATTCTTAAAGGATAAACAGGCCGATCGCATACCAAAGTAGATCTACGACACATAGGTAACAAGCCTGAGTAGCACCGATTGAAATTAGTTCGAAACTGGACGTTTCCTCGGTAAAGTATATGTTAGAGTAAGGCCTATTTGACGGTGGACGTTTAGCGTCGGGTGTTAATGGTTCTTCATTCATCATTTTTTCGACATTTTTCTAAGTAGGTTTGAAGGAACGACGAATGTCTGGTTGTACGTTTACAAGTAGTTATTTTCGCTTCGTCTAAGCTTTCACGTCCTAACAGGTGGTTCATTAGTAGGAAGATCTGGGAAGGATTTGGTTATTCAAATGATAATGCAAGGTGTAGCTAAGACGCGACTTCTGGTTGGGTGCTGATTATGCAAATGATCTAAATAGACTAAAGGTTTGATTTTTGTCTGTCTGTTGTAATACTGACAGCGCACGTGACATTTTGCAAGAGTGAGACGGGATAGAGTAAATAGTACTCTGTCCACTGAACGATGAAACAAAAACTGAATATTCTGGATCGAGTCTGGGAGAGAAGGAAATCAAGTTTTTCTATACACACGTGGAAAGCTTAACCATCTTAGAAGCTTAATTGATTTTTATTGTGTGGGTTACTTCAATATTGACAGGAGAATACGGCAATTGTCGCTGTAAATAATTTATTTAATTTTTTATCAACTTAGCCTATAGCTGGACGCGTACTATTTATCTCACTTTCCTAAATGTGCCACGTGTCATTGTTGTTCATTTCCCGATTTGCTTTTTGTGGCATTTCAGGGTAAATATAATTGTCTATCTGAAGGCGTTATCCAGCTACGATGAAACTGCATTCTCATAAAAACTTGAACTCGTTACAAACCCTCAAGCTGATGCATATATATATATATATATATATATATATATATATATATATATATGTATATATATATATATATTTTCATTGAAAGCAATTGCTTTTGTGGCATCAATGAGTTTTTTGCCGGAATCTTCATGTCGTCGGAGTTTTTTCTGATTCTCAGGCGTCAATCTTCGGTGAAGAACACAGCCCTCTTTGTTCCATTAATTGCTTTTCGTCACGACAGCTGTTTCTCCACTCTGTGGCATTTTCAAGTGACTACTGGTTTACAATTTGAATTTACGATCATTTTGTCTCTACGTGTGGATGGAAAAGTCGACCTGAGCTGTGATTGGTCCAAGGATTAAAAGGATGAACCACTTTTTGGGTCGAAAGGTTTAGGCCTAACGTAGAAAATTTGAAAAGGCTATTCCCACTGTAGTTACAAGACATTGCTTAATAGTTATGTATAAAAGGATTTTTCTTTGTTATTTACAGCATGGTTATACTGTATATTACATATACAAAAATAAAAATATAATATAAAAATAAAAATATTTTGCTGATATCAGCCACTACTGTAGATGCCGGCTGTGGTTTGTGTCGGGCGGTGCCTCAGGGACATACCAGGTGTTACTTGTGCTTCCCTGGTTGCTCTTGTATTTTCTGAGGGCCGCGTCGTGTCTAGTGTTCGGGGCCGCGGTATCTGCCTCCATATGCCCGCTTCTGCTGGAAGGATATGTGGTCCGACCTTAAGATGTTTAGAGTCGGTTTTTGGATGGCGATGTCACCCTTCATATTAAAAGGCGACCATAAAGTTTTCTTTGCGGACGACCCGAACGCCGATGAGTTCTTGTAGGGATGGCTTCCTATCATGAATATTGATGAAGTGCTGGTGTATGACCCCTGCTTTCTGTGGGCCAGCATTCGCCCGCGAAGGTCGTAGTAGTGTGTCCGATGTAGGTATTGCTGTGAGATTTGCAATATCTCCTCCGGGTATACGTTCGTACACATCTCCTTCGGTCCCACGGGGGCGGTGCTGTTTTTCACTATCAGGGCTGCTACTAGGTTAGGCTTGCTGTATAGCCTGAGGTTAATTTTCTTGTAAGGGGCCTTAGGTGTCACGCCTCTATCAATGATTCCCCGTAGGCTACGGCATTCCTCCCTGTACGCAGTCCCATAATGTAGGCGATGATAAATGGTAGGGTTCTCTTCTGCCGTCGTCGTGGTCGGTTGGTAGAATTCGTCAATTTTCTTTGATTGCAGCTTGATATACGATCTGCGTGTCCATTGTTCGTTAAGCCAACTGTCGAATTTCGTCCGTTACATTATTCACGTCTCTCCAAGAAGTGCAGTGGGTGAGTGTTCTTGACACAAGCACTCACTACCGAGTTTGATGCCACAAAAGCAATTGGTTCAATGAAAAATGTGTCAGAGAAAAACTATGCCCTAAAGTATGTATATATATATACAGTATATATATATATAGAGTAGTATACATATATATATATATATATATATATATATATATATATATATATATATATATATATATACATACTGATATACACACACATATATATACATACTGATATACACACATACATATACATATTTATTACACACATACATCCATTTAAAGTAGATTATACCTTTCCAGCTGAGGCGATGGTTTGAAAACGTGTTAAACTTCCGATTTCACCAAGAATCTTGATGAAGCTACTTGCATTTTGTTGCTCCACAAAATAATGTTCAAGGGTTTATTATTTCCGGTGGTCAATTCCTGTCTAATGCTGGCCCTTCCATGCCTTGTCTGACTTTGCTGATTGAACAAGAACATATTCATCTGAAGGGACCGTGAATAGATAATAATGGTAGTTCACTTACAAACGTGCGCTCACGACTTGATGAGGGTAACACATCCCCGGCCGAGAAGCCGGGGAGTTGATTGATTGAGTGTAGGTTACTTGCGCACACCTACCAAGGTTGCTGACGCGGAGCCTGAGGGTTGAAAAGGGTGAGGGGGGCGGGCTTCAAGTCACAAGAGACAAGCAAAACACATTTCGAGGCATGAGAAATTTTTTCATTCTGTATTGATGGTATAAATACAGGCGCAACACTTCACTGCGCTAGTTAACTTATATTTCCTTCGAAAAGGGCGTGCCTTGTACTTTTCCCTTAGCTTAATTAATTTCTTTATGAGTAGAGGGATCCGTGTCAAAGAAAGGTCATAAGATGGAAGTGTCAAGCCAGAGATAATGATATGAGTCACGAATCAAGCGTGGAAAGGTTGATACTTTCATGGGGCACAGTTGACAGTACAATTACCTACACAAAACTTATGTGAGTACTGACCTGTGACAAATCTGTCTCACTCGGATGATTTCTTTGCTGGAATTCTCGGGTTGGTTCATCTTGAACAGAAGCCACCAGGGAAAAAATGTCATTGGTCACCAGAAATAGATACCTGATCATGACAAACTTGTTAATCAGATAGGCCTATCTCAGTCTCACCTCAGTTACCATCCATTTGGAGCTAAATTTTACGCAACGAAAGTTTCGTTATTTCATAGAATTCATTTAGAATGGCTTTCTTACTTTATAAACAGAATTTTCCAATTGAAGGGAAGGGTTCTTGCTCATTCTAACATAGATCACTCACACATATGTATATAGCCAATATTTTCATTTATATATTATTATATATAATATGCATTGATTATATATATATATATATATATATATATATATATAGTATATATATATATATATATATATGTTATATATATATATATATATATATATATATATATATTATAATTAGCAAGAACTCAAGCAGAAAATTGCTCCTCTTTCTTCTTTTTTTTTTTTTCGTTTTACTGTCTGTCGACCGATCGATAGGACATACCTGTTCATTGACATGCGTGCTCTACTCGTCTATCAGCCTGAGCTGGACTGACGGGTTAGCACGTCAGAATACAAGGGATTAAACCGATTGTAGGCCACTCTTTAAGTAGATAATTCCTATTCGGGGCAAAAGGAATTCGTCTGGTGCTTTACAGGCAACACCCCGCCACCCTTGTAGCCAACAGCTGAAAATGACTCAACTCCCATGTGCCTGACGTGCACCCCGCCCCATAGGGAGGATGAATGCAAACTAGCAGATCAGGGTCAGCCTCAGACACGTGCTGATGACATGGGTTAAAGAACAGATGGACACACACTCACCACCCTTGGCTGGATCATGCCCTTAGCCTGCCATTCTGATTTTCTTATCTAACCACGTGGCTCTCACAGTATACTTTTACTCGCGGCACTTCAACCACCAACCATCTGTTCCCTTCGCTGCTGGTCTCGACGATAACCAACCCACTAATTGGAGCTGCGTTGTTCCCACGTGCTGTTGGCGGAGCCCTAAGACCGACCACTTGAAGATTGCATTCGCCTCGCGAATTGGGAGCCATCCACGGACCACCTTCTTCGCTGGACCCAAATTTTCCCTTACGGTGTAAAGTGCTCTGAAAAGACGCCCATTCAGTCGCTTCCTCAGAAAATTTACTATGACCTGAGTGCTAGTAATCACCGAATCTCGGTCAAATTTCCGTGCTACTGAGTTTCGCAGTGCTAAGCTTATTATTAATTCATCAAAAGCCCATTGGCACTCAGTGCAGCTTTGAATTCATTATCCTTTGTCGTTTTCACATTGGCGAATAATTTCCAGTATCTCTCATTTCAGAGGGACCCTATGTGTGGAATCTTCGACTGTGTCTGGAATCCCCCAGTTTCATTCATCCCATAGGAATCCCCTTCAGGATTCACAATTTAATTGCATTTCTCTTTTCCGTATTTAATGTTCATTATGTAAATATACCTGCAAGTTTACTCACATCTTTATGTAATATTTCCCTTCAGTAGTAAGAGCCTTATGCTCATATGCAATACCCCCTTTTTTTCGTCTTGTTTTATGTTTCCCTGGACCCATAAAGTCAGAATCACAAGGCTAAAGTAACTGTAGCTGTTGCTACCTGTCTCACAGAAAATGTCTCAAATCAGATTTGCCAGAAAATAAATATATATATATATAGAGGCATATAGAGATAGCAGAGCAGCAGAGCAGCAGCATATATATATATATATATATATATATATATATATATATATATATATATATATATATATATATATATATTATATATATATATATATATATATATATATATATATATATATATATATATATATATATATATACTCGTATGTATGTATGTATGTGTGTGATTTTGATTCATCAACATATAATTAAAAGTGAGTACTGAAATGTCTGCTCACCAGAAACAAGCAGTTACTACATCTTTCAGAATAGGATATAGAATTTAGGCCAGAGTCCAAGCACTGGGACCTATGAGGTCATTCAGCACTGAAAGGGAGATTGACAGTAAGGAAGTTTGAAAGGTGTAACGGGTGGGGGGGGGAAACCTCGTAGTTAGTCACCTCTAACAGCCGCCAACAGGGATGGTTTGGTTGAGCCATTATGATATGGTTAATTCACTGGCATCTACTTCCTTCATTTTTCTTACACTTCTCTGATTCAACATGTAATAGGTCAGAATTCCCACTGGGCATGTATGTCATAATAGCAAATCACCTCCACCATATCAAATATATAAACTTCTCATATGCTCACGTTGTTTTACTGCTTCAGTTTCCCTTCAATATCCCCAGTCATCACTGTATTATCTGCCAATATTGGCAATTCCACAACCCATTCACCGCCTTTAACTTCATCCCACAATGCTATGGCTACGTCTGATGCCCTTCCTCTAGTTCTCGCATCAACCCATCCATTAAATAATGAATGGCGTTTTTGAGGTGATAGATTTCCTGTTATCCGGTCAAGAGAACCATCTTTCCTCCTTCACTTATCCAAGCTGCTTCCTGCTTCGGATAAGGCAACAGAAATATTACCCCCTACTGGATGCTGAGACCTGACTCACAGGCGGGCCTATCCAGGCCAGAGAACTTTCTTCCTGCTGTTGCGCTTTTTAAGCTGCCTTTGCCACCCTGACAGCAGGAACATATATATTTGTAAGTTTATGGACTGACCTTTTCGATAGCTTCATGCAGAAGGGATTTTTTTCACAAAGCAGGAGCTGTAGAGTCGGTTGCCTTGCCTTCATTCCAAGTTTCATAGTGGTCGAGCCAGTGGCTTTTCTGGTGTCTTCTTTGAAGGAAGATGAGGCAAAGTTCTGAAAGTTGTTGGTTTAGGGAGGAAGTAGATGGACATGCTGATCAGTAAAATAGGTGCAGTTGTCCATCTCATTGAGTCTGGGAACTGCAAGTTCAGGGAATTAGCAGTGCAGTTCCTGTCATGACAGGAACACTAGCTCATTTTGGCATTGGCAATATAGCTAAACACTGTGGCACTTCTAGCCACTAAACACTTACAACAGTGAAAAGAGGGAGTCGGATTGGTTGAACAACATGATGGAAGAAAGAAAAAGAAATGGAGACAAAGTATAAAGGCTATGAAGTGGGTGCAGCTGGGGGGTGAAGAGATGCAAACCACCTTCGGGTATCGCCTACATTGCACCACTCTGGGTGCACCAATGGCCCTACCTACTTATGGGGAAGCTTTGGCAGATCCTTCTTGATCACTTGTTATTCTTGGAGGAACTCGTTCCTCATAGGTAGATCCATCTGTGCCCTGACACTTTCCCAGAAGTGATGGAAATCTTGCTTAGAGGTTGGATGATTGGAACTTCTTTGTGGGAGTTCTGCCGAACTCGGCCTTTCAGAGATACCTTTGTTCCTGAATGCACTGAAAGAATGGTGGGGCACACACCTCAGTGACATTTAGATAACTTTCATTTGCAAGCATTCCAGATCAGCTGATGTCATTGGTGTTGATGAGTAACATGACCATGATGACATGTTAACAAGCAAAGAATTAGTCTCTCTCTCTCTCTCTCTCTCAGGTTGGTAAAGCAGTTGTGAAGTGGCTGGTTCACCACACCAATGAGCTGTTAGCCAAATACATCACAGAATGTTGGAATGTGATGTTAGACCACCTCATTTGCCACCAAGGCCAGGTCATGGGGAGAGAGTGGTCCCTACACCCTCATGTACCAGAAAGGCTGTTAAGGTTGAGGGACAACTGGTGATTGATGTGTGCACCATGCAGTGAAACCAAGAAGCTTCTATGTTCTGTCTTCCAGTGCTGGAACCCTGGGCTGTTACTGATATCTTCCAGCAACCTTGGGGATAACCTTAATGTGTATGACTGACTTCTGTTCAGCCCCATCCATTGAGTGATTAACCTGTTTCAGGATGCTTTTGGTGGCTTCTCATCAGCCACGTGCCAGTGGCCAATGGTCTGCTGGGCCTTCTTATCAAGATTCTTATACTCCCAGCTGCATCTGCTAAGGTCCCACCGTAGAGTTACTTGCACTTTTGCAGCAGGAAACTGTCCAGCACCTCATTTTTTGTGCAGGGTTGTGGAGGAGGTGTGGGTATTGTCAGAAGTGCAGGTGTCTCAGGCAAACTGGACTACCTAATGGTTGGTGTTTTCAAAGGGGTATCAGTCTGGTAGGAGACACTCTTCAGGAGATTGTAGTTTATCATTTACTTCTAATGAGACAAGTTCTTCTCTGTTTCTGTTAAAAAGACTACAGCTCAGTCATTTAGCAAATTCAGGCCATTGTAGGTACAGAAGGTACGGAAGGAGGTATTCAAGAACATCATCTTATTCTGGTAGGAAAATGAATTGTTAAGTTTTGTAAGAGGGCTCATGGAGTCAGGGACATTGTTCTGTTCATCTGTGAGGAACCTCGTTGTTTCATTAAGTACTGAGCAGGCGTTTGCCGTGCCAGAACACCTGTACCTCTTCCTACCTATAAGTGCTTGGAAACTTACTCCATAGGACCCAGGTGGTTGCTCAACATGTAGTTGCCCAAGTCCTTCTGGGGCAGAGAAAGTTTTTTATTCATGCAGGAACAAATTGCAGTTGACTGTAATTTGTATATTCCCTAGATATACAAACCTGAAGTCTTTAACGGTGATGTCACCTCTAACCAAGATCACATTTCTCTCTGTTAATGAAGGAAAGTGTGAATCACTTTACAGAATGGGCGGGTGTTTCCCCCAACCTGTTCCTCACTTGTCACTAACCACCTGTTATCAAGCTCTAGTGAGTGAATTAGGGCTATCATCAAAGATCAAATTATGTATCTAGAAGAATGTTGTTTATCATGAATTTGCACTTATCATACCATTTTCCATTTCATTTTCTTAATTTCTGTATGAAAAAGTCATTAGCGGCTGCGCAAGATAAACGACTATGTGGTTAGCATGGCAGAGGTGGTGAACATCGCCCCAAATACAAACACCTGGAGTTCGACAAGATTTGTATATGGAAGATGATATCCACTTATACCTTCACTTGCAGGCCGCATGGGTTAAAATGCGTCCACTGTAGTCCTGAGTTCTTGTCTTACGTCTGAGGCCACGACAACGAACTTATTATCAATTAAAAATCTCTCTTCGGCAACATATAGAAAATATATTATTTCGAGGTAGAGCGAATTGATATTAAAGGACGTCGCAGCTCACTGACTGAATATGAATCACGGTGATGTGATAAAAGTCATATTACGGCTGCGCGACAAACGCACCATGTGGTTAGCATGGTAGAGGGTGAATATCGCCCAAATACAAACACCTGAGTTCGGACGGGCGATTGTATATGGGAAGACGAGCATCCGCTATACCTCACTTGCTGGTGGCGCGTGGGTTAAAAATGCAACCACTGTAGTCCTGAGTTCTTGTCTTCGCCGGTTCGAGCCCACGACTACGAACTTATTATCAGTTAAAACTCTTCGTATGAAAAATATTATTTCCGAGTGTAGAGCGAATTGGATATTAAAGGACGTTTACTGATTGAATATGATTCACGGTGATGTGATAAAAGAAGTTTATATATAGTATATATATATATATATATATATATATATATATATATATATATATATATATATATATATATATATATACATATGTGTATCTATAAGTATGTATATATGCGTGTGTGTGCACGTGATTATAAATTTATTAATAAATTAATCAAAATATCATCTGCTTAATCTTTTTGCAAATCTTCACTTTGATGTTGCTCTGCTGCTTGACGTCACCAGCATTTATCGACTGAAGACCTTTGAGTTTGTAACGTCAACAGTTGATTTATTCTTAGATGCCAGACTGCCATTTCTATTTATTCTTCATTCATTGATGGCCGTAGTAATAAAAGGACAAAATTTTAGTTCCGCTATTTTCTTGGCTTGAGTCTTTTCATAGATTTTTAATGTAAATTACGTTCAAGCGTTTTATTCTTCATAGCTTTGTCCTCTCAAACTGGTTGCAGAAAATGGTTTGACATTCATTATCTATGAGTGTCAGTTAACTAGATTGTCAGAAAATATTTCAACTGTCTCAAAGGTCTTGGCTCCTGAATACAAGCACATTGTAAAATCTTCAATTATATCCCATGGCTGTTGGCCTCAGTTATCATAAGTACTTTTCACTTTTCAGTTTCATGAATTTTCCAAAACATCTTTTCAGATTAATTGTCCAGCTCAGTGCAATAAAAGGCTTTGGATGGAATATACAGCTTCACTCCCAGTATTATTGTTTTTCCTGAAAACAGGAAAACTGAATTCATACGTTATGCATCTAACAATTTTGAGGTGACATATGATTGGAAATTGTTGGCCAGCGAAATTATATTGAAGTTTGTTAGAAATTACTATCTTTAGGAAGAAGTGCGTATCGTCATTTTGATGATTTTTGCTACTACTGTGGCTTCGCAAGCTTAGATTTAGAAATGTCATAATCATTTACGTAAAATGTTTTCAAATATCATTGTACTCATTCCTTAAGTATCAGAAGAAAGGATAAAATCTAAAAAAAAAAAAAAATACTTTACGTAAACTGCATTAAAGAAGGCTAAGATGAAAACAGCAACAGGTTTGCAGGAGAGAGAGAGAGAGAGAGAGAGAGAGAGAGAGAGAGAGAGAGAGAGAGAGAGAGAGAGAGAGAGAGAGAGAGAGAGAGAGAGAGAGATGTATGGGAAGGAGATTGAAAATGGTAGCACAAGAGTAATTCTAAATTGGGCAACGGATTTATCACGAGAATTCAGAAATGATTCACTGTGAATCAAGGATCCCTTTTTTAATAACAGTCTTAAAAATATTACACATATTTCTTTGAATCATTTGATTAAGAATTGGCTGGTTTGTTTATATAGAGAAATTATACAGGACAAAAGTCGTTCGAAATCCTTCAGCTTCTCAAGACATCACCGATGAAAGATGTTATTTCCATTGATAGTTTTGTACATTTCCGCATTCACCTAAATATGGAAACTAATTGAAGTTAACCGTGAAAATGTAGCTGGAAAAGGAAGAGCAAGTTTAGAGGAGCAAACACTAGAAAGATGAGACAGAATATGCAGATGATGTTGATTTAATCAGGGAAACACTACAAGATTTGGTAAGGCCACTTCATAGACTTTTATCACACGTCTGGAGAGATGGAATTAGGGTAAAATTTATATAAAAAGCTGAGGGCAAAAGTCTGGAAAATAAAAGTGAGGAAATAGAACTGAAGGGGAGAGGAGTAGCCAAATATTTAGGAACACAGCTACTAGAAGAATGGAGATGGCTTGTACATGTCCTTCGCTCCAACCAAGGGATAATATTATGACAGTATCAGCTGTGAATAGTTGGGCTGAAAGGGAACGTCAATCATACTAGCATAAAACGTGGCTTCTTCATTCGTTTCACAGGAAATCGGTGTGGCTATTACTAATACGTTCAAACATTTTTCAACATTTAAACCTTTTCATAGCGGTGGGTGGCGTACGAGAAAATACAAGACAGTTCTCACTGCGTTCATACTGTCATGACATTGAAAATCCGCTTATGTGCACATGTATGTATATTATAGGCTTGAATAATTCACAGAGAATTACTGCATCATAATAGCTAATATTTACCATGTGGCACACGTAGTTAATTAAAAAACGGCTTTTTCCTCTTATTACTTTAAGGGAATATAAGAAGCCCTTCATTTATATGGAGCATAATTTCCTTTACCTGAAAACAGTAGGAACTGAGAACCGATGAGTAATCGTATCCTGTGCTGATGAAAACATTGTGTTTTGTCATGACCATTACATACACCAGGTGTAGCTGATCACTTTTTGAGTCAGAACCATTATTGCAGTTTACATTCCTTCCATTATTCAGCTGCCAACATTTTCATAAAAGATTGGGGATAAGCTTTCATGTATATTTAAGTAAAGGAATAATTCATCTAGGAACTCATAAGCTAAGCCACGTGAAACTGACCAGGTATCAATTTTGCAGGAATAGTCAGCCAAGCATTATTTTAATTTCAAAGCTTTAGTCAAGAGGCGAACATTTCTTACAGAAGTCATTTCTGTATTAATGTTGAATGTACATGTAAGTAGAGAAATGAAATATCTTAAGGATTAAGGATTGTCTTTAAGGATCAAAAAAGCCCCATTTATTATGAAAGCTGATCTTGAAGCTCAGGTTATATATTTTGTTCATTTATTCATTTACTTGAGAACAGCATCTGCCGCAGCGTTCCAGATCCTTTGTCAGACATTTTATACAGGGTGAAATAAAATCAAAGTAGAGGCGTTTCCTTAATCAGGTATAATGTACACAAACACACAATATAATATTTCTGAGCTATGAAAGTGTGACGTTTTATTGGTGACTTTCTGTGCATAAAATTATATAAATTTCTTGATAAAATGTCATGGAAAGAAGTACGAAAAATCCCACAAGTTCAAGAAAAGAAACGTATTCATTGCAAAAGAATGGGAATCAAGGACTAGAATGTGACAAAACAACACAGCACCAGAAAGATACAGCTTGCAAAAAGGTACACCTTTCAGAAAGATACAGCTTTCAGAAAGGTACAGCTTTCTGGTTTATCAGGTAGTCTTGAGTGTGAGGTTGCTAGCCGCATTCTTCCTGACACAAGCAGGTGTTGGTACTCCATTTATAGTTGGGTTGATCATGGGCAGTAGCGTAGGATAAATTTATCAGTTAATCTTAATCTTGCATTGACTCTGTGTGGAATGCTTTGATTTTCTAAAGTTCCTTTCATCTCCTCCTGCTGTTTTTACTGCATAGTCTTCTCGTTGTCTTCTTGACTACCCTGTAAATCCTCCTGTAAAGCTTGCAAATGGTCTTCTCTCACCTGTCATTCCACCCGCTGGCGACGAAGTCTCTACCAGTTATGATTCTGGGTAGAAAAGTTGTTCCCCAGAGATACCGAAATGGATATTATTGGAAATATAAAATACATGTGTGTATAAATGACAAAAATTCATATATATATATATATATATAGTATATATATATATATATGACATATATATATATATATATATATATATATAGTATATATATATATATATATATATATATATATATGTGTGTGTGTGTGTGTGTGTGTGTGTATTTCCATTCATATGTATGCATAATCATAGGAATATTTGTATATACATATATATATATATATATATATATATATATATATATATATATATATATATATATATATATATACGTTCTCTGACAGCAGAGAGTCTTGGAGGAGATTATCATTTCATTTGCCCTGGGTTTTCTTCTGTCAACGAAGTTCCGGACTTTTTAAGCTCGTTTCCAGAAGGCGAGGAGAGACTTACTACTTTACTTACTTACTTATTTGCTCATATGGAAAAAGTCACTTTTGGTGAATCTTGCCTTTCCGAAGGTCTTAGCATCGCTAGCTTGCATAATTGGAATAATTTGATAATCTACAAGGATATATTCTTACTAAGTAACCAATACAAATAATTGAGCTTTGGTTCTGTCTAAATGACATTAGTTACTTGTCATTTGCAAAACTTCTTTTGAAGATATTGAAAACGTTTGTTAAAAGTTTAACGATATTTCTTTGCATTTTGTCATGATTGATTTTAGAAATGAATACAAATCCGGAAAAAATGAATTTGCTTTCGGATTTTGGTTCCTCGAGACTGTCACCTTAAATGGAGTTGGTCCCTTCAAGGTGTTGCCCCTCCTCCCTTTTTCCCTTGACTACAACAGCCTTAAATAGTCGTGCTGATGCAATACTTACAACCCTGTTATCGTCCATCAAGGCTTCACTCCACATACATTACACCTTGATAGCTTCGCACATCAACACTATCCCTGAAAAGTTAATAACTGCTATATCTGAGATAGTCGAAATCAACTACTGGAACTTTTCATGGCTGTTTTTAACAGTCGTAATAGTTAAATTATTTTTTTGGCGAGTAATTGCACACCAAATTGTGAAAACGAAGGAAACAGGCAAACTTAAAGTACATGATAAAACTATTTACCAAAAAATAAATGCAAACCCAGAAAATGCTTGAAATTACCAAATCAGCCTTCCTATGGGAGTACTTCACTACGCCAAGGTGATTAGTGGCCATTCGCTCAACGTTTGTGTCTTTAATGGCTGGGAACCTCAGTCACTTTCCATTGAGTGTTTTGTCACCTTGTCTGCTGGCCACTCATTGCAGTGCACCAATCTATTTGCTGTTTATTACTTTTGCTTATAGAGCAGGTTTGGTTACATGTTCCAAATTAGTGCTTTTGATTCCATTTTTCCACATGCTGCTTTCCTTGGCTGTAGTGGCTTGTTAATTAATTGTCACAATTTGGGGAACTGATCTGATCCCACTGACCGTTTTGTCAGATACAATAACAGTTACTAACGACCACATTTAAAAATATGAATAAGGACCAACCGTTGAGAATGGAGGCGGGAAGGACTGACCAAACATAACAGTTCATTTATAGATAAAGAGGCGTAGACGTGGCATGGGTTTTCAGTGGGGGACCAGTTTTTTAATAAAACAACATCCATTAATTGTTAAAAGTTTATAATGGAGGCTCCCAGAACCTTAAAGTCTTTTTGTACCGAATAGAATGTTTGTGATGACGGCATGATCCTCTTATGTTGGAAAATTCGAATTTGAAAGTTTAGCGCCAGTCTCTATAGCTGACAGCTCTGTGACTGTCGATTCGACTTTAAGTAACCTATGTGTCGATCCATATAGTTCCTCGATTACCGAGGACAATTAAACTTACGAATAACACAAGAGGTCAGAGGATCCAATACTAGGTTTCAGGAAGTTAGAACTCCTGAATTTTCAAATATCATTTAAACAGAAGACCGTATTAATCGATTTCTGGCAAGCCTAAAAGACCGTGGCATTATGAGGAGAATGACCTACCAGTCCCTATACTCGTACAGTTCAGGTCACTTATGGTTCAATGTACGGCCTACCAAAGGCTCCACAAAGCTGATAATGTTCCTATCCGTCCTTAGCGTCTTATAATAACGCCAATTACAACCAGTGCATCATGAATCATGCTTGTCCCCTTGGTCGAAATTCTGACATTTAAGAAAGAATTCATCTGAGTTAAACATACTAACTATTCTTGCTCAGGACTCGGTTCTTGTTATGGTAAGCTACGATGTCGTAGTCTTTATTTACGAATGTACCTCGTGACCACTGATATTATTTACATAAGCTTTTTCCTATGGGTGAGTCGTTTTATGTGTTCTGTAAGAACGATTTAAAAACTTTGAGATCTAGCGGTGTGACAATCGTTTTGTTTTTAATGGCTGTTTCTTCTCACAAATTGATGGTTTGGCTATGGGCCGTCCACTTGATCCATATTCGCCGGTAATTCATGTGCTCGCCAGAGCACATGCTTGATACTTGTCCCCTAGTTAATATTTTATAAGCTGTATGTGGACGACACATTTGCACTTTTTAGAAGTCGGTTTGACGCCAAGAGGTTTTTAGCTTTCATCAATTCATTTCACCCCAATATTAAATTCATTTTTTAGATATTTTAATAACACGATCCTCCCAAGGCTTCTCTACTTCTGTTTAGAAAAAACATTTCACTGGTCTTGGTAAAGTTTCTTATAGCTTTTGTTCTCTCTCGATTTCAAGATTAATTCCTGCATTAAATCCATGCTTCACCGAGTTTCCTTTGCGTGTTATCCTCTAGTTAGCAAGTCAACAATGAAATTATGTTCCTGCAAAATACTTTAACAGCAACTGTTTTCCCACCATTTATTCTTTAAATACGTCTCCAAATTTTAAATAGTATTTTTGTTGCACGTCAACCTACCCTGACGTTCCTAAATACCTTTTATTCCAGTCTTCCTTTGTTCACGATACAAACTGTCAAGAATTCTGATCTCTAATATCCCGCCAATCCACCTGCCGTGAAAAATCAAAATTATACCCACAAACCCACTGAATATCGGCAGCCTTTTCAGCCTAAAGACCGTTTGGATCCTTTGATGACCTTGTATTATTTATAGTTTACTTGTCTCGATGTAATCGAGGAACCTATATTGGATCGACACACGTGTTACTTAAAGTCCGGAATCAGTCATAGAGCTGTCACCATAGAACTGGCACTCAAATCTTCAAATCCTGAATTTTCCAACATAAGGGATACGCCCATAAATGCAAATATTCTATTCAATACAAAGACTTTGTGGCGGAGCTTCCTCTTATTATAAACTTTAACAATTAATGAATCATTGTTTATTAAAAACTGGTCCCCACTGAACACCCATGTCCACCTCTTTATCTCTCGTGGTCTGTACCACGTTTTGGTCAGTCCTTCCTCTGCCTCCACACTCAACGGTTGGTCCTTATTCATGCTTAACTTTGCTTGTTTTAATGTGACTTATATTGTGTGTTTTGGTTTGCTACTTATTTTTATTGTACCACTAGTATTATTACTGTAGCTTGATGATGCCTGCTTGGTTGGCTTCGGAAACCAAGCAACCGAATAAATATGACTTTTCTTTGACCTGTTGGTGTGCTTCCCTTCCCTTCCCTTCCCTTCCCTGCCTTCGTTCTGTTGCTGGGCTTCGAGAAACCTCCACCTCTTGAATATAATTGTGTGTATGTATATATATTATATATATATATATATATATATATATATATATATATATATATATATATATATATATATATATATATATATATATATATTTTCATGATGTTGCTTTGTAATATGTATATCCTCCTATAATTTTGACATATTTACTTTTTCATGTAAAGTTATGTATAATGATAATGATCAAGCAAAGTGTCATATTTAGTTTGGCATCAGATCTCAAAAGTTAATAATAACTTGATAGTGTAATTTAGAATTGTTAATACAGTTTTAATATAATTTAGGAACGAATATCTTTCTTGGTAAAAGCTTAGTATGTGAACACGCGGTGTGTGTCCACCAGGGCTTGTTTCATTTCAATTGTCATCAGTTGAGATAAGAGGGAACGCTTGTTTTGGGTTACGATGACAGGTTTGCAAACAAACGTCGTATCTGACCCATAATGGCTCAAGACGAGTGATTTGGCGTTGTTACATAGCGCTGTTTGAGTCATGTATGCTACTTTGAGAGAAAGAATACGTGTCTTGATCAATTACGCCATGTTTTTTGTAAGATTGTATTCAAAACGTTTTGCTGGGATGACGTAACTTCCTTCTAGCTTCATTCTATCTCACCCAAAATCGACGTCACTCTCCTGCTTCTAGAACTTCCCTTGTATCTCGGGCACCCAAAATGCTTTAATAACACCATGTAATTAGCCACGTAATACTGAATCCTAAAATTTGTTTCATTCTGATTTCTGAGACCAGTGAAGTTGGTTCTCTCTCTCTCTCATTCCTAATTAGGAAGAGATTACTTTTAACGTAATTTTTTGTGGTCAACATTAACTTTGAGATCTGAATTTAGCAGTTATTTAGTTCGTACCATGCTCAGTAAAAAGTGTGTATTGTGTAATGCAGCTATAGTGATTACAGTGTTTTCACAAGTTGTGGTAACGAAATTTTTACTTATTGATACCATGGTATGATAAGTTAGGAATTTTAAACAAGTGAAATCTTTATTGATAAATCTTATGTATTTTTGTGTGTTTTTCTATTTACAATCTCTTTATATTTTCATACTTTTATGTTTGTGGATAACATTTATTAACATAGCATTTTAAATATTTCTGGTAATTTAACATTGCATACGTAATTTAACATTGCATATTTGATTTGATATCTCATGTGTTAAGATTTTCTTTTAAATCTTGAGTAATTCTTGATAGTTTAAATTTTTGCTTGATTAATTTAAATTCCTGATAAAGTTTTTGTGAATTAATTTGTTTCATAATTAATTCAAGAATTGATTATGTTGTGTTATTTTCGATTAATAGTAAATTTTCAGATTGTAATTTAATTAATTGTGAATTCTAATTATAAACTTGAATCTGAAAATAAATTTTATTTAACATTTTAGAAAAACAGTGTTTCATTTATTGATCACCAGTGAATAGGATTGATTGTGTGTGCATAAGGCAAAGTGATAACATGTTTTGTTCTTTAGTTTGCTAAAGTGAATTAAGACCAGGAAACAGAGTTTGGATGGAGGATGCCCTTACTCTAGAAGATTTCTAGTTTAATTCTTGATACCTGCCACATATTCTGATTTAACTTGTTTGACTTTTCAAGTGATTGATAAATAAGTTTTTTTCTTATGATCACTGTTACCTTTAGAGTATTCAGTCGTAAATAATTAATGTTACAGAGTTCAGGCATTCATTGAAGTGAGGTATATTTTTTAATCTTTGGAGATTAGTTGTGTAATAACCAGGTACTTGATACGATCGGTGACATTATATTGTTTGTCTAGAGACCCGTGGAACAAAACAAAATATCACTCTGGTTTATGGTTTATACTGGTGGTGTTAGGGATATATTTTGATAGGAGAGGACCACATAGTTATTTTTGCTTTGTATTGTATATAGTTGAGTACTTAGAGAAATTGGCTCTGTCTGCCTGAGGTTTTTAGCAACCTTCCATCCAAGAGTTATCTGAATCCACAGGATTGCTTTAGCAGTAGCATGTGGGGTATGTGTCTAGTGGTATGATTAAGGCACAAATCAAATATATTAGTAACCAAGCATTGATGGACTCTGGCAAAGTAGATGAAGAGTTAGAGAGGCAGGAATTGTTGAATGCAGCTGAGGCAGAATTTACAGATAAACATGAGCAAAAGAAAGAGAAAGTGATGCAGAAGCAGAGCTAGACGTATAGAAGCAGAAGAAAATTTGATTGCTGATAGGATACAGGCTGAAAGAGAGAAAAAAAGCAGAAAGAGAGAGAGAAGATAGAGAGAAAGAGAAAGAAATGGAAAGAGAAGAAGAAAGCAGCAGAAGAAGAAAGAGGAAGAGCAAGACATGAAAGGGAGATGGAGTTAATAAAAGTCTGATCCACATTCACCTGTAAATAATCAACCCTACTCAAGGTAATTCAGACCCTGTATTTGATGTAGTAAGAGTGCAGAAGTTAATTCCGAAATTTACAGAAGCAGCTCCAGATGAGTTTTTTGATCACTTTGAAAAAGTAGCTTCAGGTATGGGATGGCCAGAGGATAAATGGTCGGTCTTGTTACAGAGTGTTCTTATTGGTAAAGGAAGAAGTGCCTATTTAGCCTTATCAGCTGATCAGTGTAAAGAGTACAAGGTAATTAAACACAATGTGCTACAAGTTTACCAGATGACCCCTGAATATTATAATGAAAGATTCAGATCTTTGAGAAAGGATGACAAGATAACTTTCTTGGATTATGCTTACAAAGTAAGAAGATGTTTTAAACGATGGTTGGGGCTGCTAAAGTTAAATCTATGGACGAACTTGAGGAGTTAGGTAGTCCTGAACAATATCAGAGGAATTCCTGAACACATAAGAGCCTATTTAAGAGAGAGGTTAAGAAACTTGACAAAGCTACATTGAGCGAAGATTTTAATATAATTTCTAGCAAAAGAAATTATAATGTCAAGTACCAGAACCAACAACGCAGAGGTTTAGATTCATCCAAATTTCAGGAACATTACAACTGGAACTTTCTAGTGGCTATGCCAATACAAAGTCAGGTAACATCCCTCAGCAATTGAAGTTAAATCCTCATCATCCAGTTCGTTTTCAAGACAGATACAGAAGACTAATGTTGTCTGCAAGTGTGGGGAAGAGTAGGACACTACAGTCGAGATTGTTATCAGACACAACAGCAGACCAAACCAGCTGGTCAAGGGTTAAAGGTAACCAGGTGAAGCAAACTACGAAGAGCAGGAACGACTGAGACTAAACAAGCAGAGGTTTAGCAACCAGTGGAAATGTAACTTCAAGCAGGAGGCTGAGCAGCTTGGAGGCTTAAGATATCTGTGAAAGTACGCTGACAACTCAAGGAGGAAGTGTGCAGGTACCAAGGTATTACGTGACACGGGAGTAACCATAGTGTGGTAGTTCGTAGCTCACCCATTATCTGGAGAAGAATCACCGAGATTCAGTTATTTTGAAGGGTATAGGAGGAGGCGAGGTAAATTCTATAGTGCCGCTTGCATTTGTCCTGTGAATTGGCAGAGGAAGTGTTGATTTTGCTGTAAAGGACTACCATTGTTGAAGGTGTACATGTTTTTTACTGGTGCAATGAAGTTGGTGGTGTACCATTTGTTCTTTGTCCTATAGTGACAGACAAACCGTTAAGGGTTAGTCCTACTGTAGATTTAGAGAAGAAAACCCCACCTGTTTCCAAGTTGTGTAACTACCAGGAGTATGAAGAGAACTATGTCTCAAAGTGAAAGTACTGAGGATTTACCTGCACCAGAAGAATCAAGTGACGGATCTTTAAGCTTAGAAGAACTGTTCCAGGATAGTGAAGTTTCCCCTAATGTTAGTAATGAAGAGATTTCCCAAGAAGGCGAGGATCCTGTTGTTATTGAAGAGACTCCGAGTAGTCAAAGTGTTCCTGAAGACAGTAGTGAAACTACAGAAGCAGAGTTAGCAGGTATGGAGAGTTCAGCCCTTGAAGTTGGTCAAGTGACAAGAGAGAAGCTAACGAAACTGCAGAAGAGGGATACAACGTTGGCTGATTTGTTCTTCGAGTTGTTGATCAAGAAGAGATGCAACAAACCTCCACCTGTTATTATCTAAAGGAAGGATTAGCACGAGAAAGCATCACCCGCAGATATACCAGAAATGCTGAATGGGGTGAATATCATCAAATTTCTTGATTCCATATCCATTGAGGGGAAACAAGTTGTAGCAGTAAAGACGAGTCTGGACATGGGAATCAGGAAGACTGTTGAGAAGATTATGAAGTATTTTTTCTAAGCCTGAACTTCACAAGGATGTTAGCAGATTTTGCAGTGTGTCACACATGCCAGATAGTTGAAAACTGAATGAAACCATTCAGAAAGCACCCCACATCCCATAGAAGTTAGAGGGAGGAACCCTTCAGCAAGTGTAATTATAGATGTGGTTGGGCCACTTCCGAAACAAAGAAAGAAACAGAATTATTAACATTAATGTGTCCAGTAACTAGGTATCCTGAGGCGATTCCTGTAAGAAGTATAAGTGCAAAGGTAATTGGTGAGAAGTTGGTGGAGTTTTTCTCCAAGTCTGGAATACCAGAAATTGTGCAAAGTGATAGAGGAACGAACTTTACTTCAAAATTATTCCAGGATGTGATGAACTTGTTAGGAGTAAAACAACAGTTATCAACTGCTTATCATCCAGAGACTCAAGGAGCTCTTTGGAAAGGTTCCACCAGACATTGAAAAGTATGTTAACTATATTGTAATGAATCAGGAAGAGAATGGAGTGTTATTACCCTTAATGTTATTTAAGTTAGAATGCTTATCAAGAAGCATGGATGTTCACCAAATGAAGATTTTGGTCGAGACATTAGGAGGTCCATTGAAGATTCTTGCAGAGAATTGGGAAGAAAATCAAGAGGAAATCCAAGGAGAATATGAAGAACTTGAGGAAAATAAGAGAAATTAGAAAATTCTCTTTAGAAAATTTGAAAATAAGTCGAGAGAAAGCCTAAAAGCAGTGATGCTAAAACTAAGCTAAGAAATTTTAGTATTGGACAGCAGTTCCTAGTGTTCACCAGTGAAAGATTCCTTACCAATAAGTTTCAAGGTCCCAGGATAATAGAGAAGTGGCGGATCGAACTTATGTAATTGTCACCAGGAAGAAGAAACGCAGAGGAAGATACATGTAATCTTTTGAAACTACTTCTCAGAGACTAAAACGGAAATATGTCAATAACACAGACAACTTCATCTACAGTTGACGATGATGGTTACGAATTGGGAGTTGAAAACAAGATGAACAATTCTTCAATATTAGAAAATTTGAAGATGAACTAAAACATCTGAGTGTTGATCAAAGTAGTGAATTAAGTGAAGTTATTCAAAGTTTCTCTGAAATTTTTCAGATGTACCTAGGCGTACCAATCTGACAAAGCATGAGATAAAGAAAAGAGAAGATGGAAAACCTTTTAAAATAAGAGCTTATCGCTTATCACCTTTTCATCGAGATGTTTTGAAGAAAGAAGAATTGTTGCAGCATGGATTAGCAGAACCCAGTTCAAGTCAGAATTCTCCTTGTAAGTGAAGAAACCAGTTATTTAGGATGTGTACTGATTATAGGAAACTGAATTCCATCAGTATGGCTGACAATTATCCCTTGCCTCTTATTGATCAGTTATTACTTGATAATATTGGGCAAGCCAAGTTTGTTTCTAAGATAGACTTGTTGAAAGGATATTATCAAATTCCCTTAGTTGAGGATGCTAAGTTGCTGTCAGCTTTCATTACTCCTTTTGGACTGTATCAATACACTGTTTTGCCGTTTGGTCTGATGAATGCACCTGCAACATTCCAGCATATTCTTACTGTCGCATACTGTTTATCTTATTATGAGAATGAATGAATAAATAAATAAATAAATGATTATATATATATGTGTATATATATATATATATATATATATATATATATATATATATATATGTATGTATATATATATATATATATATATATATATATATATATATATATATATATATATATATATATATATATATATATATGTATGTATATATATATATATATATATATATATATATATATATATATATATATATATATATAATATATATATATATATATATATATATATATATATATATATATATATATATATATATATATATATATATATATATATATATATATATATATATATATATATATATATATATATATATGTGTGTGTATATATATATATATATATATATATATATATATATATATATATATATATATATACTGTATATGTATATATATATATATATATATATATATATATATATATATATATATATATATATATATATATATATTTTGCATTTGCCTTTTTAAACTTGTCATTTGGCATGAACATACTTCAACTGCTGTAAACATTGCATCTGGAAGCAAAAACTTTTCAAATGGTAACAACAGTTCAGTTTCTTTTGCTTAGGACTTACCGTCAAATGTGAATGACCAATTTCATTTGGGAATGACAATTCTCATATTTGCACTATGAAGGACCACATTTCAATTGGTTTTGACAAGGCAGGAAAGTTGGAACAAAGATTGACTTTTATTTAACAAATTTCAAATTGAATTGCTTTAAAAATACAGCAAACCTTTTGTTTTAATCATTATCATGATTGAAACCGTATTATTGATGGTTTATTAAGAAAAAAATTATATTGTTTGTTTAATTCATAAAGTTTACGAAAGAAATAAAGTAAATTGAACAACTCAAGCCAAATCTTCTTGTTGGCTGCACATAGCTAGGTAAGTGTTAGCATGAATATAATTTCGATAAACAATCTCTTGCACAGTGTGAGGGAGGGCAGTTTCAACCGCCCGTAATAGCACACTATCTCTTAAATCCTGAAGAGTTCTACCCTCTCCAGGCTGCGCGAGCTGGAGTACATTGCCCTACTGTTCTGGTGGAGAAACTGTTTCAAATTTGCTTTGAAAACAGAGAAGCAGATTTCAGTTGGGTTAAGAATGGAGAATGAGGAGGAAGATATTTGATGTAAAGCTTGGGAAATGCCTCTGTACATCTTTGTGCACTCCATGATGAGTACTGCCTCTTCGTCTCCCAAAATGGCTTCCGATGACCTTGTGAAATGTTGAAATGTTTCCTCAGTTACAGTATTCACGCGAGTTTCACTGTACACATTACGGCCCCTCTGGCCACCCACTCTGAGTGGGTCCTGGATCCTACTCATGCTTTCTGCTACTCGACCTCGACCAAATGTCCCTTTTGCCCATAGATTAAAGCCCGTCTCATCTATGTAAATTCGGTGGCTTCGTAATCCAGTTTCATTCATCCATTGGTCAAATAGACGTCTGGCTTCCTTTGTAAAATCATAAAAGCTAAAAATAAAGGCTAAAAATTATTCATACAAAAATTTCAGAAATGTACACAAACATTAAAATTAAAGAACAAAAATTTTAAAAATCATAACATTAAAATGAAGGTAACAGAATATACAGTAAACTAAAATTGAAAACTATCCATGAAAGGGGTTACAGAACAAAAGACTAAGGACCGACCTAGAGGAATGACAGCTTTAATTAAAAGCAGCAACAAACCATTACTTGTTCGACCAATAACACGTGGACTCTGTAACCTTTCTCACACTGATATCGGAAACTGTACCATTGCCCTGATACACATCTGGAGTTTGGGATGTATTATAATTTTTCAAATTTAATTTTATTCTGGAACAGAACAGAATATAGAATTTAGGCCAAAGGCCAAGCGCTGAGACCTATCAGGTCATTCAGTGCTGAAACATAAATTGACAGCAAAAAGGTTTGAAAGGTGTAACAAGAGGAAAACCTCTCAGTTGCAGTATGAAACAATTGTTAGGATAGGGTGGAACGTAAGATGGAAGAAAGAGAATATGAACGGAGGTACAGTAAAAGGAATGAAAGGGTTGCAGCTATGGGTCATTAGTGCTTATTGAAATTAAAGAGACTTCGAAAGGAATCACCGAATTTTTCTTGTGCAAGCCTCTTCCAGCCTCCCTTCCAGGTGACAATGGATGAATGACTCAGGAACTCGAAGCCTCGACCACAAGACGAGGCTCTTTCCGGCACCTTCCTGATTCTGACCCTGAATCCCGTCCGTTGTTTTTCTCAACAGCTGAGTTTCTTTTTTTTTTTTTTTTTTTTTTTTTTTTTTTTGAGCGGGCCAGGCTGCGACACGAGAGCACTATTTGGTGGGGGAAGGAGCAGCTGATGAACAAAGGGAAAGGGGTTGAGAGAAAGAGCGGAGAGGGAGAGCGTGTGAGACAGAGCAGCATAAAGGACACATCCCCCCTTAGGAGGGTAGTGCTGTCAGTGCACCTCACGTGGTGTACTGTAGGCATTACTTAAGGGTCTTTGCAGCGTCCCTTCGGTCTCTAGCTGCGATCTCTTTCAGTCCTTTACCTCCGTTCATATTCCCTTTCCTCCATCTGACTTTCTACCCTCTCTAACAATTGTTTCACAGTGTAACTGCTTTGAGGTTTTCCTCCTGTTACCCTTTCAAACCCTCTTACTGTCAATTTCCGTTTCAGCACTGAATGACTTCATAGGTCCCAGCGCTTGTCCTTGGGCCTGAATTCTAAATTGTAAAGGATCCATCAGAAATATTATAAAAAGGAAGCATGAGTGTTCAGATTGCAAGTAGCATGCAAGAACTGTTGATTTAATTTCACATTATTGGCTGCACTCTTATCAGTCAGCCCCAAACCATAAGTAGCTTTCCTTGCACATCGTCGTCTAAGGACCCAAATAAGAGGGTCATGAAGGTTTTCGGGTTTCGCTTTTCTGCGCTTTAGAGGTTTAAATCAGAATCAAGGGAAAGAAAAGTCCAGTTGTTGTATTTGAAATATATACTCGCAAGGGATGGAAGGGTCCACTTGTTGTATTTAAAATATATAATCACAAGGGAAAGAAAGGCCCAGTTATTGTATTTAAAAAAGAGGTGAGTTTTAAGCGCTTTTAGCAAGTCATTTTAAATAGAACAGTGAATGATATGACAGCTGGGACGCTTCTACAATGTATTCATGCAATTCATTTCAAAGCACAGCGACAGTTCTTTTTCATTTCCAGCTCATTTATTATGGAATTCCAGTTATTACGGTGAAAAGGACGCGTATTATCATAAATAAGAATATAGAATTAGATTTGAACGCCGAGCCATGAACATTATTTGAGGGTAAACAGTTCTCTTGCATCGTAAATACCATTGCAAGATTTTTACATGAAATTGCTCTTGCGTCCACTTTAGAGAGAATGTGTCTGAATGTGTTGCTTATATCTTTGTCTACAATATCGACGACCAATGTTGTGATGTCGGTTTAGCATATTTAATTAATGCTTCTGTCCTCATCTTGATGAACAGCTCATAAAGGATACACATTTCAAATTCAGGTACAAAACTCGACGATGTCAGAGAGAGAGAGAGAGAGAGAGAGAGAGAGCAGTTCTTTTATTTGCGGTTAAAAGAAAGAAAAAGGTCCAGTTTGTAGATGAAAGGGGCGAAGTAATTCTCAAAAGGACGAGTGAAAAGAAACGTAGGGTTGAATTTCCCGAAATTCCCTTCAGACTGATAAAAAGAACGTCAGGAATCCACATGTTAATTCTTCCATCTCTCCAAACTTCTGTCAATCTAATATAAAGCTAATGCAACGTCAGTAATCATTGGTCATTCCATGTCAAGCGATATTACACCTCATGAATTTGAATCAAGTGTTCGTTCTCCAGTTACAAAAAAGTCGTAGTAAAGAAAAACGAGTAAAAAATGCGCCGAAGTTTCTTCGGCTCAGTCACGGCCCGGTGGTGGCCTGTCCTATAGCATTGCTAGAAGCACGATCATGGCTAAATTTAACCTTAAATATAATAAAAACTACCTAGGCTAGAGGGCTGCAATTTGGTATGTTTGATGATTGGAGGGTGGATAATCAATATGCCAATTTGCAGCCCTCTAGCCTCAGTAGTTTTTAAGATCTGAGGGCGGACAGAAAAAGTGCGGACAGACAAACAAAGCCATCTCAATAGTTTTCTTTTACAGAAAACTAAAAATCAGAGCTCATAATTTTGTTCAACTTCACTTGGGTCTTGCCTTCTTCATCGTGGTCTTCTTAATAGACATTCTAACAGACGTAGAGATAAATGGAAATTAATATCGGAATGAGAACCTTTCTCCAATATAAATGGTACAAAGCCTTTGATATTCTTCCTCGAATGCTTGGGATGATTCATTTTTCAAATATTGATTAGGTATTGCATGCAGGAGAGTAAATCCATTTTTTTCTTGTTATGAAATGCAGTTGGGAAGATTAAATAGTATTGTCACCGGTGTGTGTACTAAATAAAAACTAAGAAAGTTATATTTAAACACCCTTGGAAAGCGTCCACGTGTACAAAAGCTCCAAATATGAACTTGCAAAAATACTAATACCTGGGACACTAATATAATAACCCAATATTTAAGAGTAACGAACTTGCTCCCTATTAATCAGTTTCAGATTTCCCAAGGCTGACAAACAAACCGACTTTTATTTTCTGATATACTTTTTACTTGTGAGATTTTTATTATAAAAGGCCATGATAATGATTAAGTTTAACTCGTTTTCAATAAAGCGTTGTTTATATCTAACACTTTTTCTGAATGACAGGATATCTAGAATATGAGAGAGAGAACAGACTTTTTTGCAACGTCAACAAAGGCACCATTATTATGAAGAAGTGACTCTGGGTACTATGCAAAAAGCAGGTTATTTGTGATGTATATCTTCCAAAATCGATGGTAAACAATATTTCTCAAAAATTAATAAAAGAACTTTTCACATAAAACAGTCTTGTCACATGTGAAATATAAATTTCTTTTCAGGAAGCGGCTGAAACCCCCAACAGTACATCAAGAAGAATACAGATAAATTGCTCTCTCTCTCTCTCTCTCTCTCTCTCTCTCTCTCTCTCTCTCTCTCTCTCTCTCTCTCTCTGTAGAGTGTGGTATAGCATTGTAAATCCACAAAACCTGATTAGGAAATGCTATGCTTGCCACGTACCGACACACCCTTCGTGTGCTGAAGTTGAGCAAAATAGAAATAAGGACACAAAAATATTTTGCTCAACATGTCTAGTATGGATAGACAAGGTCATTAAATCAAGACTTAATGTACAGATTGTGGAGGATGAAGAAGATGAAGAAGATGAAGAAGAGGAAAATAGAAAAGAAGAAAATAAGACTGAAGAGAGAGAAAAGATTAATGAAAACAAAGAAAAGGATAATAGTATGGATGCAGAGAAACTCATAGATTCTACATATGAGGCAATACAGCAACATACATATGAAGAAATAAATTACGACATGATAAATCAAAATAAAATCCCAAAGAGGTTGTACCCGGATCTCCATACTGATGGGAAAGAACAAGAAAAAAAAAAAGAAAAGAAAGACACAGTATGCACCCTTTTGAAAAGAAGGAATTGCAGGTTTGGTGAAAGATGTTATTACAAACATCCCAAGATATGTCACAATTATGAGATCTATGGCAAATGTGCATATCTAGATGGCTATGAAGAGGAATGCAGTGATCTACATCCAAAAATATGTAGAAACTGGAAAGAAGGAAATGGATGTAGGTTTAATAAGAAATGTAGGTACATGCATCCTATAGCCATGAAAAACCAAAATCAAAATCAAATACATATAAAAAATCAAGGTAAAAATGAAACAAATAAAGAAAAGAACAAGGATCATGTGATGAAGGCAAAAAGCAAGCCAACAACACATTATGAAATGTCAGCACCACGATATGAGCCATCAGCACCTAGATATAGCACAAGGAACAAGCAATGTATCTATGATGCTAGGGATGGGCAGATATGGAGATAAGTGCAGGTTTATGCACAAAGTGAATAAATATGAAGCTGGAAGAACAAATATAATGGAAAAAGTTGGATTTTTAATGTACGAATTTCTGAAATGAAAAAAAGATCAACATATCAGAACAGGAAAGAGACATGGGAAAATCCTTATTATTACCCATATTAGATAATGGAGATAATACGTCATAGTGATGAACGCGCAGGGTTTAGTTTCGAGTAACTCAAAAGAAAGATAGAGTTCTTAGAAGAACTAACCCAAAATGAAAAATAGAAATATTGAATATAAGTGAAACCTGGTATTCCCAAGAGACTGGTAATGATGACCAGATAAAGGGTTTCCAAACTTATAGATCAGATGGAAAAATAGAAATCAAGGGGGAACCGCGATATATGGGAGAGATGCCAATCAAGGAAAAATCTGTGAGAAATATAGTAACACAGAATGTGAATTAATAGTGGTAGAATTTGAATCTGAAAAATTAGTGAACATTGTAATATATAGACCCCTAATACAAAAGAGTTTGACATAATAATTGAAAAATTGGATGAAATATGTAGAAATCACAAGGACTGGACTACACTCCTAACCGGAGACTTTAACTTTCCTTTTGTAGAATGGAAAGAACGAATAGGAGACTGGTTGTATTTATACATATAAAGAAGAGAGCAATAGTAGTGCAGAAGATAAGAGGCAATTTGAAAAGCTATTAGATATGCTACTAGAACATAACATTCAGCAAATAAATCACCTACCAACAAGAAAGGATAATATTCTAGACCTAGTATTTGTGAATGAGGTGAACTATGTTAAAGAAATAATAGTATATAACACGAGTATTTCGGACCATAATGTCATAGAACTAACAGGCCGTTCCAGAACATACGAAACAGAGAAAAGCAAGAGACAAAAAAATGGGAAGGATATGGAAAATACAATTTCTATAGTAAGAATATAAATTGGTCAAAAATAAATGAAGAATTAAACAAAGAATGGGAAAACATATTTGTAAGTGATGATATACAGGTAAATACCGATATATTATATAAAATACTAGAAATAGTGGAAAATATATATAGAAGAAAAAAGTAATCATCAGTCACGAATTCCAAGAGACAGAAGGATCTTGTTCCAGAAAATTAGAAAGTGGAAAAAGCTCTTGCAAAAGAAAAGAATGCATGGAAAGTGATGGAACTAAAAAGTAAGATAGAAAATGCAGAACAAAAGATTATACAATCAAAAGAAAATGAAAAATGGAACCTAGAAGAAATGACACTACAAAATATCAAGCAAAACCATAAAATTTTTTATTCATATGCAAAAAGATGAATAAAATAAGAGTAGAAATAGACCCTCTAAGAAATGAAGGGCGATTAACAAATGAAAAAAGGAAATATGTAACATATTAGCAGAAAGATATAAGAGTGAATTTACACCTAGAATTGACAATGAAGATAATGATACAGAAATAAGAGATGAAAATACTGAATACTTATCAGATATAGATATTACAGAAGCCGATATTGTGCAGGCTATTAATGAAATTAAAATGGATCAGCAGCAGGACCAGATGGAGTACCTGCCATATTGTTAAAGAAAGTGGTTCATTCAATCGCAAAGCCGCTAGCAATATTATTAAGACAAAGTATAGATACAGGCAAGATTTATGATGAGCATAAATTAGCATATATTACTCCTACTTTCAAAAGTGGTTCAAGACTAGAGGCAAGTAATTATAGGCCTGTGAGTCTGACATCTCATATTATGAAAGTATATGAAAGGGTAATGAAAAAAAATATAATGAAACATTTAATGAAAAATAGATTGTTCAATATAGGACAACATGGTTTTGTACCCGGAAAAAAGTACACAAACCCAACTGTTAGTCCACCATGAAAGCATATATAAAAATATGATAAATGAAAAAGATACAGATGTGGTTTACCTAGACTTTGCAAAAGCTTTTGACAAGGTAGATCATAATATATTAGCGAAAAAATTAGAAAACATAACATTGTTGACAAAGTAGGAAGATGGATAAAAGAATTTTTGCAAAACAGAAAACAGATAGTGATTGCAAACGATAAGAAATCGGATGAAGCTTCGGTAATATCCGGTGTACCACAGGGTACAGTGTTAGCTGCATTGCTGTTTGTGATTATGATTGCAGACATAGACAGTAATGTTAAGGACTCAGTAGTAAGAAGTTTTGCAGATGACACAAGAATAAGTAGAGAAATTGCTTGTGATGAAGACAGGAACTCGCTACAAAGAGACCTAAACAAAATATATAAATGGGCAGAGATAAATAGGATGGTATTTAACTCTGATAAATTTGAATCAATGAACTATGGTGATAAAGTAGGGAATGCTATATGCATATAAAGGACCTAATAATGAGACAATCACAAACAAGGAAGCAGTTAAAGACCTTGGTGTGATGTTGAATAGGAATATGTTATGCAATGATCAAATAGCAATTTATTGGCAAATGCAAAGCAAAAAATGGGAATGTTGTTCCGGCACTTCAAAACAAGAAAAGCTGAACACATGATTATGCTTTATAAAACGTACATACGTAGTTCACTTGAATATTGCAATATAATATGGTACCCACACTACCAAAAGGATATTGCACAAATAGAGAGTGTACAAAAGGTCATTTACAGCTAGAATAGAAGAAGTTAAGGACCTTGACTACTGGGAAAGACTACAATTCTTAAATTTATATAGTCTTGAAAGGAGAAGAGAACGCTACATGGTAATTCAAGCATGAAACAGATAGAAGGAATTGCCGAAAACATCATGGAACTAAAATTATCAAAAGAGCAAGCAGAGGTAGATTAATAGTGCCAAAAACTATACCAGGAACATTAAGGAAAGCACACAGGACATTAATCCACCACGCACAGCATCGATAATGCAGGTCTATTCAATGCGCTACCAGCTCATCTGAGAACATAACAGGAGTGAGCGTAGATGTGTTTAAGAATAAGCTCGACAAATATCTAAGATGTATCGCAGACCATCCAAGACTGGAAGATGCAAAATATACCGGTAGACATCAAAGGCACCTCACACTGAGGGACCTGGGGCAACCCGAACGAATTGTAAGGTCTGTAAGGTCTGTAAGGTCTCTTCTCTCTCTGTGTGAAACAGATCACGCTATTTAAACTAATCGCCAGAGAAACTGCGGTGTTATATCACAAGCAAAATATCTAGACTGACTTCTAGTAGGACCTGAAATGGAAGCCCTCACTTCCACGTCCCAAATTTAACGGCCAAACACCAAATCCTGTTCTGAGCTTCTTCGCCAGTTTTCCGTCTGTGCACCTCATGCGGTGCACTGTAGGCATTATTTAGGTTCTTCGTAGCGCCCCTTCGATCCCCTAGCTGCAGCCCCTTTCATTCCTTTTACTGTGCCTTCATTCATATTCTTTCTTCCATCTCACTTTCCACCCTCTTCTAACAATATTTTATAGTGTAACTGAAAGATTTTCCTCCTGTTACACCTTTTAAACCTCTTACTCTCAGTTTTCATTTCAGCGCTGAATGATTTCATAGGTCCCAACTCTTGGCCTTCTGCCCAAATTTTTTATTCTATATATCTGTTATTGTCCTTTTTTTATTGATTTATTATGAGGGTTGAAGTCGTTTTGGATCTATGGTTAATGAAAAGACAAATGATCAAGAAAATATGATTGTTGTCATATTTGTGATAGTGATCATCCACAATCAGTGACCTTGAGACCTTTAAACCATAACTTCGTTTTCTGTCCTCAAATGGTTTCAGGTTTTGGTTAAATTTCCTTTTTACAGTTTCCTTATTTTTGGAGCTGTCGTTTCAATGATCCAGATTAACAGAGAAAAAGCTCATACTGTCAACAAACTTGATTTGTTGATGATATTTATGAGATGAAAAGCTTTTGAAGTGTACTTATTCTTATAATCACCTTTGGTCCTTCACATTTATATTGTATAAAAATATTAAGGGCTATGGTTCGCATAGAGAAAAAACAATTCAAAGTGTAAAATGATCTGAGAGGTCGTCATAAGGTCGTATCTTAGTGGCATAAGTAAGTTTCAGTGCATTCTCTGCATCGTCCTTTGTAAGGGCGGCTTTCAGTTTGTGCATAACAAACGAGTATGTACAACAAAGTCTTGATAGTGAATATAAGAACTGTCACCATATTTCCTGTCCCCAGTAAAGGTCAAGGATCGATTACTGGTCAGTGTAGGACCATTCCTCAAATATGATAATTCTAGGTGTAAGTTATTTAGTATTTAGGTAAATTTAGTATTACTGGGTTTATATATATACATAATATATATATATATATATATATATATATATATATATATATATATATATATATATATATATATATATATATATATATATATATATATATATATATATATATATATATATATATATATTATATATATATTATATATATATATATGTGTGTATATACACACACATATATACACACATATACACACACACACATACACACACACATATATACATATATATATATATATATATATATATATATATATATATATATATATATATATATATATATATATATATATAAATGTTCTCCACTGCTAATAATTCGTGTGTACTGTCGGAGTGTTCGCTCCAGCTGTTTTCTGAAAGAGGCACTGATTAAACATTTACCCGGGCAACTGATTTCTTCTGTTGAAATCAGCATCGTTTGATCCACTGAACGAAGCAAGAGAACTGTAACAGTGGAATCCTGAACATATTCATTTAACCCTTTAATAATTGTGGTGGCTGCGTCAGCTGTGTTCGATTTGTCCAGTCTGTTTCTTCTTTCTCTTGATTGATTTTTTGTGTTACTGCATTCAGCCAGTAGGTCTCCCAGGTTTGTCATTCTTTGTGAATGGAGAGTTAGAGTCCTGAACTGGGATTCTGTTCTTGGGAAGTATAAAGTATAAAGTAGGGGAGGGTAACTCTACTGTGAACAAACACTACAACAATTCAATTACCGGTCCCTCCATAGGGAGGCAGTGCCGTCAGTGTACTTCATGCGGTGCACTGTAGGCATTACATAAGGTGCTTTGCAGCGTCCCTTTTGGCTACTAGCTGCAACCCCTTTCAGGGAATGGTGTAGTCGGTGGGGTATGAGGCTGAACTCCAGTAAAACGAAAACACTATTGATCAGCAGATCCGGTACAGATTTCGCGCCCCGTCCTCCCCTTCAGGTGGATGGAACTTTGCTGAACGAATCCTAAGCTTCAGCTATTCTATTTGTAACTTTTGACTTACATCTACTTTTTGAGAAACGTCTAATGCAAGTTTCAGCAAATGCCGCATGAAAGTTAGGTATTGTTCGTAAGGCCTCAGATATTTATGACAGTGATAAAATCAATGCAACCTGTTTTAGGTCATTTGTACTTCCTTTACTAGACAACTGTTCTCTGGTGTGGATGTCTGCTTCTGCCAGAGATTTATCTCTTTTAGGTAGAGTGGTTCATGATGGTAGGTTTCTGTTTCCTAACAGTAGCAGTAATGACTTGGACCATCGACGGATGGTCTCTTGTTTGTCAATTTTTCATAAGTTGTATTTCAACAGAGATCTTTCACATTCACAATTGATCCCTGATCCCCTTTATCTACCGAGAGCAACCAGATTCGCTGAACAGCAGCACTAATATGCAATAAATGTGTCTCGCTGTCGAACTTCTCAGTTCCAGAGGTCCTTTATTCCTCACACCGTTGGACTGTGGAACAGCCTCCCAGATGATGCGTGCAATTGGAACTTCAGAAGTTCAAGCGAAGGTGCAATGCATTACTGCCCTAATACTATTCTCCTTGCATTTTAATACATTTTTATCTATTTGTTAACTTATTAATTTATTTTTTTTAATAAGCCAGTGGGATCTCATCTTTCTATATTTCCCTTTACCTCCTCTTACTTCTTCCTAATGAACACCATATTCTTTGGAAGCTTGAATTTCAAGTTAGTGTCCCCTTTGGCGGGCTTGTTCCATATGAATAGATTTCATCTTCTGAATAATAATAATAATAATAATAATAATAATAATAATAATAATAATAATAATAATAATAATTACTGTACCTCCACTCACATTCTCTTTCTTCCATCTTACTTTCCACCCTCTCCTAACAAATGATTCATAGTGCAATTGCGAGGTTTTCTTCCTGTTACACCTTTCAAACCTTTTTGCTGTCATTTCCCGTTTCAACACTGAATGACCCCATCGGTCACAGCTCTTGGCCTTTGGCCTAAATTCTATAGTCTATTCTTTTTTACGACTGTTCACCTCACCATTCACAAATAGTGACAAATAATGACAAGCATCGGAGAGTCACTGGGTGAAGCAGTTATATGGAAGAGACAGTCACTAGAAAGACTGAAAAAACTCCTGAGTTGAAGCGGCTGTCTCAGCCAACGTCTTTGACAACACGTCCTTGAAAGACGGTCTCCCGCCGCCCGACACTTTAATGATCGAAATATGCTGGTCTTGCCTACTTATCTCCTTTTTCTTCTCACTGATCACATTCTCTCTCCTCTGGTATTGGGTTCTACGATATATTTCTGGTTTGTCTCTCCATTATTTTCTTCACTGGCCTCTCTTAGTCATCGCCATCCAATGACTCTATAAAATAAAAACCTGTTATACGAAATCCATCAACGCAGTTCAGTCCCCAGGATGGAAACCCCATCGCCTCCTTTCCTCACATTCCCTGTCCTCGCGGTTTCTCTCATTCTCAGCTTCCAAAAGCGAAACATCGCGATAATAAAAGCAGATTTCTTACAAAGCGGAACTCAATTACTTAAGACTCAGATTATGAGAAAACGAAGTCAGATAACGCCGCTATTGCCATCTAGAAAGTCCAGGATGGTTGGGTGGTTTAGATTAAGCCGGCCTTGTGCCAGCAAGGACCCTTTCCTTAAGTTTGGGAAGGTGTTTTATATGTGTATATATATATATGTGTGTGTATGTATATATGTATGAATGACCTCATAAACCAAGCGCTGGGACCTATGAGGTCATTCAGCCGTGAAAGGAAAATTGAGAGTAAAAGATTACAAAGGTGTAACAGGAGGAAAACCTTGCATTTGCACTGTGCAGTAACTGTTAGAAGAGGGTGGAAAGTAAGATGCACGAAAGAATGAGAAAGGAGGTACAGTAAAACGAATGAAGTGGGGTTGCAGCTAGGGGACGAAGGGAAGCTGCAAACAACCTTAAGTAATGCCGACAGTGCACCGCACGACGCACGTGAGGTGCCCTGACGGCACTATCCCCCTACGGGGGGTAAGGTGTTGAAGGGGATAAGAGGCCTGATGTGGTCTTCTGGTCTCGAACAAACCGACCAACGAAATGAGAATCCTGGAGGAAGTTTCATGACAAAATAGTTGATACGTAGAGAGTTTTGTAGGACCTTGTTCTGAATACGAAAGTTTATCAAGAAGTAAAACCTTTCCATCACTTTTTAATCTTGATGCAAAATTGCGTTTGATAGCTTACAGGGGAAAGGAACAAAGCCATATGACATCATACATATGGACGTGGAAATTCCATGATAAATTTCACTTCACGTGTCATAGAATAAAATGAGCTGCCTACGTACTATTTGTGTAAATGGTATTTCTATTAATCAGTCACATTTAAGTAGCTACAAGAGGAAATATGCATAATGATATTTGCGTGAATGGAAAAATGACATTTTATGAAATTTAGGCTGTCAAGCGAAGCGCTGGGTTTCTTTCTGCCATTCAGCGTTCAAGACAGTCAAAAGAGTGTTGATGTATCAAGAAATAAAGACAAGAAAAAAGGATGATCATGCTACTACTCAAGTCCAAAACAGCTAGATCAACTGCATTTTCTAATGAAGGGAATCTTCCATGCATGGCTTGCACAACAAAAGTGACATGAACTCTGAATCTCCATGGAGAATTGCCCACGATTTCTCGAGGAAGTTTTTGCACGAGTGAGGACGATTGCAATAACCAGAGAAGATCTGTTGCAATATACAATGCTTGCGCAAAGTATTTCATTAATCTCTGACTCAGTAATTAGACTCTTCAGGGAGTGATTTCTCGCATGATTCTAACAGGTCAAAGAGGAAGCTGTCTGTTGCTCTACACTGCACTTACCATTATAGAAGTGGTTTCCATTTCCCGACATCTAGAAAAACGCTGTAATGATTTACTTCGTAAAAAATTTAATGAGAAATACTGTCTTCTTTCGGGTTTTGATACTTGCATAGCTCTCTATTTTTCATTTATTTAATCACGTATTCAGGGCTGCACATAATGCAGCCATTAATCGTTGTTCATCTCCATAGTTACCCATTCTTAACCACCACTTGTATTTCCTTGTGACAACTACAGAGCTTTTCATTCACTAATTTACGCACGGAAATTGCAATAAATATCTCTGTACTACACTCTGCAACTCTTGTCCTGCCCTCCTTCGATGTCTTTGCAAGTCTTCGTTGACCATTGGCTGCCACCAGATTTTGGGGCTCAGACAAATAATCCCTGATTAATAACTTTCTTTCAACAAAGAAAATTCTTCGTATGTTTGTTTTTTCCTGAGCTAATGATGCCCTGTTGATTGTCGCCGCAAAGATAAGTTGAATTTAAAGATATATAATTCCCCCATCACAGGAAAGAAGAATGCAGGCATGAGCAGTTCAGGGCATCATTTAGCAAGCTCAAGTTTTCTTGTTTCTCAACTGCTCCAGGATAGGCACAGGCGATTTTTCTAATCATTTTTGCTACTGAGTTTATAACAGTGATAACGAAAGATTCACTGAATTCTTTGCGCCATTTATAAAGTCTATTCTTTTTCCAAATCTCTGTAATTCACAATGCCTAGCTTCCTTTCCTTCTTCCCTGATAATTCTGTATACTTACTTTTTTTATATATATTCTCAGTAACCTTTAATTTTGTGTTCTTTAAATTATTGTGAAGTGAAATACTTATAAACCACGTGTCCTATGTCTTTTACATCTAAATTTCTACAACCAAACAACAGACCCCTCATTAATGCAGGTTTTCTATGAAGCAGTATATTCATTCCTTCATAGAAAACAGCAGAATCTGAGAACTGCTGAGTAACTCTTCTTTTTCATAGTGATAAAAGACTGCGCAGCTGACATTTTACTGTCAGGACAACTTATGCTGTTGGTTGCTTTCCACAAGTTAGAAAAAATAGGAAAACTCATCAGGTTTCTGTTCCAACTGTTTAGGTCATAGAATCTCTTTAAGTGTTTTGTGAAATAGCATTTGGTGATAAGTGAGACGAAGTAGCTATCGAGGAAGGAACATCAGCAAAGACTCATAGGGGTTGGTTTAAATTTTCCCAGTTAGTTAATAATGGAAAATTAGAGGATATAATGTGTACAAAAATAATTTCAACAGGCTCTGTCACAGATGATTCCAAGTTATTTCATGTAGTTTTGCTTTTTAATTTGATACTACAGTGTACTGTATGCCAGTACAACTATAAAATGCTCTCCAAAGACATTCTACATCCAGCCCATCAAAATGGACATTTCCTTGCATGCTCGCTGGAAAGGCTAACGGGAGGTCAGTTCTACGCTGACCACCACTAAGGGAATCTAGTCACCAATTCTGACTCGTTTCCCTTTCTGTGTATTAACGATTTACTAAAGGTTTAGCATTTGTATTTTCCCAGCAGAAGTTTCAATACAAAGCGATGCCATTTAGCACGATCGGTGCCCCAACAACACTCAAATATTTGATGATCAACGGGTAAAAGCCCTGGATGGAAAAGTAACAATCCGATAGCATCATCATTAACAGTGACACTTAAAATAACTACATGGAGTTATAAAACGTTCTTTCCCAATGCTGACCTCTGTATTTATGACGGTTGGTCTTCAAAGAGCAACTTGGGGCAGGAGGTATTCATGAAATGTTGTAGGATATGGCTTTGCTTGGCGTCTAAAACCCCGCAGCTAGTTAACTACCTTGTTGCCAAGTGTCAATTCCCAAACCCGCTTTCACCAAATATGCATCAATATAAACAACTTAAGTCTTGCATTTCTAGGAAAAAAAAAAAGCAAATGATCTTAAATTTGCAATTTTTCCACTATTACATCGTCTTTTAGGCACCTCGTAGAGAAGGATAGAATATATGCAAAGGCTTCTTGATGCTATGAAGGATTTGATCTTCTCAGGTAGTTTACCCCTTCTCTGAAAGAACCAACTTTGATCAGGAATTTGTTTTCATATTAAACGCCAGTATTCTGAGGGCCAGAGCTGCACTGTTGCAGAAAGGTAATCAGGGTATTGATCAACCTGTTGCATACTTCACGAAGAAACTCAACAAACATTAGTATAACTTTTGTTGTTATACACTTCACGCTTTAAGATAATAACTCCTCTGGTAATATTCACATCAATGTAAAGGAAGCAGCAACCATCATTTGCTAGTTTGCAATCCCCAGAGACTTAGGGCTCAGCATTCTGCATATTTCCTGCATTTGTAATACACGTGCAGGTTAGCGGTTATGAGTAGTTTAGAAAGTGTGCCTCGACTGAAACAAGTGATAATCAGTCTGTATCTCAACACTGTGGAACTTCTTCCAAGTGCTGAGAATGTGATCAGCCAGCTCATCTGCTCGGTCACATTAGTAGTACTTCGCGTTAAAAAGGTTGCAATTTCCTCTCCATAGATATGGAAACATTTGTTTCCTTTCGAGAGAGGCGTTGGACAATTGATGGTTACTGCTGGACAATCCAGGGTAAGGATAATGATTAAGCAAGTAAAAATTGCTCCGAAGTTTCTTCGGCGCAATCGACTTTTCTGTACAGCCGCTACAGCGTATAATCAAGGCCACCGAAAATAGATCTATATTTTGGTGGTCTCGATATAATGTTGTATGAGCTGCGGTTCATGAAACTTTAACTGTGTCCCGGTGGTGGGCTGTCCTGTGTCGTTGCCAGACGCACCATTATGGCTAACTTTAACCTTAAATAAAATAAAAACTACTGAGGAAGCTAGAGGGCTGCAATTTGTTATGTTTGATGAATGCAGTGTTGATGATCAAAATACCAGTTTGCAGCCCTCTAGCCTCAGTAGTTTTTTTAAGACTGAGGGCGGATAGAAAAAGTGTGGACAGAAAAAGATAGATAGATAGATAGATAAAAATAGATAGATAGATGGATAGATAGATAGATAGATGGATGCCTAACACCCCAAAATTACGAGAATAGCGAGGTCAAAATACGTCAGAACAGCTAAAGAATCCATATTTGAACAGGGAACAGCTCAGGGGAGAAAAAACGTCGATACAGAGATTTCTTTTCTCCTCCTGAATTATAGATTATTCCTCCTGAATGACAGACATTATTTTCCTCCTCCTGAATAATAGGTTATTTTCCTCCTCCTGAGTAAACTGAGGCTGTTTGCAACCTCGATTCGGGCAGACGCCGTTATCATTCAGACGTTGCTTCATTGCAGATTTGTCTCTATATTTCCTGTTGCCTTCCTTTACTGGGATGGTGTCGTGGAATGGGGTTGTGGAATGGGACCGCCATCACAATAAGTCCTGCTGGGGTCGTTAATGGGATGAGACGGAGATGAATGACCTTCTTACGTCTGCAAATAATTTCCGGGTTAAGAAGAGAAATTTCTTTCTTCTGGGGTAATTAAGTCTTCCCTTTTTCTGGGTTTAATTGTGATGTTTAAAAGGCATTTTAAGACATTTTTTCCTTTGCGAGACGGAAACGTTTAGTAGTGTTTAGGAAACGTTGTTTTGAGAGTATTATGGCATAAAATGGATTCTGCTTCTAAGATCAAGATTTCCGGGAAAATATTTTAACTTTCTAGAATCCGCTAATTTTTGTTCGTTTAAATTTTTGCTTCATCAGATTATTACTTGTAAGAGACGCAGCTTTTATCTGTATTAATGTTCACTAGTACACTGAAAATTTTAACGTGAAACCGAAAATTTTTGGTAGTCCTTATGCAATCCTGGAGTTTGATAAATATAAAAAAGTTTGTTTAAGTAATCGTTATTATTATTATTATTATTATTATTATTATTATTATTATTATTATTATTATTATTATTATTATTATTTTAGATGATAATCATATTTCACAATAGTATCATTATTATTATTGTGGATAATTAAAATTATTATTAATTATTATTATTATTATTATTATTATTATTATTATTATTATTATTATTATTATTATTATTATGAAAAAATGTTACAGATGTTTGAAATGTGGCATTTCCAAGTATACCATCTCGAGTGCTCTAGTTATGCTATAAATCTTAGCTATACTGTTTTATTCATAGAGGTGACATTTTGGAATATTCTCCTTTAGTTATCAAACGATGGCCAAATCTCCCAAAATTGGCATCTTTTACAAAGGACAGAGATTTCTTCCCTTACTAAAGAAGATTGCTCAGTCACCCTCGAAGCTTTGGGGATTTTTGGACTGCTAACGAATGCTTTCTTCCTTTAGAGTTTTCCAAGGCTTTGTATATAAGACGTTGGTAGCGCGCGCACGCAGACAGACACACACATATATACGCGCACACACACACATATAAATATGTATATATATATATATACATACATATATATACAGTATACATATATATATACATATAATTATACATAATTTGTGACTTTTGTACTAAATTACAGTTACCTTACTTACAGAACCAATGTTTTTTTCAAGTGTGTATTTGTTTGTTTTCATTTTAAAACATGAAGCAAACATAGGATAAGGTCTTCATTTCCTTCAGAGCATCACTGCACATCACTAATCATTTTCCAGAAAGACTGTCCCTGAATTCGTCCGAATCGCTCTCACAGACTCTGATGTTTGTCCTCGTCTTCCTCCTTTGCGTCAGGTGGCTGATTTGAGACGCTGCTTTAATCGTCTCCATCCTTTTCTTTTCTGCTTGTTTTATTCTCCAATTATTTTCATTCACTTTTATATTTGTAATGGGATCTTCGTTAGAGAGAGAGAGAGAGAGAGAGAGAGAGAGAGAGAGAGAGAGAGAGAGAGAGAGAGAGAGAGAGAGAGAGAGACGGGCTGGAGATAAAATATGTAAAACGAAGAAACGAATAAAACCCGTTAAAATAATGGAGAAAATTACCGAAAAATAGTTCAATTTCTAATAATAATAATAATAATAATAATAATAATAATAATAATAATAATAATAATAATAATAATAATAATAATAATAGCTGTCAAGGAAAATCAAAGTATAGTATACTGAAGAAAATTTTAAGGAAAGACTTCCATTGGATTTCTCCAACAATGTTCGAGTCAATACTAGATACATTACTGAAGTCTTTTGCGACGTAATATTTTTCAAAGTAACATTGCTCAAATCACGAACCAAGATCTCTTATTTCATTCCGAAATCTGTCGGATTCGACATGAGAAACTGTAAGGAAAATCGGTCAGCAAGGGGCTGTGCCAGAAAACCTCATAAAATCACAGTTCAGTTACACTCAGGAACAAACACAATTTCTTCCGTACTTACTGACAAAACCAGAAAGCAATACATTGCTTGTACGAGCAATCATACGTGGACTCATGCAACTCCTCTCACCCAGGTATTAGAAACTGTAACATTGCTCTAAAATTACTCTTGAGTTCTAGATGCATTCTAATGTCTCAAATATCTTTTGATATTTAAATTGAAGTTTATTTTGGGAATCGAGAAGCTGATTTCAAACTTCGACAGTAAAATTTTACCCCGACGCACGAAGAGATAAACTTGAAATGTAAAACTAACAACTGATTTAAAAAAACTAATAGAGAAAGAGACGTGAAAGGGATGCAGGTGAGACGGTAAAAAGACAATCTGTCGATGTGGAAGCCTCTTTGGTTCCTCAGAACCTGTGGTGGTCCGAGATTTGGCTGACATCTGGATTCTGGAAGCCCTAACAGTTACCAAAAAAAAAAAAAAAAAAAAAAAAAAAAAAAAAAAAAAAAGAGAGAGAAATTTATGCATCATGAAAATAACCTTGAAATCGAGAATGTCGTTGTTCATGATATTGAGTTTTTTTACTCTTAAATTTCACATCGGTCTTCTGAACGGTCAAAAACTGAAGACTGCGAAACGCACTCTGAAGGAGCGGTCAGTGTCCGTAGATGTTATTAAGATGCAAAGATTAGTGCTTGCTGAAATTAAGAGACCTCCTAAGGGATTATTAATTTTTTTGAAAGCCACGCCCAAGGACAGGCAGAGTGAACCAGAAACTAGAGGACGCCTCGAGATATAGACAGACAGAATATAGAATTTAGTTCAAAGGCCAAACGCAGGGACCTATGAAGTCATTCAGTGCTTTAACAGAAATTGAGAGTAAATAGGCTTGAAAGGTGTAACAAGAGTAAAACCTCGTGTTTACATTATGAAACAATTCTTAGAGAGGCTGGAAAAAAGATGCCAGAAAGGATATGACTGGAGGAACAGTGAAAGGAAAGAAAGGGTGCAGCCAGGGCCTCCGGGCTACAAGACAAGGCTCTTTGGCACAGTCCTAACTCTAACCCTAAATCCCGGCCGATTGCTTTTCTCAACAGCGGAGTTTTTTTTTTTTTTTTTTTTTTTCTAACGGGCTGGGCTTCGACACGAAACCATGGGAGTAAGTAGCTCAAGGTCCTTTAAATATACTAGAGTATATTTAAAGGACTTTGAAGCAGCTGATGAACAAACCGAAAGGGTTGGGGAGAAAGAGCGGTGAGAGTGGACATTCGAGACAATGGAGCAGGATAAAGGAGGGACACTGGAAAAGATTATGGAAAAAGAGGTACAAATTTTCAAATTGTAAGTAACATAGAACTGCTGATTTAGTTTTACATTTTTGACTCAGCTCTTTCAAGTAAGCTCCCAGACTGCTAGTAGCTTTCCACTTCGTCGGCTAAGGACTTCCCCCAAGTCAGCTGTTCTGTGGGTTTTGGCGTGTCACTTTTCTGGGCTTTGAAGTATTATAAATAATCACGGGGGAGAGAGAGGTCCAGTTATCGTACATACAATAAATTAGGTCTTTAAACGCTTTTTGCATGTCATTTGAAGTAGAAGAGTGATTGGTGTGACATCTTGAACGCTTCTACCAAATAATAATAATAATTCACTTCAACCCCGGTGACCGTTGTGTCTCGTTTTCGATTCACTGGTTGTCGTGAAGTTTCAGTCTTTGCAGTGAAAATGACGATTATTACCATAAGTAAAAAAATATAGAATTAAATCCGAACGTCGAGCCAAGAATTAACTGATTTTGATATCTACTGCAGTAAAATGATCTGATCATAAACGATTCTCTTTCATTGTCAATTCCATGATTTTTTCGTGAAATTCCTCTTTCACCTACTTTACAGAGAATGTGTCTGGATGTCAGTTATAATAATCAGTTGCATACATCTTTGTCAACAATATCGACGACCAATGTTGTGATGCCGGTTTAGCATAATTAATTAATGCTTCCGTCCTCATCTTGATGAACAGCTCATAAAGGACACGCATTTCGAAATCATTTACAGAACTCGACGATATCTCGGCCTTTATAAAGAGAGAGAGAGAGAGCAAAATCATTGATCTGCAGCAGAAAAAATGTGTACATGAAAAGACAGTAATTTTCAAGAGAATAACTGAAATACCATTCAGATTGATACACAGAATGACAGTAACCCACATAGTAATTAGTTCCATCTCCCAAAGTTTCTTTCGGTCTAATATAAAGCTAATGTACATTAATGAGTAGTTACACCAGTCTGTTATATGACTGAGGGATTAAAATCTTGTGGTTTCTAACTGCAGAAAAGTGGTAATGAAAACTCATGGTTTTGTGAAACTTCATTGGTGCTCGCTGTCGCGTTCTTGGTCTTCTTCTTAGAGACTTTCTAACAGAGGTAACATCTGGATGAAAAATTTATATCGTGATAAGATGCATAAATGGCATAAAGCCTGATTTATTCTTCCATTTGTGGGTCGGATAATTGACTACTTCAAATACCGATTTGGTATTGCATGCAGGAGAATGAATCAAGTTTTTTATCAGAAAACTTAAGAAATTTTTAGGTAAAAAAAATGAAAGTATTGTCGAGGATGTGTATGCGTAGTGCCAAGAAGGAAGTTACGTAAGAAAACCTTAGTTTACAAAAACCATAGTTTTCAAAAATCTCAGACTTAAACTTACAAAAACACTCCTAGGACCAGGAGACTCTGACGAAGGCTCAGAACAACCACCAGTTCTCACTACAGTCAGCTCATTTCAAGAACCTGACACCACCCTTATCATGGCTAAGGAAATTTTAACACAGATTGATTGACCAACTTCAAGATTTTCTAAAGCTGGTAAACCAAGAGCCATTATATATGGTTCCACAATTATGCATGTGTAACTAATAAAATAGACTGTAATGTCTTTTGAATTTTAGACTGAATGGAGACTGTTTTTGCAGTATCAATAAAGGCAACGTCATTAAAGTGACTCTTAGCTCTATACAAAAAATCAGGTTATTTATGATATATATTCACAAAACAACGATGGCTAATATCTTGCGAAAACTTAAGAAAAGGACTTCAAAGAAAAACAATGACACTTATTGGGAAACATGAATTTCCTTTCAGAAAGAGGCTTAAAGCTTCTAGTAGTACGCCAAGAAGACTACGGATCAATTGCTTCTCTCTCTCTCTCTCTCTCTCTCTCTCTCTCTCTCTCTCTCTCTCTCTCTCTCTCTCTCTCTCTCTCTCTCTTCCCCAAACGGATCACGGTATTTAAACTATAATAGCCAGGGAAATTGCGGTGTTATATCACAAGCAAGATATCAATGACTTCTAATAGGACTTGAAATGGAAGCCCTCACTTCCTCATCCCAAATTTAAGGCCAAACACCAAATCCTGTTCTGAGCTTCTCCGCCAGTTTTCCCGTCAGGCGCTGGAAGCTCAACCGAAATTGTGATTGCAGGAGTTTTGGTACGGAGAAGACTTTAGCTTCTCTGTGATAAGAGATTTGCTCTTTTTGTCCTTTGTATCTTTTTGTTTACATATTTTGAGGGATGAAGTCGTTTTAGACCCATAGTTAATAAATAGACAAATATGAAGAAAAGTATGATTTTCGTCATATGTGGTAGATACCATCCACAATTATTACATACAAGATAAATATACTTAAGGGTTTTTGCAGCTTCCCTTCGGCCCCTAGCTTCCTCTTTCATTCCTTTTACTGTACCTCCGTTCATATTCTCTCTTCCATCTGACTTTCCACCACCTCTAACGGTTGATTCATGGTGCAACTGCGAGGTTTTTCTCCTGTTAAACCTTTCAAACCTTCTTACTGTCAATTTTCCTTTCCGCGCTGAATGACCATGGTCGTCTCTCGGTAGCCTTCCTTCCGTGTTCCCTGTCCTTGAGCTGTTCAGCGTCATTTCCTTCCGCCGCTCATTTTACTGCTTTCTCTGAATCTTACTTTGAGAACGCGGCTATCAGTCTGTGCGCATCGACAGAAACCTGTCTAGCAGTCTGGATAATGAATATTATAGAATATAGTCACTGTCACCCTATAGTTCCTGTTCCACAAAGGGCAAATTTCCGATTGCTGGTCAGTGCGGGACTATTTATCACAATACACATCATTCTCTGCAAGTTATTTCCAAAGTTATATGAATTCAGTATTAATTGTTTTTTGTGGCTTCATACATAAATACATACATACATACGTACACACAAATACACACACAACACACACACACACACACATATATATATATATATATATATATATATATATATATATATATATATATATATATATATATATATATATATATATATATATATATATATATATAGAACCACAAATATCGTTTGATACTGAATGTACTGTACTATGCAGGGGGCATAACTTACATCCTAGGGGAGAGTAATCGTCGTTGGGACATTATTATATTCAGTTCCCCTTGGTGTGTGCAAATACGATTCAAATAATATGTGATATTCAAATAATATGTGATATATATATATAGTATTATATATATATATATATATATATATATATATATATATATATATATATATATATATATATATATATATATATATATATATATATATATATATATAGAGAGAGAGAGAGAGAGAGAGAGAGAGAGAGAGAGAGAGAGAGGCGGTATAGCACATGTATGTCTTCCAAGTAGAACGATTCCTTGATAGCAAGGAGCGCTCACTCGAAGCTAATTCCTTGAAGAGGCGCTGACTAAACATTTTGCGGGGAGAGTGATTCCTTCTAATGAAATCAGTGTCCTTTGATTCAATTACAGCAGGAAGAGAGCTGTAACAGCGGAATCCTCACTGGATTCATTTTGCTCTTTAATGATCGGCAATGCTGTTTGAACAGAAATTACCTTGTTCAGTCTTTTTAATCTTTGTGATGATTGCTTTTTTTTCGTGTTACTGCATTTAGCTAATGGCTCTTTTATGTTTGTCATTCTTTGTGAATTGGGAGGCAGACAGCAGTGTGAAAGGTTTTTCTCCGAGGTACACTTTAATGATAGAAATATTCAAACCTTGCCTAATTATTTCCTTTTTCTTTAATCTCTCCTCACATTGTCTCTATCATTCGGTCCTTCACTATATTTCTGGTTTTTCTCACTGTTTTCTTTCCTCTTTCAGAGGTTTTCTCCTAATCAGTGGCCGTCCACCCCTTTTGTACAGTTTTATGCGATATAATTATGTTATACGAACTCCATTACCGCAAGTTAGTCATTAGTATAGAAACTAAATTGCCTTCTTTCTTCTCATTCCCCATCCTAGCAGCTTCTTTCGTTCTCAGTTATCAAAAGCAAACCACCGCAATTATAAAAGCAGATTTCTTACAAAAGCGAAACTGAACTTCTTGCGGGGAAGCGGAAGTCAGCAAAAGCTTCTATTTCCATTCATCTAGAAAGTCAGGATGGTTGGGTGATTTAGATTAAGGCGGCTTTGTGCCGGCAAGGACACTTTCCTTAAGCTTGGGAAGGTGTTGAAGGGGTTAAGAGGCCTGATGTGGTCGTCTGGACTCGGACAACCCAACAAATGAGATGAGAATCCTGGAGGAAGTTTCATAACAAAATATTTGATGCGTAGATTGTTTTGTAGGAGCCTGTTCGGAATACGAAAGTTCATTTATAAATGAAGCCTTTTATAACTTTTAATCGATATACAAGTTTATATATGATTAGATTACAGACGAACAGAACAAGTCATACGACACCAGACGTTTGGACGAGGAAATTCCATAATAAGTTTCACCTCATGTCACAGAATAGAATGAACTTCCAATTTACTGTTTATGTAAGTGGAATTTCTATTAATCGGTCACACTGAAGTCGCTACAAAAGGAAATATATGCTAAGGATATTTATATAAACATTAAAAATTGATTGATTGATTTATGAAATTTGAGGCCATCAAGCCAAGCACTGGGAGTGCCCAGTTTCCGCCATTCAGCGCTTAACAATCAAAAGATTAATATAGACAGGAAATAATGGGTGTATAAGGTCCCGAAGTCCAAAATAAGCCATATCAATAGGTTCAGTAAGTCCAAAGTAAGATAGATCAATGTGCTCGCTTAGTCCTAAACACCTGATAGATAATCTGTCTTACTGAACTGAATTTTCCTATGCAGGACTTGCACAACAAAAGCGACATGAACTCTGAATCTCCATGGAGAATTACCAAGGACTTCTCGAGGAAGTTTTTGCACGAGTGAGGACGATTGCAGTAACCAGAGAAGATCTGTTGCGATATTCAATACTTGTGCAAAGTGTTTCATTAATCCCTGACTCAGTAATTAGACTCTTCAGGGAGTGATTTCTTGGCACGAGGACGCTGTCTGTTGCATCGCGCTGCACTTATTATTATTGAAGTGGCGTCCATTTCCCGACAACTAGAAAAACACTATAATTTATTCATAGTGATAAAATTAGATTTAATAAGAACCACTGTCCTCTTGCTGGATTATTTATTGAGAATATTTTAACATTAAGAAGATGAAGATGACAACGGTAATAAGAAAAAAAAATGCCATTGCAATGACTGCAGGTGGTGCCGCCAAGTGTGTGTGCATATTGTAACACCCACCAAGAGGTGAAGAAGTAACGACTGTTGATAAACAGAATGCAAAACAAAACAATGTGCTAACAGCTGTAGTAAGCCACATTATGAATGAATTTCACAATGCTAGAGAGAATTGCAAAGGGCAACGGAGTGTTTAAAAGGTACAGGTAGTGTTTAAAAGGTACATATATAGGTAGGTATATATATATATATATATATATATATATATATATATATATATATATATATATATATATATATATATATATATATATATATATATATATATATATATATATATATATATATATATTATATGTGTGTGTGTGTGTGTGTGTGTGTGTGTGTGTGTGTGTGTGTATTCACTAAACAGAATGGGTTTGTCATTGTTTACCAGCTTTTTTGTTATTGCTTCATATTTTCTTACTATTTTCTTCACTTCATTGTTTAGGTTACTGATAGAGACGTTCAGGTAATGGGGTTCTTCCATTTACTTCAGTAATTATATTTAACCACAAGAACTTGTAAATACTAAAATCTAAGTCTTTAGATACCTGTACTACCTTTCCGTCCTCATGACGACACAAAACGCATGCGTTTCCACTTTTGTATCAGTACGCTTGATAACGTCAAGATTTTTAATTTGGATGTTTATTCTTTTTTAAATAAGTAAATTTTTTTTTCAGTTTTCTTTAAAATTTTTTTAATTTTTTGTTTCGACCTTTTGGTTCATGCTTGTTCAATAAAGGGAAAACAATTGTTTCTAAGGCCTTTTATTTATATTTCTCTTTGTTCATCTGATTTTTTTTTATTTAAGAAGTATTCCATACGGGTACCGGAATTTAGGGCTTCTATATTTCAGTTTTGTGAAGTGTTTCCTTAAAGATATTTTCATTTCAAATATTCTCCAGGCAAATCTCATCCGTGCCGTTTCGCCAATTAGACTTTATTTCATCCCTGTGAGTTTTAAGAGATATTGTTTATGGGAGTATTTGGCAACTTCCCTTAAAATCTTGAGGATATCAATAAATGTCTACAAATTTCAGTTAAGCTATTTCCTTAAATGGGGCTTCCTTTACACAGTTTTGTGAAATACCTATATTGTAAAAAAAAAAACTTTGACAGGATTCCAATATAAAAATACAATTCGGTGAAGACTGTTCACTGAAGTTCATAAACAAAATTAAAAGCGGAGAGCTGGCATCTGTCAGTGGATACTGACCCTCCATTTCTCTCTGCACGAAAGGGAGATGCGTCTGTGGTAATCCATTTGTAGTTCTGAGTCCCTTCAGGATATTCAGTTTGCCTTGCAAGGGACTGACGTTAGACAGGTTGGTCTATAATTTGCTGGCTCTTTTCTTGGACCTTTTTTGTAAACTGGGGCCACATTACCTAGTTTCCATCCTTTTGGTGCCTTTCGTTGCTCTGCAGTTTTCCTGTAGAGTTTAAATAGGTGAGGAACTATCTCCTCTTTTAACTCTTTCATTTCTCTTGGATGAATCCATCCGGGTCAGGAGATTTGAACTGGTTAAGTTTATCTATTTTGCTTTTAACGTCTTCTTCTGTAAATATTATTCTGTCAAGCGGTTCTGCTCCTTCATATTTAATAGCTGGTTCAGGGATTGAGGTAGTGTCTTCAATTGTGAAAGCACTAGTAAAAACGTTATTCAGTAAGAATGGTAAGTCTGAGAGAGAGAGAGAGAGAGAGAGAGAGAGAGAGAGAGAGAGAGAGAGAGAGAGAGAGAGAGAGAGAGAGAATGTAAAAAATAGATACAATCTCTACAATAATAACTTCGATCAACAATGATTATCTTTATTTTTTCTTTTCATTTTCAGAAGGAGTGCGTCGTCTCGGTTGTGGTGAGTGTTATTACATTATTATTTCTCTTAATGATTCAAACATTTTGAAAGGTTTTCATTTGGATGAAAATGTTTTTTGGTGCCAGGTGTTGATTTTTGTCTTCTGCCTAATGTCTGTCTCTGGGGTTGCTTTTCATTCTTTTACTCTCAACATTTGTGGTGTTCTTCATTTTGTATTTGTTTACTCTTCCTTATCTATTAGTTACAAGTTGTGCAACACTACTAGTAGGCGTTCTGAAATGCATTCATTTTCAGTTTCTTAGGCAGTTCCAAGGGCTTTTGCTCCGTCATAAAAACTCAATTATTTTTTATAGCTTTTCATTTTCATTTCATAATTACACATCTTAAAAAAGACTAGTTTTTTTCTTGGCGTGAGAGCGCATGGAAGGCAGTTTAAAAGTCACTCAGAGTTGAACAATTCCTAACTTATTCTATTTTGAAAATGAACTACCCTTATCTGAAATTAAGTATGTACAGTATATTGCTCTTATTTGATCAGTTCTGTTTTGTGTAATGTGATCTACGGTCCCCAAGGAACATTTATAAAAATAACTGAAAACTCTACCTGTGAAATTGTTATACTCTCTGACTTTCTATACTTTCAACCTCGTTTTTGTAAAACGTTTTACTCAGGTCAAATAAACACATATATATATATATATATATATATATATATATATATATATATATATATATATATATATATATATATATATATATATATATATATATATATATATATATATATATATATATATATATATATATATATATATATATATATATATATATATATATATATATATATATATATATATATATATATATATATATATATATATATATATCCACCCAAGGATAATTCTGCCTTGAAAAATATATTGTATAAGCAATGAAGTTTTTTTTTTTTGTCATTCAAAACTCACTGGGAAGGATGATTTAAAGAACACTTAATAAGCCGGAGTATTTAAAAACTACAAAATTGTAATGAGTTAATTTTTCGTTCATCGTGCCCAGGAACTTTAGGGGTCAAAGTGCAACTCGGGAATACCCGGTTGTTTGTGACCCAGTCAGATGAATACGTTGTATTTGCATACACGATTCATGAAACGAGTTTCTGAATATCTTGACAGTTGACAGGGTAGTGCCTTCAGTGTACCTCACGCGTTGCACTGTAGGCATTACTTGAGGTTCTTTCCATCGTCCCTTCGGCCCCTAGCTGCAACCTCCATATTCCTTTTAATGTACCTCCATTCATATTCTTTTTTCCATCTTACTTTCTACCCTCTCCTGATCATTGATTTATAGTGCAACTGCGAGGTTTCCCTCCTGTTACACCTGTCAAACCTTCTTACTCTCATTTCCCTTTTCGGCGCTGAATGTGACCTCATAGGTCCCAGCGCTTGGCCGTTGACGTAAATTTTATATTATATTCTATTCTATTCTTATCAAAAATATTCTGCGGATAGGTTTCAATTTCCTTAACTAGCAGTATAGTGAACAGTGAGGTTAAGCTGTGAATGCCAATAAAAAGATTTCTGGATGGCCGAATGGTTACCAACGTCAGCATTTTGAGTCTACTGTAGAGTCAAATGTTTGTGGGTTCAGGGTTCTCTGTAACCATGAAGAGTATACTATCTACTTTTAATTGTCAGCTGCAGTCTACGCATAAAAACGTAAAAGTGATTTAATACTGACATACTGTACATTCTTACGCTCCAAAGGTTACAATTCCTTAGTTGTTTTATTGTGCAGATGGAAACATGAGTAAATGTATTTAATGTGTGCGTGTGTTCCAGTGTAGAAGCATATGCATTTTTGCATATTTACTTTTAAAATTCCATTTTCATTCATCATTTAGTCCCAGTGCTTGGACATATGGCCTAGACCTGGGACTCCACTTCTTTTTATCCTTCGGGCCAGCCCTATAGGAGGCGTTAATCAGCTCAGTGGTCTGTTAAACTGTTTTAATTTTAATAATAATAATAATAATAATAATAATAATAATAATAATAATAATAATAATAATAATAATATACCCCAGAAGGCTTTCATAAAGAAAGTTGCTTACTCGCAGTACTATATATACAGTAATAGGCAGTCAGTTCAACTTTTGAAATTTGTATAGCGGAACAAGTGGTTACCGCTGTCTGTACCTTGAGTCATATGGGTTTAAGGGCCACTCATTAACCACAAACATCACATACTCTTCATTCAATTTAATTACTCGTAGGGGGGTAGTGCCGTCAGTGCACCTCATGCAGTGCACTGTTGGCATTATTTAAGGTTCTTTACAGCGTACCTTCGGCCCCCAGCTGCAACCCCTTTCATTCCGTTTACTGTACCTCCATTCATAGTCTCTTTCTTCCATCTTACTTTCCACCCTCTCCTGTCAGTTGATTCATAGTGCAACTGCGAGGTTTTCATCCTGTTACACCTTTCAAAACTTTTTACTGTCAATTGCCGTTTCAGCGCTGGATGACCTCATAGGTCCCAGCGCTTATCCTAAATTTTATATTCTATTCTATTCTTTAATTTAATTAAAATATGCTTATATCACTTGTATAAGTGATTTAATTTTGACAAGCATAATGGTGAGGAAGAGAGCTTTTCTAGAATAAGTTGATTATTGGCAGCAGCAGTGTTGTTTACAGCTAACACTGAACATTACAATAACGCATAAATCCCTCGGGGCTTTGTGAGTCTAGTTTTTGATGCAGTTAATTAAAAATGTTGTCAAGAGGCCTTTCAGCTGTAGCTCTCAGCACTCCCATGAAAATACAACACTAACATAATCTGTTGAATTAAAGTGTAATTCTTCCTTTACTTAATTTTCAGGATAAACTATCAAATAATTATCTATACAAATAATTGAGCATTCTGAACAATTTTTGTGACAGGAATCGTATATCAGAACTTACTCTTTACACCAGTATTATAATATCCTATGAAACTGTCATATACATATATCTATATATATATATATATATATATATGTGTATATATATATATATATATATATATATATATATATATATATATATATATATATATATATATATATATATATATATATATATATATATATCATATATATATATATATATATATATATATATATATATATATATATAATCATGTGTATATGTATATATACATTATTGATTAGTTGATTTGTCTTCAAACTGGAGTTACGACACTTAGGTTATTGACGCAGTAATAAAATTAGATGGGAAAGTTTAAAAGGAGTTTCATATAAAAAATATCTAAAAATATATATACATAATCATATCTGCTCAAATACACTATCCATAAGTACACATACTTTATATGTATGCTATCTAAAGTTTGTTGAGGATGCCCACCTCCCTCGCAAAGATACATAGCTGCTCTATATTACAATCCTCACTGAGAATTGTAGCTAGGACAAGATATCCTTCTCTGGCACGTCCCCAGGACAGGAACCTATGTCTCAGATTCCCAAGACTGGGACATTCGACCAGCAAATGTCTCACAGTCAAGGGCACAGTACAGTCATGGCAGAATGGAGGATTTTCACGGGACATCAAGAACCCATGATTGAGTTCCTGCACGAGATCGTTCCTGTCTCCTTGGCATGTAGGGATATGACCAAGGAGACACTGATGACGTAATACTGCCCATTTTTTGGTTCGCTAAAATATTTTCCCAAAGGGACAGCCAAAACTGTTTAATGTTCTGGTCCACTACAGGATATGCATCCCAATACGGAAGTCGACATCCTCTGGGTTCTGGGGAAGTGGCTGCTGACTTAGCAAGTTGATCAGCTTGCTCGTTCCCAACCACCCCAACATGGGAAAGCCCCCAGCAAAAATTTATTTCTTTACCTGTTCTTTTCACTAAAAACAGCCATTCCAATATCTCAAAATTAATGGGTTTAAAAAGTTAAAAGATTCCAACGACTGAAGAACACTTCTTGAGTCACAATATATAGTAAAATTATTTCCATCCTGAGTTAAAATCTCCTTCAAGGCCTTTAAAATTGCACGCAGTTCCAGTATAAAAATAGATGCAACAGATGATAATCTCCCGCTTCTTTCTATATCAGGGAAGGCCACTCCAAAGCCGACGCCAGCACCTGACTTTGAGCCATCCGTGAAGACTGCAACGGAGTTATGTTGTGAGAAATGATCCAAAAATATGGACCGCATTGCCTCATTGGACATTTCTGCCTTGATAAAATGAACATATCTACAAAATTTTACCTCTGAGAGGTTCGGGGGTGGGGGGGCGGGCTAACTGAATGACTTGTTGGTAAATTCTCCATCCTTGTCATATTTCACTGCCTACTTATACATTTTACTCTAAAAGCAAATGGCTGAGGTTGCATGGGATGGTTTTCATAAAACTGCCAACGCCTTTCATTTCTGATACAAATGCTGGTCAGGAAGCCTCTGAAATCTGTACCAGCTCCGAACCAGCAGATGCTGGTAATGTAGATCCAGAGTCATCTCACCAGCATCTACCAGCATACTCTCAGTGGGAGATGATTTAAATGCTTCTGTAAACAATCTTACTCCTCCATGATGAATTAAATTGAGCATTTTTAGGCCATTAGTCTTTGCTGAAGTGTACACTTCACACCCTAAGTTAATTTTGAAAAGACCAAGGCTTTGTATAGTCTCAACATCTCAGTTCAGTCTGCACCCCTTGAACTTTGTAAATGGCAAAGTATATGTACATTTTTGTTCAATGACTTTTTTGTAACCTTGTTTTTTAATTGCTGGCATTTGCAGTGCTATACAGACACCACCCTACTTACAAACAAACGAGTTACGTCCCAGAAGGCCGTCTGTATGTTGAATTGTGTGTAAGTTGGCTACTGTACTCTTCATGCCTATTTAAGTACAGTATGATATAAAGTCAATACAATACTGTATGTACAGAATAGGCACACAAAACAAATTCTGAACTTACGGGTAGCTAAGGGGAGAGCTCTGGACACAGTTTTAATTTGCAATCCCTTTTGTTTGTGTCTGAATGTTTGTAAGTAGGGCGGTGTATGTAGTTTGTGACTGACAGAGTTTCCTCTCTTAAAGTATACGTAGGTTTCGTGTTTCAGGGTCATAAGATTCTAAAATAAGTATAGAATAGAATAGAATATTTGATGTAGTCCAAAGGCCAAGCACTGAGAAATATGAGGCCATTCTGCGCTGAAACGTTAGTTCACTGAAGGGTCCTAGTGGTTGGGCTAAATCCGTAAATTCTGTACATCTATGCATCAAGACCTTATCTGCAGATGCCTTGACTGAGCACAAGGGCAACAATATAGATGGTACTGGATACCACACGTAATCTACTCCCAAACATAGTAACTGATCATTTACCAATATTCATTAAATACTTCCCAACTGATTATAGTTACTAAGTAACCTGTGTATAGTCTAATGGCTATGCCAGAACATTAAAACTAGAAAATGAAGTTTCGCTTAGTAATGTATTGCTAGCTCAATATTTACATGGGCAGTTGATAACTTACATGGGCAGTTAATAACTTACATGGGCAGTTAATAACTTCCCAAAACAGATAATTAATGGTGTAAGAAAGTAGCGTATTTTAAAAACCACTAAGTGTTTAACAACATCTGGAGAGATGTCTGTTAGAACAGAATCTTGAAATCAAATTTAAAGAGAGAATTGGTATTGCCCATTAGTTGAACAATTTCTTGGGTCAGACATTTTTATAAATGAAAACTTGAAAACTTAATGTTGTGTATATGACATGTAGGGCAGATATGATTGAATTGGAAAGCTATCTATGACCTGGGGAACTAAAAGAACATCATTATTAATCTATGCTGGACTGCTAAGTCATGATAAATGGATCGTTATGTGATTTAAAATTGCAATATTAAGAATCTACTCTTGAAGTGCAATAGAAAGTGTAAATAAGTGTTTCTCCTCTAACAAGCTGTTTGATCAGTCATTGTCGTGACAAACCATCTTCCACCCTTCCCAATTTGAGCTAATAATCTCAAAGAATCGAAATATCTGAAGATTAGTTTTCTTCTAGAACTCGACTGCCTCCTCCAAGGGTACCTGTATTTGTCTGGAAAATATGCCAGTACTCGTGAACATTATAAGCATTACACATTAGAAGATTGAAGATGCAAATGTCCCCATTGTGCATTTTATACTGATGGTTCCAAATCCCTTAACAAGAGTAGGATTTGCTGCCACTTCACTTGAAACAAATTGAATCTTTCCCAGACAGAAACTGATTGCAATAAATTCAACACCGGAGATTATTGAAGGTAAATGCCTGACGTTCTTTTGCACAACAAATTAATTTACATTCCACAAATTATGTGAAGCTAGTTTAAACGTTGAAATATGTTGGAGCTGGACCCACATGGACAGAGACAGAGAAGTGAGGATACCGATAGAGTAACCAGGTTAAAATGGTGGAGTTTCAAATAGCTGCCTGCACCCTTTACAATGTGGTGCTTCAGTGGCACACTTAATCCGTAAGGGGGTAGTGCCATCAGTGCACCTCATGTGGTGCACTGTAGGCATTACTTAAGGTTATTTGCAGTGTCTTCGGCCCCTAGCTGCAACCCCCTTCATTCATTTAACTGTACCTCCATTCATATTCTCTTCCATCTTACGTTCCCCCCTCTCCTAACAATAAAAAAATTCATAGTGCAACTGTGAGGTTTTCCTCCTGTTCACCTTTGTTAGCTTTTACTCTCGATTTTCCTTTCAGCGCTAAATGACCTCATAGGCCCTAGCGCTTGGCCTTTGGACTAAATGCTATATTCTATTCTATGATTAAGTTTCATTTAAGTTATCAGGAATTCATCAAAAATTGTGTGACATTAATAAATAATAACAGCACACTGAACTTAGATCATAAATTAGATGTCATCTCAGAGGGAGCAATTTTTATACCTTCCTTTATTCCCCAACAGTAATCATTAATGTATGCCTTGTCATGCAGCCATACTGTACAGAAACTGTCGGTCAATGTAATAATAATGTGATACAAAGCTATTAAACGGCAGAAATCCTTTTAGAAAAAAAGAGAAGTATAACAGTAATACTTTATTTATCTCTTGAGCAGTAAGGCTACAAATGTAGTTCTTGTCTTTTAAGATACAGTATTAATTTTGATGGGTGAGATTTTATATAAATGCAGGATGGGACTTAGAATATTAAAAAAGAATACTGAATATAATTTGCATGTCTGGCCTTAGGCTTGAAGTAATGTTTATGAAAAAGCAGAAGTATATTGGAAAGCAATGAGATAAAGAAGTACTGCAGTTGAGTATGCAGTATATATTCTTAACAATACATAGCTGATTTTTTAAGGCAATTTCTCTGAGAAAGTTTTCTCACAATGGAATATTGCTTGTTTGTTCTTGTAGGGAATCCAGAAAGTATTTTTCTGTCTTTGCACAGCAAGAATGTTATTTTTGAAAAATTTGCTGGGATAACTTACACATTACAGCATGCACACGTCCTGCAAAGATAACTAAAAATTTTCCAACCAAGAAATGAACCCACAGGCAGAAGTTTGCTTGTCTAATTGAAGGAGGCATCCCCTGTCAAAGCTGTTGTAGGTATCGTTTCATAGGTGATAGGGAAAAAATGCTTGTTTAAAGATTTATATGACTAGTTTCTAAAGAATAGTGTCTGTCAACATGACGCTTCCATTATTTGAAGTGTAATTCAGGGAATTAGACTACGAAAAAAAACTCATGAGAGATTCCACCCCCTTTCAAATTAGAACAACTTTGTTTATTGAAATTACAAACCTACTTTCCTAGATGGCTGAGATTGTGCTCACCCGGAGAGAAAGTAAGACATAACAGAGAAACTACTCTGAAAGAAACGTACTTCACAAAGCACTTCAGTTCTCCTAACAAATGGGCACCCAGACAGCTTTATACTGAAGTTCCACATATAAATTACTGTGGAGGTTATTTTGTAGCCAAAAAGACCCCTCTCACAACAGATACAGTATATAAGTTTGTAAGTTAACCTGAAATGTTGCAGTTCTATTTACTGACTGTTAATTGAAGAAATGTAAACATGAACTGTGGAGTTGTCCAACAGATTACAGCTTAAGAAATACAAGAACATAACAGGCAATTTCACTTTATGTAGACACTTGGAAGGAAATCTACTCTTAGGCCTAGTCCATTTTCCATTTCACTTTTCTGTGGGCGTTTCTTCATCTAGCACTGAAGCAAAGTTCCAACCCAGGTAGGCAGGTTTCTCGCAGATGTACCTGTTGGTAGAATAAGATAACGTTTTCATATTTTTTCTGCTAAGGAAATAATTTTGAACTGGAAACCCTGGTTGACTTCTAACCCGTTGCCTAAGATGATAATAATGATTCAGCTTCCTGTAGCACAAGGAAAATGTGCACAGACACCACCCTTCTTACGAACATTCAGAGAGATAAACAAACGGGATCACAAATTAAAATTGTGTTCAGAGCACTCCCCTTTGCCACCCGTAAGTTCATATTTTTTTCTGCGCACCTTTTCTTTAAAATACAGAATTGTATGAACAGCAAATTGTGTTTTAGGATGAAAAGACGCACAGTACTGTATTGAATTTATATCATACTGTACTTAAATAGGCGTGAAGAGTACAGTAACCACCTTACAAACAATTCAACATACAAACAGCCATCAGGAACGTAACTCATTTGTAAGTGGGGTGATGTCTGTATTTAGATCAATGTAAAGTATTCCTGAGAAAGTAGCTACGGAATAGATTCACACCACAGGCTGTTATAGACTTTGTTTTTTGGAGTTAACTGAAGTGGACTACCCATGTATAATAACAATTCTTTTCTGTTGAAATGGTTTTACAGTATTCCTTACCTGAACTTCGTGTCACAGGCAATATCATTGAGACCATCATTAGAAGAGTGGTAATGGGCACAGTCTTCTCCTGCAGAGTTGGGTCCACAGCCATTACAGTTGTTGGGCTCACCTTTACGCCACCTGGTGGGAGTAAGATAATCTTTGCTGAGAAACAGTGAAGAGAGGTCGTAGTCACTCACTCATTTACCCCGTAGGGGGGGTAGTGCCGTCATTTGGTGCACTGTAGGCATTACTTAAGGTTCTTTACAATATCCTTTCCTAAAGCCCCTAGCTGCTATAACCCCTATCATTCCTTTTATTGTACCTTCATTCATAATCTCTTTCTTTCTTCTTAAATTCTACCCTCTCCTAACAATTGTTTCATAGTGCAACTGCGAGGTTTTCCTCTGTTATATCTTTCAAATGTTTTTACTGTCAATTTCGGTTTCGTCGCTGAATGACCTCAGAGGTCCCAGCTTGGCTTTGGCCTTTAAATTTAAATTCTATTTTATTCCCTAGTTTTATTGGAGAAGCATAATGCTATTTTATGATCTAGGTATCTGACTCATTGATCGTGAATAACTGTTGTTACAACTTCAGATCTTACCATGATTCAACGATTTGGTGAACGGTGCCATCTGCAACCCATCTATAGGTCCCCTCTTCTTGTAGGTCACTCAGTCCTATGTAGGTGTGGTGACCTTTTGCAAGATCTGCAAAGAGAATAACTGATTAGATTGAATGGGAAAGTATAATTATCCATCTTTGTCTCATAGGCCATTTTTGAAAATAAAAGTTATATCAGCTGTCTAGAAATTCTATGGAAACAGATGACAGGTGAACTTGTTCGAAGTTTATTATATATAATCTAGCTTTACTCCTCTATAACTCATTTTGAGAGATAGATCGCCAAGACAGTGCAGTTGTTCTGGGGATACCAGCTGGTACCAGTAAAAGAAATAACCTTTATGTTAACTTAGTTCTCTAAGGGCTTACTGGTACATACCAGCAACTTCCTATTAAAGTGTATTGTGTTCAGTAATATCAAATGCTTTAAAGATCAGAATCTTTGACTAGGTCTATTTGAGCTTAGAACAGTGACTTCTCTGTTGATAAAGCAAACTTGATGGTACTATTGTAGTGGCTTCCTTACATTTAAACTCACGATTACTTTTACTCACCACGGAGGAAGTTGTACTCGTCGTCATGAGTGATTTTGACCAAGTCAGAATTCAAGGCTATGCACTTTTGACGGCTCTCTTCCCAAGTACTGGTGTCTTCACTGATGAAGTAACAGGAGGATCTCAGCTTAAACCAACCCCTCCCACAGACAAAATGATCTGTAAGTCAGATAAAGATATTTCATAACAGTGTTGAATATTCTTGTGTAAGTGTTCAAGATGGTTTATCCGAGGCTTAGTTCCTCATTGGGCAATGCATGTGCCACCCACATGATCTTTTGCATGGCTCACTGTAAGCGGTTCTAATGTTACCTATAAATTCTAGCACAGGGTTTGCTTTCATCTTAAAAACTTTATCACTTTCATACATTGATATTCTACTCTGTACTTCCTCACTGCCCTCCAAATTCCATCTCTAGTAATTTCATTATAAGATTTCTCATGTCCCTCAAATCTGCTTTTTTCCTTTACTGCTTTGGTAAATAACACTATCTGTCTCTTCACAAAATTATCTAAGATTCACAAGCTCTCCCTTTTGCCTAAACTTGCACTGTTCTTCTATTATTATCTATCAGGTAATCTTTAAAGTGAAAACGTGTCCACATAATTCTTTTAAACACTTATACAGAATCACCTTTTCTCTTATACTAAGGAACCATTTTTTCTCTGACTTTATTCTTCTGGAATCTTTCCAAAATCCAGACATACCTTACACGCCCTGGTCAAACACTTGATTAGGCTATCACCAACATAATGTAGAATCTCACTTGTGACTCCATCAACTCTGGGTGACTCGATTCTTCATCTTTTCAATTTTCCTCTTCACATCCTTGACAGTCAATTGGACAGGCTTTCTCAGATTCACAAAGCTTCCATTCTTGTGTCAGCCATATTGCCTCTTTCTATCCTCTACGTTCAGCTTTTCAAATGATTGACTCCATCTTAAGTGGATACTGACTCCATTTTAAGTGGATACTGACTCCATCTTAAGTGGATACACTTCATCTTAAGTGGATACTGACTCCATCTTAAGTGGATACTGACTTCATCTTAAGGGGATACTGACTTCATCTAAGTGGATACTGACTCCATCTTAAGTTGATACTGACTCCATCTTAAGTGGATACTGACTCCATCTGAAGTGGATACTGACTCCATCTGAAGTGGATACTGACTCCATCTGAAGTGGATACTGACTCCATCTTAAGTGGATACTGACTTCGTCTTAAGTGGATACTGACTCCATCTTAAGTGGATACTGACTCCATCTTAAGTGGATACTTACCCCATATTAAGTGGATACTGACTCCATCTTGAGTGGATACTGACTCCATCTTAAGTGGATACTGACTCCATCTTAAGTGGATACTGACTCCATCTTAAGTGGATACTTACCCCATATTAAGTGGATACTGACTCCATCTTAAGTGGATGCTGACTCCATCTTAAGTGGATACTTACTCCATCTTAAGTGGATACTGACTCCATCTTAAGTGGATACTGACTCCATCTTAAGTGGATACTTACCCCATATTAAGTGGATACTGACTCCATCTTAAGTGGATACTGACTCCATCTTAAGTGGATACTTACCCCATCTTAAGTGGATACTGACTCCATCTTAAGTGGATACTGACTCCATCTTAAGTGGATACTGACTCCATCTTAAGTGGATACTGACTTCATCTTAAGTGGATACTGACTCCATCTTAAGTGGATACTGACTCCATCTTAAGTGGATACTGACTTCATCTTATGTGGATACTGACTCCATCTTAAGTGGATACTGACTCCATCTTAAGTGGATAAGTGGATACTGACTCCATCTTAAGTGGACGGCATCTTCTTCGAATTCCTCCATTGTCAGCTTGTGTTGTTAAGCTCTGTTTGTTCTCTGATCGTTCTTTCAACATTTTCCTCCTCCAGTCCAACTTCTTTTCCTCTCGGGAGTACTTGGCCAAATGTACTCTCTCTCTCTCTCTCTCTCTCTCTCTCTCTCTCTCTCTCTCTCTCTCTCTCTCTCTCTCTCTCTCTCTGACCTTACCTTTATCTGCCTCTTACTTAACCTCGATGCGATATTCTCATCATCTCTGCAAAAAACACCTCTTGTTCTGTGCTCCTTCACTTTTGAGATCAGTTTATTAGTAAATTATGTATATATATATACTGTGTATATATATATATATATATATATATATATATATATATATATATATATATATATATATATATATATATATATATATATATATATATATATATATATATATGTGTGTGTGTGTGTGTCTATATATATGTATATATATATATATGTATTATATATTATATATATATCATTGAATAACAAAACGTTTAATACTCACCTGTGGCCATTAAGGTGAACATTTTCATGATTCCTAAGGCGACTCTCTCTGAAGCAACCGCTTGTGCTGGAAAGAAAATGGAAATTATAGTTGGAAAATTTTTTTTTTTTTAATCTATGGGTCGTGGTAACGCTTGGCAATAATCTTGAAGAGCCACTATGCATATAATATATATATATATATATATATATATATATATATATATATATATATATATATATATATATATATATATATATATATATATATATATATGTATGTATATAATTTTACCACTATAAAGAGACAGGCAGAAGATCATTTCACAACACTTTCCTTCACGTTAAGTAGTAATCCCTGAGGCCTCTAGTGATATCACTTGAACATCGCAATTTCTCTTAAGCATAATACGAATCTATTATGTGACAATTGACAGATTCACAAATCCGAAAGAAGCAGCTCATTGAACTTCCCCAAGATTCCCCGACGCTCTTTCCCTCACCTTGTACTCCCTGAGTGAGGTTGTCAATCGAGTCTGCAATTCTGCTCAGTTGAATATGATCCATTTGCTGCGAGTAGCAGCGACCAGCCATTGCAAGAAGAAGAATGGTCGCAAGCAGACGAAAGCAAGTAGCAACGGCCATACTCGAACAATCCACCTATTTGGCTCAAGGAGTTTAGCTTAGTACTCGCTCGAACAGCGTTCTTCTTCTGTCTGAGTTCCCACCAAGACGTGGGCGTCCTTTTATAAGCTCTCTGCTGTGCGCACTCTTAAGGATGTCTCCTGCGACCCCTTGGCATATGACTGAAAGGACTTTTAAATGCCCAGGGAATGTCGCTCACACGCGATTGAACGAGTGATGGTACTGCATGGAAGCTATGGTACTACACGGAAATCTTTCCTAATGAACTGCGGTTTATTCTGCAGATAAACAGTCAAAAGATACACATTCATTCATGCATGCATGCAAGCATATTATAAAGAAAGTGCTACTGAATACTGAAAAGAATGGCACACAGCAACAGTAATATACTCGTGAAATCTTTCTCTGCCTCCCCTCACTTTAAGAACACTGACGTCATCACTGGCTGGGAAACATTGAGATAAACGACGATGATAAGACCTTAGATAACGATAATCGTGGCTGTGGCCTCACGCTGCGTCGTCCTGTTCTGATGAACCCTGACTTAGATACAAGAGATACTTGTATGTTCGTTCTCTCTTTCTTGGTTACAATTTGTTGTGCGTGCTCTCTCTCTCTCTCTCTCTCTCTCTCTCTCTCTCTCTCTCTCTCTCTCTCTCTCTCTCTCTCAAAGACTGAAAGCACGCTTGTATCTCTGTACGTTCTCTCTCTCTCTCTTTCTCTTCCTCAAAGATATAAAGCATGCTTGCATGTCTGTACATATTCTCTCTCTCTCTCTCTCTCTCTCTCTCTCTCTCTCTCTCTCTCTCTCTCTCAGAGATAAAAAGCATGCTTGCATGTCTATACATATTCTCTCTCTCTCTCTCTCTCTCTCTCTCTCTCTCTCTCTCTCTCTCTCTCTCTCTCAGACAACGTACCTCTTGAGCAGCGCTTTTAACTTTGGGTATTATTCACTTACGTGAATCTGGCGACCGTTTATCTGAAAATATACTGTTTATTATACACACACACACACAACACACATATACATATATATTTATGTATATATATGCATATATATTCATATATATATATAATATATATATATATATATATATATATATATATATATATATATATATATATATATATATATATATATATATATATATATATATATATATATATATATATATATATACATATATATATATATATATATATATATATATATATATATATATATATATATATATATATATATATATATATATATATATATATATATATATATATATATATATATATATTCAAATATATACATATATATGCATGTATATATATACATATATATATTAACATACTACTTAAATATATATGTAATTATCCAGTGTGACTAAGCAGTTCATAGCTAAGTTTACAAATTAGGCCTGTAGATAGTTCCAAACCTACTGCCTATAGTCCTCCATACTGTAAATGAATACCATTACCTATCTGCTAGGGTCAAGAAAAGTGGCGTGGTAATATCAGTTGTACCATAAATACTTGTTGAGGAGCTAAGAGGTTGTATTCCTTTGGCGATACTCCCCTTAGAAAAAAATGCATGTTATTTGTAATACATACATACATACATACATACATACATACATACATATATATATATACACACACACACACACACACACACATATATATATATATATATATATATATATATATATATATATATATATATATAATTTGTGCATATGTAGTTCCATTAATTTTAAATGTGGACACATTATAAATGATAATAACATAAGTAATAAACATGAACTTTCTGTTTAAATCAAAGGAATACAAACAGAGTATAAATGTAAAAGAAATAACACACACACATATAAGCTATATGCTTATAAGAAGACATATGGCAGATAAACAACAGAAGAGTAGCTTTTAAACATTTTCGAGTTGACACAAACAGCATTCGTTGAACAGTGGGACGAGACATGAAATTTAGATGAGAAGATATAAACATAGCCTCCTCACGCTGCGTCGTCCTTTTCTGATGAGCCCAATAATTTTGTTTGTTCTTTCTTAGTTACATCACTCAAAGATAAAAAGCATATATTGCATATCTGTACATATATCTCTCTCTTAGACAACGTATTAACATGCAGGGCTTTTAACTTTATGATATTATATAGATAGAGAATATATATAGACCATTTATCTGAAAATGTACTGTTTATATATACACATACACACAACACATATATATATATATATATACATATATATATATATATATATATATATATATATATATATATATATATATATATATATATATATATATATATATATATATATATATATATAATCTTAATATATTACTAAAATATATATGTAATTAGAGAGATTGTTCCAAACCTATTGCCTACAGTCCTCCATACAGTAAATGATTACCATTATCATCTGCTGTCAAGAAAAGTGGCGTGGTAATATCAGTTGTACCATAAATACTTGTTGAGAAACTAAGAGGTTGTATTCTCATGATACTCCATTAGAAAATGCATGTTTTTTATATAAAAAATGCATGTTTTTATAATATATATATATATTCGTTGATATATATATATATATACATAGATACATAAATACATACACATATATAAATATATACATACATACATGATATATATATATATATATATATATATATATATATATATATATATATATATATATATATATATATATATATATATAATGTAGTATATTATTAATTTTAAATGTGGACACATTATAAATGATAATAACATAATATGAATTTTCTGTTTCATGTTGAAGCAAACTTTGAGTGTATAGAAAAAAATTTCACACAGGCACAGAAACGCCCACAACCAGAGAGAGAGAGAGAGAGAGAGAGAGAGAGCTTTTTTTCAAAGGCATTCGTTTTGACGCTAGACATGAGATTTTTCCTCCACGGCGTGTCCCTAGTAAAAGGTTCTCATTGGGAATTCAGAGAAGAAGAAGAACGCTGTTAGACCTAGTACTTGAGCCAAAGAGGTGGAGTTTTAGTATTGGCACTTGGTCCTAGCAGACGATATCTGATGAGCAAGGTCCTTTTTCCAGGAGTACAAGGTGAAACGAGTCTTCTTGGGGAAGGCACAGCGGCTGATTTTGTAAAAGGACGCCTTAATCTCATTGGGAATTCAGAGAAGAAAAAGAACGCTGTTAGACTCAGCTAAACTCCTTGAGCCAAAGAGATGTCGTGTTCTTGTATGGCCGTTGCTACTTGCTTTCGTCTGCTTGCGACCATTTTTTTCTTGCAATGGCTGGTCGCTGCTACTCGCAGCAAATGGATCATATTCAACTGAGCAGAATTGCAGACACGATTGATAACCTCACTCGGGGAGAGTACAAGGTGAGGGAAAGACCGTCAGGGAATCTTGGGAAGTTCACTGAGCTGCTTCTTTCTGATTTGTGAATCTGTCAATTGTCACATAATTGATTCGTATTATGCTTAAAATAAATTGCAATGTTCACGTGATTTCAGTAGAGGCCTAACAGGGATTCAAAAGTTTTAGGCAGAGAGAACCATAATAAAAGGATTTCTGGGTTACCCCATTACAACCGTTTATATTCGAAATAGGATAATGTTAATTGTTGAATGTAGAGTAAGCTGCCTTTTCGGCGAATTAGCCAGACGCTGTGGCGGGAAAATTGCTTCTCTCGCCGTTCACTACGGCAAGATGGTTATTGGACCACACCTATCTGTTTACGTGTTGGAATATTCAGTATATACTTTTAATTTCTATAAATGCGTTTTTAGGATTTTAACTTTGTTTAGCATCTGTTTAATGGAATTTGTGGAAATGTTATTTTTACATTGAGAAAGGAGAAAGCTCTGGTTGAACTGCTTTTTACTTCAAGCTGTCACCTTATTCGCTAAAGTCACTGGCATCAGTATCATTGCTGTAATTATAATGGATTCACTTAAGCTGGAACCCCAAGAGTGGTGCATCTTGATTAACGAATTCAGTTGAGCGAGGGGGGAGGGGGTGGAGTGTGTTGTTCCGTCTCCCTCTCACACTCTCTCTCCCGGACCGCAATACAACTTATTCACGCAAATCACCTGATTGATAAAACATCTGTTCACTTTATTTTTATGAGCAAGTATTTGTTTTTCATCATTCTTTCTCGAGACCGTTTTTCAGCCAAGAATATTAGGGTGGTAATCATACAATGCTGACAGTAATATCTTTATGACGAGCCCAGTTATAAGGAGAAACAAATAAGGATTTTTACATAAAAGTGTCTCGCTGCCGCTGCATGATTCTATGGTAATTCCTCATTTCTCGGAGTTGACTGAAACAAATTTGTAGCTACTCCTTTTATTTAACATTACAATTATGTTAAAAAGACGTATCAGTGCTAGGCTACATGTTATTAATAAATGAATATGTAAACGAATGTAAGGCTCCTTTGATTAAGGGAGACCACACTAATAGTGTCTCGAGAATGAATGATGAAAAACGAATACTTCCCCATAAAAATGAAGTTGCGAACAGATGTTTTATCAATCGAGTGATATGCGTGAGTTGCATCACGGTCCTGGAGGAGGAGGGAGGAGGAAAGAGGGGACGGAACAGCACTCTCCACCCGTATCTGGCTAAAACACACTTTATAAAAATTAAAAGTATATACTGATATACTTACGTGTAATGAAGTAACACGCAGAGTAGTAGCAGAGTAGGTGTGGTCCAATAAAGTTGACATCTTGCCGTAGTGAACAGCGAGAAAAGCAATTTTCCCGCCACTGCGTCTGGCTGTTCCATTCGCCACCCCGAAAAGGCAGCTTACATTCAACAACAATAACAATATCCTATTTCGAATATTAACGGTGTAATTCGCATACAGTAAATTATTAAAATATACTCTTCAGTTGCAAATGTACACCCAGATATCCTTTTATATACCTAAAACTTACACATAGCGTAACTATTTAAAGCCGGGGCGCAGTGTTACCATGCGCGAGCACCACAGGTGGGTGGACAGATGAAAAAAAACCGACTATAGCGTCGAAAGGCCTCGAGCACTCCAGTGTTTCCGTTTCCTTCGTGGATTGTATCTTTATTTATATATGAATATATATGTATATATATGTATATATATATATGTATATATATAATGTATAAATATATATATCTCATTGAATAACAGAACGTTGATTACTCACTTGTGGCCGAGGTGAACAATTTCATGATTCCTGAGGCGACTTTCTCTGAAGCAACCGCTTGTGCTGAAAAGAAAATGGATATTATAGTTGGAAAATGGGTTTTTGCTCAGCTATGGTTCGTGGTAGCGTTGGGCAATAATCTTAAAGAGCCAGTACATATATATATATATATATATATATATATATATATATATATATATATATATATATATATATATATATATATGTGTGTATATATATATATATATATATATATATATATATATATATATATATATATATATATATATATATATATATATATTATATATTTATATATTTATATGGTGAACAGTAATAATGGCACAGGCAAAATAACAGGTAAAAATGGCACAGGGTAAAAATATATTGATTCATTTACAATGTTTCGCCGTGTTTATTACTAACCCTCGGGTATCAAATGTCCCCAAGGGCATCTAATCCCCGAGAGGCTAGTACTAGACAAAAGTGAAACATTTGATCTAAAGGGCTAGTAATGAACACGGCAAAACGTTGTAGATGAATCAATATATTTTTTCCTTGTGCCATTTTTTCCTATTTTTTCAATTTTGCATATGCACTTACAACCCTGTGCTAATTATTATATATATATATATATATATATATATATATATATATATATATATATATATATATATATATATATATATATATATATATATATATATATATATATATATATATATATATATATATATATATATATATATATATATATATATATATATATGAATTTAGGTTTAAAGCACAGGCAAAATGGCACAAGTGAAAAAAATAGGAAAAAGTGGCACAAGGGAAAAAATATATTGATTCATCTACAACGTTTTGCCATTTTTATTACTAGCCCCTTGGGATCAAATGTTTCACTTTGTCTATATACTATATATATATATATATATATATATATATATATATATATATATATATATATATATATATATATATATATATATATATATATAAGGCGTCCACTGGAATAACCAGGTTTGGCCACATTTTAAAAAAGCGAGAAAATCGTGTTCAAAGTTTTAAAACTTAGAAAATGCCATAGCAACATTATTATTTTGTTTCTCAGAGAAAATATTTATATGAAAATTGTTGCAAATTTACTGTACTTGAGAACGCTAGGGTAGTAAGAAAAATTAGACTTTACAACTTTTGCTACTAGAAGCTAGAAAGTAGCAATAACTGAATGTGCTACGGCATTTTTAAGCATTTGAAACATTTTGAACATGGTTTTTCACCACTTATCTTATATACTCGACAGGTAACTTTCCGATTGAGAGTTTGTTGGTTGGTAATAGTAAATTGGTTTAAGTAGCCCAGATACAATTTTTGGAATGTTCATTAGCTACTAGAAGTGTCTTAAGCGACACCAACAAGTAGCAAATTCAGATATTAATTTACTTTTGTGAATTTGTGCATAAAAGGAGCCCCAAACTCAAAAAATGTAATGTTATAACGTTTTAGGCGCATTTCCCTTCCCAGAGAGTTAATGTGCTAAAAATTTCCTACTACTTGCTACTAGTAGCAAGTAGTAAGAAATCGGCAAGAAGATTGTTATTCAAAAAAAAAAATCAATTAAAACAATTTGTACAGGTACAAAAAACAACATAGTATAATAATACATGCTCAGTTTGGGTGTTTGTGTATGACTGCTACTTGCTACTTGTTCCTACTAGTAGGCATTAATAGCGAAAAACGAGTCCAAGTCGACAAAACAACAAAAAGTCATAATGAATATCAGGTAAGTGCATCAATTTTCCTTAATACTAACAGTAAGGGTTTGTTAGTAGTGTTTTTGTTACTAGTAGCTCCTACTAGTAGCTAGCAGGTATCACTAATAATAATTCCAAGTTGGAGATAATTCAACACTACTAGTCACACGTAAGTTAAAAATTGTCTTTTGGTACAAGTATGCAGCAGCAGTCCAGTCTTGCAACAATAAGTATTAAAAGTCTGCAAGCAAAAAATAATATCAGTTTACAAAAAATTATTTATAAATGGCTTAAGGACGCGTTTACAGTGTGCAAACAAGGTTTCGCGACATTCCACATCAAAGTTTATGTTCTGAAACCGACTTTGGGACGAAAAAACGAAAATTGAGGGGGTGTGCCCAAACCTGGTTATTCCAGTCACACACACACACACACACACACACACACACACACACATATATATATATATATATATATAATTTTACGAGCATAAGCAATTACCGCTGGAGAGAGACAGGCAGAAGATAATTTCACAACACTTTCCTTCACGTTAACTAGCAAATCCCTGAGGCCTCTACTGAAATCACGTGAATATTGCAATTTATTATAAGCATAATACAAATCTATTATGTGACAATTGACAGATTCACGAATCAGAAAGAAGCAGCTCATTGAACTTCCCCAAGATTCCCGACACTCTTTCCCTCACCTTGTTCTACTTGAGTGAGGTTTTCAATCGCGGCTGCAATTCTGCTCAGTTGAATATGATCCATTTGCTGCGAGTAGCAGCGACCAGCCATTGCAAGAAGAAGAATGGTCGCAAGCAGACGAAAGCAAGTAGTACCGGCCATACTCGAACACTCCTCCTCTTTGGGTCGCGAAGTTTAGCTTTGTAGTAGCTCTAGCAGCGTTCTTCTTCCCTCTGAAATCCCACAGAGACGCGGGCGTCCGTTTATACACCCACCGCTGCCCCTACTCGTAAGGGTGTCTCCTGGGACCCCTTGGCATATGACCGAAAGGACTTGGAAATACCCAGGGAATGTCTCTCACATGCGACTGAATGCGCGATGGTTGGAAGCTGTGGTACTACACACAAATCTTGTGCAATGAACTGCGGTTTATTCTGCAGATAAACAGTCAAAACACACATTCTTTAATGCATGCATGCAAGCATATTATAAAGAAAGTTCTACTGAATACTGAAAACAATCGCACATAGCAACAGTAATATACTCGTGAAATCTTTCCCTGTTTCCCCTCATATTCTGAACACTGACGTCATCACTGGCTGGGAAACCCAAGAGGAAGAAGGAGGATAAAAACATATTAACGATAATCGTGGCTGTGACCTCACGCTGCGTCCTCTTATCTTGATGAGCCCTGACTTAGATAAAGAGATACTTTTATGCTTGTTCTCTCTTTCTTGGTTACAAGGGTTTGTTGGGCGTGCTATCTCTCTCTTTCTCTCTCTTCCTCAAAGATAAAAAGCATGCTTGCATGTCTGTACAAACGGACAAAAGTACAATACCTGCCTCTCTCTGACAACATTATCTCTCTACTGAGCAAGGCTTTTTTTACTGTATAATTCTCTGAAAATACATTTTCAATATTTTTCATTTATCTGAAAATTGAATCATCTTCAATATAGTCATATAGTTTATATACTCATATATATAGGTTTTCCAACTCAAAACAATATATAATTCCAGTGGAAGCAGTTCAATGGCAAGTTTAAAAACAGGTCTGTGGATTGTTCCAAAACATTGCATACAGTCCCCATACTATAAATGACTACCATTATCTATCTGCTAGGTCAAGAAAATGGCATAGGAATACAAGTGAAATAAAGATGGTTAAGGCAACAGAGTTGTTTTCCTTCAAGTGTCTACATAAGAAAAAATGTGTTTTTGTGTTATCTATATATATATTTATATATATATATTATATTATACAATATATATATAATCATGTATATATATTTCTTGTATTAATATGTCATTAAATAGAACTGCAACATTACATCAGGTTTATTACAGATATGATATACTATACTGTATCTGTTTTGTAGTCTTTTTGGCTACATATAATATACGTGCTTTTATACCCTCCACAGTAATTTTTATGTGGAACTTAAGTATAATAGCTATATATGTGTGTGCTCATTTGTTAGGAGAACTGAAGTATTTGTGTGTATGTTTCTTTGTGTGTGTGAAGTTTCCACTGATGCCTTTCTTTCTCACCATTATAAATGGTAATACAGTCTCAATTAAGGAAAATAAGTTTGTATTTCAAGGGAAACATGGTTAAAGAAGAAATTTGAAAGAGAGAGAGAGAATCTCTCATAAAAGAGATTTTTTTTTTTGTAAAGTAGTTTAAACCTGAGTTGACACAAAAATAATTGAATTGTTGTGTTGACAGACATTTATACTTTATAAACAAGTCATATAAATCTTTAAACAAGGATTTTGTCTCTATCACTTATGAAAGGTATTCAAAACAAGGTTATAAATTCCTTTCACTTTGATATATATATTTCTATATATATTTAAATAAGAACAATGAATAGATAGCTAAAATTTAAACAAATTTATTATTTTAATCATTCAGGGGTGTACATGTAGTATCTTTATAATATTCACTAAAAATAGATTGATGCATCCTGCAATGCAGATGCGGTGTCAAATTCTGCAACTGAACATCATTCCTCGCCTTCTGTAGACACAACTTACAAAAAAAAATACCATGAATTGAAAGAGATCCCAACATAGATAGAATCCTACAAATATAGATTTAAACCAAATATATAACTCCTAGGAGGTGGAAACAACTTTCAATAGGAAGAATATGCCGTCTTGAAATTGTTACATGAACTATTAAAACAATAATCTTCAATTCAATAATGTCTAAAAAATCAGTTGTCGTTTACGAGATTTAATTTATGGACAAGTGATATGGACTCAGAAAAATGACTTCAATAGCCAATTGATGTGTGCCAACAAAAAAAAATGAGACCAATGTTCAGAATAACCAGACGTCTTAAAGTGTTAAAGTCACCATTCAAAACTCACGTCTCAAAAAAACAAGATCTCCATTTGCAGTTTTGTTGTTCGTGAATTAATTATAATTCAAACACTCCCGGAGGGGGTTAGTGCCGTCAGTGCACCTCATGCGGTTCACTGTAGGCATTACTTTAGGTTCTTGGCAGCGTCGCTTCGGCCCCTAGATCAACCTCTTCTGTTTTATTTCTTTCGCTGTACTTCCGTTCAGGTCCTCTTCCATCTTACTCTCCAGCCTCTCCTAACATTTGATTCATAGTGCAACTGCGAGGCTATCCTCCTGTTCCACCTCTGAATCCTATTTACTGTCACTTTCCGTTTAAGCCCTGAATGACCTCATCATAGGTCCCAGCGCTTGGCCTTTGGCCCAAATTGTATTTTCTATTCTAATATTCTGTTCTATAACTCTAACACGCACTACTGAGCGACAGTCAGTATTTTTATCAAGAGATTTTAAAGAGTTGCAGGATTATAATTATTGAATTCATTTTCTTAAGGCAAACCCTTGAGGCCATACCTGCGACGATGGAGTATTTGGACTCCTTGGTCGAATTAAAATCCTTGACCATTTTGAGGTCTGATGGTCACGCCACAAATTGGACCTCCACTAACCCCTAAAAACATCACATAATACAGAATTAAAACTACTGATGACACGTAGAAGCGAAAGAAGCCAAATGAGAGTAGAAATTACTTGGGATATTCGTTGCAAGAAAAAAAAAATCTTTGTAGACATTCCTGAATATGTCTTATATATGATTTGATTAATATATATATATATATAATATAAATATATAAATAATGCAATATATGTATATATATATATATATATATATATATATATATATATATATATATATATATATATAATGTATAAGTATATAAATAATGCACAGTATATGTATATGTATGTATATATATATATATATATATATATATATATATATATATATATATATATATATATATGTATATATATATATATATATATATATATATATATATATATATATATATATATATATATATTACTACAGACTGGACTGGTTTTGATGAGAATTTACACACAAAATTATAATTGATGCTGCCACGAAACCAAGGGAGTCCAGTTTGTAAGCAAAAGGGGAGTTAATGGAAGACTTACCTCAGAATTTTCCTGGAGTTATAATTTAAGGTGGAAGGTCGCCATATTGGAATTTAGAATTCTTTGCCAATTTCCAGTGATTTATTTATAGAAACTTAACCAATTAACATTAGTAAATTAACAGTTAGACACCATACGACATGATCACTGAGGGACAGATTCAGAATAGGCACAGTAACAATAATGACATGAACTGGCAACAAGTAAGTGGATAAACGGGGCCAATCTGCAATAATCAGTTCAATGATACTAATGACATCTAGTCTGCAATAATCAGTTCAATGATACTAATGACATTCAGTCTGCAATAATCAGTTCAATGATAATAATCACATTCAGTCTGCCCTGACTACGTAGAATAGTAATGCCTATGATGGTGTTCCAGGATGGAGGAAATACTTCATGGAAATAGTTGGCACAACGGAAACTTCTCCAAACTATGACCAGGAATTGATTAGATTTGGGTGGCAGGAATGGAAGCATGGAATTTTGCAATCGTGCCACGTGTCTCGGGTGGCAGGAATGGAAGCATGGAATTTTGCAATCGTGCCACGTGTCTCGTCTCCTCCTGAAAGAGACGTTTGCGTTAGCCCTGCTCAAATTAAGGGAAAGGAATATTCCCACCGAAGATTACACAACACATTCTTAAATACAACACACAACGTATCCTAGAAGGTGCTTTTGATGAAAGCCCGTAAATATGATGTGAGACTCGGAGCCGCGTGTGCGTTAACAATGGACACGTAATTATACGCGCCCAAAGTTAACTACCGCTTGGTTACTTAACTTAAATAACTGAAATAGCCCTTAGATTGCACTGGTGGAGGGATAAATGACTGCTTTTCGGGATCGTTACTCGAATTCCAAGTACGTAAATGGCAAGGCAGGGGATACAGGCAAGATTTTGACAAAGGAAGCTTGGTTCGTGGAGGAATAGGTTAAAAGTTTGCAAGAAAGGGAAATTAGGAGTTTAGTACAAGGGACAGGGCTGGCTAAATGACTACTCACAAACGTACGAACCTTTTAAGATTGTTATAGGCGCCTACAATCGGTTGGGCTGTTCGTCGACGATCGCCACACCAGCGGAGATGGAGGGACTCACAGAGCGTCCGCTCGAGATGAAGTCAAAGAGGTCTCTCCCTGTCTGCTTTTTGGAGAAGTAGAGCGCATTGGCGTTGGGGGGGCGGGGGGCAGCTGTACCTGCAAGCAAGCCAAGAAAGCCAGCAAGGAGGGTATGGGAAAAGCACACTCATCTTTATATGCCTATAGAATCAAAACTACCTGTTCCACAGCCCTAAATGCCCTTCTGCCCTTCCCAATCCCTACATGTCTCCCCATCGCGTGATGGGGGGAAAAGGGGGTTTGGTATTGTTCTTCGGGATCGTGTGATGTTGGGGGGTAGGTGAGGAGTACTGACGCCTAACTAACAGTTGGGTACTTGTTCAAAAAGCGTGGTTTTCCCCGAGACGCCGATTCGAAAGACAGAGGAGGAACAACAGCTTAATTCGAAGTTGATTGCTGAAATTACTATACAAGGAAGGGAGGAATGTTTATTCTTAACATTATATATATATATATATATATATATATATATATATATATATATATATATATATATATATATATATATATATATATATATATATATATCTCACATCATCACATCTACAGTTATAATGTAAAAAGGAGCATTCAGCATACACAAAAGTAAACATACACAAAGCATAAGAAAACTTAAAATGGAAAATCAGTTAAACTTAAACAATTACACTTGAATACATTTGCACGTTAATAAAAACTAATAAAAGAAAACAAAGTGAACTTAATAAAAGGAATTTAGAAATAAACTTAAAAGAGAGAGCAGAAGGCGCACCTCTCGTGGTGAACGAGGAAAACTGGCTAAAAGAACACAGCACCAAAGCAGAAGTAAGAGATTTACCTTCAGTGAAAGATTAAATTTATTCGTAGAAAAAGTATCATCCGGTCTTTCATGTATATCATTATCAAGTGTCACGTACCACTCAAAAGGAGAAATTCATTGGAATCACTTCTAAGAGAAAATAAGGTTTGTTCTTAAGCGGGAGACTGAATTCTGCACCGCTCGCTAATTCCCTCATCATGAATCTTTACGAGCGTTTACCTTTGCCTTTTACTAAGTTATGTGCAAAGAAAGAATATTATTATTATTATTATTATTATTATTATTATTATTATTATTATTATTATTATTATTATTATATTTAGAAGATGAAACCTATTCATATGGAACAAGCCCACCAAAGGGGCCACTGACTTGAAATTCAAGCTTCCAAACAATATGGCGCTCATTTGAAAGAAGTACAGAAGGTAATAGGAAATACAGAGAGAAGAGATCAGTTATTACAAAGAAAAAAAATTAACAAAGTAAATAAATAGATAAAAATTTCAGGAAATAACAGAAAACAAGGAGAATTGCTTTTGAAGTTTCAATTACACAACATCCTTGGCGAGACTGTTCCACAGTCCACGGTGTGAGGAATAAAGGGCCTCTGCAACCGAGAAGTTCGACAGCGAGGCACATTGACTGCATGTTGGTGCTTCTGCTGTTCAGCGAATCCTGTCTGTCGCTCTCAGCGGCAGGGAAACAGGATCAGGGATCAGTTGTGAATGGTGAGGGGAGTTGATAACTACAGTATAATGGAACCTTCACCACGTTCACAGTTTCTTGTTACTTTAATCCTGTCTAAAAGCAACACAGAGAGTAACTGTTTGATTTATGAGACTCGGTCACTTTCGGCTACCCAGCGCTTGAGACAGTGAAAAGAGGCAGTTGGAGTGGTTGGACAGCAAGATACAGCTATCCAGAAAACAAAAGAAATGACGCACGAGGAGCTAATGGAGGACCTGGGAGGAAACCTCACAGCTCCACTACGAGGTCACTTGGAGAGGTTGGACAGCAGGGAATCCGCAATGGAAGTAAATAAAGCAAAAGGCTAAAGAGGGGGTGCCTCTAATGCACCACGTGAGGGCACTTCGGCCATTACCGCCTGTGGTGTTTCATACCGTGATGATGTCGAGGCCAGGAAATCACTAACCCTTGACAATCTGTTCGGACGTCTGGAAAGTTTGTCAAGAAACGACAAAACCCCCAAATATATGAGGGGTTTTATGAGGTAAAAAGAGATACAATGATGATACCGTGGAATGAAATGGAATGTAACATTCAGACCAAAGGCCTAAATTCCGTGCTGAAGAGGAAATTGAGAATAAAGAAGGTTTTCCAAGTGTAACAGGAGGAAAACCTCACAGTTGCATTATGAAACAATTGGGTGGAAAGCAATATGGAAGAAAAGCAATAGGTACGGGGGTACGATAAAAGGAATGAAAGGGGTTGCAGCCAGGGGTCGGCAGGACACCCCAAAGAACCTTAAGTAATGCCTACAATGCACCGTCTGATGTTCAGTGACGGCACTACTTCCCTACTGGGATGCATGTAATATGTGTCACTGCAAACGTCGCCAAGACGGGTCGAGCATCAACAGACCCTCAGTATCAATACTACAATTCTCCTATTACGGATCAAATCTGTACCACCAACCTGTTTATTGAACTGGAAGCAGATCAGATTGCTTATTGTTTCCCGACTGAAGACTGAAGTGTTTGAGTCTGGAGTAATGAAGATGAGCAATAGCTGGAACATGTTCCAGGAGTCATGACGCCTGGTTCAATAAATAAGACTTTCATGGAACACAATTTGGAAGAGGATGCGACCTGAATAATAATAATAATAATAATAATAATAATAATATAATAATAATAGTTGAATGTCTAAAACGTTTGTCGTCAGAAAGGGCCTTTGCAAAAAAAAAAAAAAAGCAAAACTCAAATTGACAGAGCAAAAGCACTTTTTGCTTTTGTCACTTTTATTTATCTGGAATTATAATGGAAAAGTAGCTGTTCACGAATACTACCCATTGTGTCTACAACAGTGAGAATATATATCTCGTCTGTCAACTTCTGATACGTGAAGGAAAAGTAAGCCTTGAAGACTCCATTAAAGAGTTTTTATAACTTTTCTAGAGACAGAAATCACTTCTCCATTGGAAATACGAACCAGGAAAAACGTTGGTATTTGATTTTTAAATATAATGACATGAAACATGAGAACAAATAAAAACGGAAAACATCTGCATCATTATTTTGAAGTATTTGCAGGAAGGTACTCTATAAGTTATGACGTCAGAGCACTGGAGGGTTAATGCATGAGTCATTAATGAGTCAGTGAACAATTGTGGGTTTGGTTATAGGTGGGATTATAATAAAAAAAAAAAAAACTTCGAGATTGTATATCTAGGAAAAGGGCAATTTACTTTAAACTCCTGCAATTCGTTCAGGCAAGAATACAAACTTTCACATTTTATTCAGACAACCCTCTTTGGGTGGGAGGTATTGTTAATACTGACTGGCAGCGTCACTGTACCCAAAACTGGTGTCTACATTATTCTCTGTAAAGATTGTGCCCAAATCTATGTCGGGGAGACTGGAAGAGATTGCTCAGTCAGATTAGCCGAGCATAAAAATGCATGAAGGACCGGGCCCAGGAACAGTGCCGTAACCAACCAGTGTCTTCATTTGGACCATCAAATTTCTTTTGGCAAGGCAAAGATTACCTGCAAGTCGCATAATGCCAATAAAAGAAGAATAGTAGAGGGAGCACTCACCAGACAGCTGGACACTTTCCAAGGAAACAAGGCCTTCACCTCCGAAGACGTATTCAAAGACCAGTTAGTATGCCTGACGCCCAATCTATAATTAGATATTTTCGAGGAAATTGCTCCTTCGGCCAACAAACGACTTAATTACCTAAAGAATAACAAGAAGACGCCTTCAAGAAATGAGATGCTCAAGGAAGACCCCAGACTGACAGTTTCCATTTTAAATGCCATTTTTTCCCCATGTAACTCTAAACCCCTGACCTGGGCTGCATACAAGGTTATCAGTATTTCTGTTATGTAAAGTAGGACTTTTCTCTGCCTTAAAACATCAAACATCTTTTTATGGCAAACAGGATCGAACGCTTTTCAGAGGTCCATGGAACAAAGGAGAACGAAAGAACTCTGTGAAGTTTGTTTTAACCGATAAAAGCCATATCTGAGCTATGTAAGGTTTATAAGCCAGTTGGGTATCCGTTGTTTCAAAATATTTCTGACATCCCTGTAAAACTACATTCGAATAGTTTCGATATAATGGATTCTAAAGCTATTGGTCAGTAATCAGACAGACATATCTGATACACTTTTCTGCTGGTCTTTCATTATAGAACGTATTTTGATATTGGTTAAAATCTCTGGCATGTAACTAAGTAAACAAAAGACACACACACACACACATACACACACACACACACACACACACACACACACACACACATATATATATATATATATATATATATATATATATACATACATGAGAGGTAAATAAACAGGATAGGATATGAGCATATTTTAAATGTTCTTCAGTTACGTTATCTAAACCCGGGAGCTAGTTAATCTGTGCTAAGCCTCTTTCACGTAACTTACAGAAATACTCGGAAAATCTTCAGTGATATTAAGTGGCCTCCAATCATCCACAGGAGGGTGACCTTCTCCCCCTGACATCATTTAAGCGTCATGTTCACTCCAACAATCAGCTGCTTCCTTTTTCCTCGATAAGCCGATCATCTTTACAGGCAGTTTCAACAACTTTTTTCCTCTCACTTTATTAACCGTTCGCCATGGCCTTTTCTCTCTTGATATACTGTAACGTCCTTCATTCCTTTAACTACTTTTAAGGCATTCTTTTATATATATATATATATATATATATATATATATATATATATATATATATATATATATATAAATATATATATATATATATATATATATATATATATATATATATATATATATATATATAGAGAGAGAGAGAGAGAGAGAGAGAGAGAGAGAGAGAGAGAGAGAGGAGAGGTTTTCATCTATTTCTCTCCAAGAGTACGTCATTCCTTCTTCAAAAGACAGCTAACGAAGCAGAGGTGCATTCTCTGAATTTGTTTTTTATTCTTCCAAACATCCGAATACCGAGCAGCCCCATCATCAGCGGTGGATGGACTAAAAATACACAAGAAACTACATCAGACGAGACTGAAATGTAGACAGACGGGATTGCCTCAAACTAGAAGCTAGAATGGCTTATGGAAAGCTGTAATAGCCGATGACCAGGCAGATTTTCAGGGAAGGGATTCATTCATCATGTATCAGTCCCAGACGCTGCATGGGGATAATATGCAGTACACTAGATCCACGTTTCTCAACGTGGCCATATGGACCCCTTGGGGGCCATGAGATTTTTTCAGGGGCCACAAGGCCAAATTTGAAAAATGGGGGCCCACAGAAAATTTAGGACCCACAAAATATATAAATGTATATTTTGAAATTAATTATTATTATGCTTTGAATATTCTGTTTATCATGCTTGAGTTTAGTTTAAACATCATTCGATTCAATATACCCCGTAATTTTTGCAGACAGTGAAATATTCAGTATTCTCTTCACTCTCTCTCTCTAGTTGTCAATGAAATTTTTAAGCAGTAAACGATTGTGGTAGAGTGGTAAAAGATTATGCTGACTAGTTACTAGTCAGCATCTTCTACCTGTCTGACATATTTGAAAAGCTAAATGTTCTGAACAAAGAGCTTCAAGGAAATGACTCCACCCTGTTTTCCTGCAAGGAGGCAATTACTGCATTTAAAGGGAAACTCAAGCTGTTCTGGTTGAACTTTGGAAGACGGGAGTTTGCACAGTTTCCTTCCTTAGCAGTTATATCCACCGAGCTGCTTGATGATGACCTAGCAGCGTATGTTGACCATCTGAAGCACTTGCATAATGGTGTGGAAACTCGCTTCTCTGACCTACTCCAAATGACTGTGCCACACTGGTTTGTGGATCTCTTCATTGCTGATGCATCTGAAGTTGATGTCACCCTACGAGAAAGTTTCATCGAGCTTCAGAATAACACAACAGCTCAAGCAAGGTTCAAGCGTGGAGGACACCAGAAGCTGTGGATGAATCAAGATGTGTATAAGAAGTACCCACTACTCTGGAAAGATGTGAAGTTGCTCTTACTTGCCTTTCCCACGTCTTACTTGGTTGAGACTGGTTTCAGTCGGGTGATGTACCGGCTGTCAAAGACACGAAATCGCCTTGACATAGAAAAAAAGAGGCGATTAACGTCTCTCTCTCTGACAGCTTTCAAGCCAAACATTGACAAGTTGGCAGCCCTGTACCAGTCACAGGGATCCCACTGAAACCTTTCAAGACAGAGCCAATTGTACCTACAGTACATGTATTCCTTGTTTTGTATTCCATTTGTAAATAAATAAGTATTCAAATAAAATATTTTTCCAATTATTATTGTTATTTGATTTATGCCTGAAATTAGTGTTTTGAGTACATGGTACTATTCAAACTAGAACCATTAATATACCTACTTCCCTAGGCGTATTAAGGTGAGGGACGGATGGGGGGTGGGAGGTAAGAACTCAAAGTTGGCATGGAGGGGTCACAAGAACTTGCATTGGACTGAAGGGGGCCACCACCAGAAAAAGGTTGAGAAAGACTGCACTAGATCCACTCTCCCTCTCCTTGTCTTGCGATATCAGTCCTTCTGCTGTCTCTCTTACTTCGTCACTCAAATTCCTATCTTACACATTCATCATTATGCTTTGTATAATGTTATGGTCCTATACTTCTTAAGGTGCGTTGTCAGTGCAGTGACTGAAGCGTCTGTAGCCGCGAGGATGTAGCCGTGCGGCTTCCAAATTGCACTCATTTCCATTATATCAAAAGAGAAGGTTTTCAGTGACACGTCTACAGCCGTAGACTTGTCATTGAAAACCTTGCCATTTGATAGGATGGAAATGAATGCAAAGTGGGAACCACAAGGATACATCCTCGCGGCTACAGACCCTTCAGCCGATGCATTGACAATGCACCTTCAGTCTCCCATAACCCCTTTACAATTCCTGTCACCTATTTAATGGATCCTTTGTCTTTTTGAAGCATACCTTACACACCCTAGTCAGCCTCTGAATCACCCTTTCATCACACTGAGTTACTTTACTTATAAACACACTAATTCTTGGGTTCTTCTTTGCCCTTCTAGCCCCTATTAATTGCTATTCTTGACTTACTCACCGCTTTCACTGCTGTGCCATTCAAATTTTCCCCTCTTCTATCCTTCATATTCAGTAAATCATATTCAGTAAGTATTTAATAAATAAATTCATATTCAATAAAAAAGATTCCTGCTGCAATATAGGACTACAGACAGTTTTGACAGCATCTCATCATTTGCTTCTTTTATTTTGAGACCCATTATCTCTTTCTTTAATTACTCTCTCTGTATTTACTCTGCTGAGAGCAACTTGTCCTCTCTCACTTATCAAGTTGTCTCCGCAGGGGGGTAGTGCCGTCAGAGGTTCTTTGCAGTGTCCCTTCGGCCTCTATCTACAACTCCTTTCATTCCTTTTACTGTACCTCCGTTCATATTCTCTTTCTTCCATCTTACTTCCCAACCGCTCCTAACAATTGTTTCATAGTGCAACTGCGAGGTTTTCCGCGCGTTACACCTTTCGAACCTTTTACTGTCAATTTCCGTTTCAGCGCTGAATGAGCTCATAGGTCCCAGCGCTTGGCCTTTGGGCTAAATTCTATATTCTATTCTGTTCTGTTCTAATCTTATCAGGTGGTTCATTTTTCTCCGAAACTATAATTATTTATAATCTACATAGTATTTGACTGAGGTATGTGGAGTTAATATCTGTTATGACATGCACAGAGAGTTCTGATGATACCATATTAAAGACACAACTATGGATTACCATAACTTATTGACGGAAACCAATAAGAAAGAGGAACAAGCCAACCAGATAAAAAGGAGACTGCAAATATGGGAGATTTCCAAACGAACCCAAACAGACCAAGCAGAAAGCAGCCTGAATAGTGAGTATGTTGTGGAGCCACACAAAGGCAGGAGGGGCACCTGTTCAATATGCAGTTGAGGTTTATAGCGAGGCGAAGGTGTGCAGCACTTGACAGTGAACTCAGAGCGCCACACTGTGCAAAAGGAGAGTTCCAGTTGTGATCTAATAAAGAATTTCCTGTTAGTGACACAGTTGTGCATTATTCATAAGTTGCTAATGGAAACAGCTGTGGTTCAAACTGAACTGAAGAGGAAGACTCCTAGTACTATGCAGAGACTTTCAAGATGCAAATTGGCGCCTTCCTCTATCTCTTTAGGGCAGAAATTGCTTCTCTTTTTGGTGCATTTGGGTTGGTTTGGAGATTTCCTGTGTTTTCAGCATCAGTACCTTCAGTTACTTTTTGAATAGTTTATGGAAATGGAAAGTTGTGTTTCTAACATGGAGATTTTTATTAATTCCTACGAGAACTTTATTTGGATAGATGTAGCACTTCGAGTCTGCTCATACCATGCTGTATACTTTTCCTACCTACAGGTGTAAAAATATATCCTCTCATAATCCAGGTTTGAAGTTAAATGTAAAATTTCAGAAAAAAATAAAACTGAAAATACTCATGTCTACGTGTAATACATATTAATTTCAACTCGTTCAAATTTTATTGAATTTACAAATAACTGAAAAGTGAGTTATTCCTTTTCCCTGCCTCCTGTACACACAAACACTCCCTACTGACGTCATGGTCATATCCTTTAACCCTACATGCTTCTTGTGTACTTCTTCCTCTTCACTGTTTAACTATATATAATCTGTTCTGGTCTCTGTTCTTCTCATATAAAACTCACCCTCATTTTAAGCAAACAGTTTATACCACAATGCATTCCTTCTTCTTAATTACATTCTCCAATTTGGTCCTCCATATACTGTGTACAAACAATTTATCAAAGACTTTTTCTGCTTTTCACTTTTTATATCCATTTGTAAATATTTTTCTTTTGAAACCCTGTATTTCCAACAACCATCTTCCCTTCTGAATACATTTTGTTGAATTCTCAAAATACATTTTTTCCGTCCCAAAAACCATCTGTCCCCTGTTACTTACATTTGCAATTAAGTCACCTAGCGCAGTCATACTTTCAAATTCATTCTACCCTGGTAGGTATAGATTATTATTCTAAAATTATTTCTGGTCTTCTCAGAATGGGGAATAAAACAGTATTATTCTGACCACATTGTGTTTGGTGAGGGTCATTTATGTTATGATCCGGAGAGAGAGGGGTTTTCAATGCCAAACCCAAAAGTCTTTGCAAAACAGAGAAAATAAAATAAAGTCTAGGGCATTTGGCTGAGCTTGAATGTAGTTCGAAGGAGAAATGTGTATTTGATTTGCTAGTGGAGTGTTTGCTGTTATAACTGGTATAACTGAGACGAAAGAAAAGTTAGTCATTATACAGAATTAAAAAAAGAATAACACATTCAGGGAATGAATATGATTAGTGTATTTTGTGTGCCATTATTACTTTGGGTAGCTGACAAGATAAAAATTAAATTAGTTAGTCCAAGGATTTTTTAAAGTAGAATCAAGTGTGGCGGAAGAAGATAATTTTGTCTTAGTGAAGCAATGAATAGTGAGTGGAAGCGGTTTCGAGGAGTCTGAATCTGCATTTAGAGGAGTCTGAATCTGCATTTAGAGGAGTCTGAATCTGCATTTAGATAGAAGAACAAAAGCAAGGTGGTTGTGCTGGCCGATGTAAATGCAGGGGGAGGAATCAACATTTAGTGGAGTTTGAATCTGCATTTAGAGCTGAATCTGGATTTAGAGTCTGGATCTGCATTTAGTGGAGTTTGAATCTGAATTTAGAGGAGTCAAAGATGCATTTCACTGAAGAACAAAAAATGTGGTTTTTGAACAGTGTTGATGAATATGTAAATGTCAGGGGAAGGCATATAAAATGAAATTGGCTGATATGCTTAGTGGTTAACTTGAGAGTTTTCTGAATGAGTTAGCGTTAATTTGAGGAAAAGGTTTAATTTGCTGGGAAGATGAGGTCATTCAGCGCACAGGGAAATTGACAGTAATGTATGTTGTAGGTGTAACAGGAGGAGAGCAGTTGCACTTGTGAAACATTTATTTGATTAGTTTCAGATGGAACAAATAAACAAACTGAACGGAAGTATAATAAAAAACGGAGGTTCTAGCAAATCATGAAGGGACACTGCAAAGACCATGATGGAATAAAAGTCAGTTTTGCCAACAGTGCACCACATGACATGCATTGACGACACTACCCTCCTAACGAGACAGAATGAACGAGAATGAGGAAATCCGTTCTCATCAAACACAGCTGTTATCGCTCAGAAGACTGATGTTTCAGTTGTGTTTTAACAGCAGCTATTTTCCTCCTTCATCACACCAAAGCTTCTTGGGCTGTGGCGTGGGACATTTCCTCTTCCCTACACCTACTGGAATAGTTTTGTGGAATGGTTAGAACAATGAGTCCAGCAGTTGGAAACCGAAGAGGCCGAAATGAATCACTTTTTATAGATGCAAAACGTTCTTGCGTTCTTTGAAAGGAATTTCATTTTCATTTCAGTGTTCGCACTTGGTTTCCATTTGTTATTTTTTAAATATAATAAACGTAATCTGGTCGCAGAAAGATGAACACTGAAGAACAAATGTGATTACTTTGAACAGTGTTTGAATTTAATTAAGGTCTCTAAATTGTTCATATAAAATTCTGTTTTAATTATACCTAGTGGTTAATGTGTTTGGAATTTTTCTGTACAAGTTCAGCATTAAGTATATCACGGACATTATGTTTAATTTCTGTGAAGAAGGTTCGTGTCACACACAAACGTATGTATGTTGTATGTTAAGAAATATTTACTGTGTATTTATTTATTTGATTCGTTTTAGTTTAACAAAATAAACAAACTCACACCAAGTACAGAAAAACGGAGGTTCTAGTAAATCATGTATTAAACACTGCAAATGTAGCATGATGGAATAAAAGAGTTTTACACAAGGCTTTACAATATGTTCTTTGATTAAAGTCCTCTCTCTAGCTGCAACTCCTCTCTCTCTTCTCTCTCTCTCTCTCTGCTTAGTAATCCGATGATATTTACAGCTTAGGGTTTAAAAGCAGCTAGAGAGGTTCAGTATTTTGTGTTACCCCCTACCCTCCATTCGTTCTATATTGGGGGAAATGACCCTACAACAAAGAATGGTTTTAAAAATGGTAATGGCATGACCAGCAGCCATCAGGTAAAGTGAAAGATTCAAAATAAGTATTTCTTTTAGAGGCAAATAAAAATTTTTCTTGACATACACCCATTTGAATGCTTTAATATAACAAAGTGGTCGCAGAAAAAGAAATTTTTTACATTAGGCTGTTCATTTAAATGGTCTTTTAAATCATGTTTTTAAATTCAAAGTTTGTGTAGTTTTTATTTTATATTCTTCTGTCGAACTGTTATTTTTTTATCCTTCACAAACAGCCATTAGAGTAATAAAATTGAAATCTGTTGCTTTGGAAGGTTTTTTTCAAGTCGTTTTAATGTCTGGGATTATTATTATTATTTCCCGATTATTCATTATTATTAAGATTAAGATTATTATTATTATTAGGATATTGCGCGTCATGCCGTCATTATTGTGCACTCTTCTTGGGGTAGTGGTTCTTTGCAGCGTCCTTCGGCCCCTATTCCCCTTTCATTATTTTTGTATTTTACCACCGTTGAATATTCTCTTTCTTCCATCTTACTTTCAAACCTAAAGATGGATTTACATTGCAACTGCGTTTTCCTCCTGGGTTTTGTAACCTTTTTTTTCTCAACCTTTCAGTGCTGAATGACGATTGTTCCAGGGCTTGGCTTTTGGTCAAACGAAGTCGGTTTGTTCAGTAGGAATTTATTCTGAAGAAAACGCGTTTGATGATAGATACGACTTATACTTTGAATATATTATACTTAAGAAATCAGCTTTGAGCATATCTTTTACAGTAAACAATATGCTCTTTATTATATAGATGGAAGACGATACACTGAAAGGAAAAGTGAAAGCAAATTTGGGTAACTTGCTCTTTGCAAACTTTGATTATTCCAGCAAATGTTACAGATATCCGAATAACTGAATGAGGTTAAATCCATCCACTTTTACTGATAAACATCTAGTAAGACGTAAACTTTGAATATATATATATAAATATATATATATATGATATATTTTATTTATATATAATACTATATATATGATAAAATGATTGACATTTGGACCGTTGTATGTGAAGTAAAAATTGGAAAGAAAGAGAGAGAAAAATATTACAACAGTCAGGAGGGAACGACTGAGAACTAAAGGGAAATTGAGCCTGCATGCAGAAACTGTTTGGGAAAATGACACCAACAAATATCAAAGATTAAAAACATGTGATGGATACGGGACTTTGCCCCTTCCATCAGGGAAGCAAATGATTCAAACATTGAATTTGCACTCAAAAGCGACACTAAATTCTCTCTTGAAAATCAGAGGCACTGAACGAGTCCATCAGGCAGGTGACGTCGTTCTTTTTGTTTTGCAATGAGCCTTTATTTGGTACAACTGATTTGGGCAGGATTTTGGTCCTGAGAGTGAAGGGACATATTTTTATTAAATTTATCTGTTTTATAAGTTTTGAGGATGATTATAAAAATGAAATATCTGACTTTTCTAATGATTTTTACCGGGGTTCTCTCACATAAAAATACTTTTCATCCGATCGAGTTTACATTGAAAGTCTCTCTCAAAGCCAGATCAAAGTCCTGAAATAACCTGTTTGAAGATTCTTACTGCATGGAAGATATGATTAAAAATTATGTTAAAAGAAGAAGAAGAAGAGAGAGAGAAAACAGAGAGAGAGAGAGAGAGAGAGAGTTTTTTGTCATGCTATTCATCAAGCCATCCATCGACTAATCTTGAGGTCAAGGCGATTCTTCTGGCTGCTTTTATGTCATAAAGTCAACAAGATTGTCCCCATTAATCATTATATCATTATAAGGCTTTTACTTACACTTTGCGAATCACTACTTTACTGGGGTTATATTGAAGTTTTGTGATTGAATTCCCTTTTTTTTCTGGCTGTCCAAATTTCATTAATCTTTTGAAGTTATGACTTGATTTATTTATTTATTCCATCTTGCTATCCACTTCTTTAACAATTGTTTTTATTAATTATTATTATTATTATTATTATTATTATTATTATTAGTTATTATTGTCAAAGAAATTTCTAGTATAAAATATAATACATTTAGAAAAATATATACAAACGAGAGATTTGAGAACCTTTGGCCAAAATTCAGCATTCTCAACCATTCTAAAATATTGAAATCATTTCATGACATTGGAAAGTTCTCCAATAAAAACTTAATAATTCTTTAACCAGAAAACCGGTCGTAATTTAAAATGGGCCCTCTGTTGTCTCTCTTCGTTCTCCGTAGATAAACCAGCTAACCTCCTCGAGCGTCAGTGATAGTTATTATTATTATATACAAACAATTTACAATTATTATTATTATTATTATTATTATTACCCATGTCATTTTAGATCCAACTTTTGTCAGATGCTTGTAACAAGGAAACGGAATTAACAGGACTTATTGTCATGGCGGTCCCACTCCACAACATCATCCAAGTGAAAAAGAAGGCAACAGGAAAAATGGAGAGGAATCTGCAATGAAGCAACGTTTGGATGATTTTTCTCCTCTCGAATCGAGGTTGGAAATAGCCTCAGTTTCTCAGGAGGAAGAAAGTAATCTCTGTTACTCTCAGGAGGAAAGTAATCTAATCTCTGTTACTCAGGAGGAGGAAAGTAATCTCTTCTCACCAAAGAAAATTAAATGGGCCATTTAAAGAAACGATAGTTTCTGACCAAAAATAGGTTTATTATTCAAATATTCCAACAAAGTTAGGAACTCTTAATAAAATTGATCAATATGATTAAAATGCTATTAATAAATGAATTATCGAGTTAGATAACTAAACTCAGAACTGCAAATCACCGAAAATTTGCAGAACGTTGAGCCCTAGTTCTTATAAGGTTCATGACAAAAAAATGGTGGTTATTATTTCCTAGACCATTAATAAACACAAGGGGTTGTGACTGATGTGAACATTACCAGAGGAGTTAGTGTCAAATGCTTTTTTAGCATCAAGAAGGCTTTGAAGGTTTTATATTCCTCTTAACGAGGTGTGTTACGGGTGTTGCAACATTGGAAAAATTGCAAGTTTAAGGTCATTGCATTTTTCCCAGAAATACGAACCTGAAGTTCTTTATATGGATATACCTTTGGCGAAAGCTGGTTCGGTCACTGATACATGGTAACAAGGTAGTTAACTAAAATCGAGGTTGTGCAGGGCAAGCAAGGCCATGGCCCACAACATTTCATATATACTGCATATTACTGTGTCATGCCCCAAGTCACTGCATGAAAGATTGAACATCATAAATACAGAGGCCAGTATTGGAAAAGAACGCCTACATTCTCTGTATTGGTCCAAAGTATCACGGTTAATGCTGATAATAACGGGTAGTGACTTTTCTATCCAGGCCTTGTACCAGTTGGTTATTAATTGTTGGATGTTGTTGGGGAATTCTTGATAGCAAATAGCATCACAAATTATTCAAGCATTTGTTGGGGAATTACAGATGCTGAACCTTTATTGGCCTAATCCTGAGGGGAACACACCTGTTATGATGTAACTAGTGAGCCTGATTATATCAACACAGAAGTCGTCAAGACACAGAAAGGGAAACGAGTCAGAATTTGTGACTTGATTCACTTTAGACTAAAGTACTAAAGTCCCCCTCCAGCCTTTCCAGTGAGTGTGCAAGGCAATATCCATTTTGAGGAGCTGTTTTAGTGGAGTGGGGAACTACAAAAAAAATAGGGGAAAAGTGCAAAATGGTGATACAAGCATGAAACTTCGCTCAACTATTCCTCCGGCCACACAAAATTTTGTCGTTTTCCAAGATGGCCAACAGGTTTTCAAAATGGCGTCCTGTGGATATTTGAATATTGGTAGTTAATTGATTAATCACATTCAAATCCCTAAGTCACTCCCAGTTTATATTAAAATATTAAAAACAAGCCTTTATATATGTAGATACATCATTTCTCAGCATAGAAATATCCAAGGTGGCTGTCACTATATCAAAAATGTCCGCCAAAATGCCAAAAATTGGTACTTAAGCTCATATATGAGGCTAAAGGTCGGGTAATACATGGATTTGGGGTAACTTCAGCCTGATCAGTTCATTTTTTGTAGATTAGAAATCAATTAATCCCCAGTTAATTAATTTTCATCCTCATTTAGAAAAAAAAAATGGGTAATAAGCTTAGTGTAAAAGTGTAATAGTGTAGTGTTAGTGTAGTACCAGGGCACACTGGTTGACACTATAGCTGTGAAACTCAGCATGGGGTTCAGTGCTAGCTAATGGCAGAGATTTGTTATTAGTTTCCCAAATGCTGTTTAGCTAGCCCCACTTCAAAGTTAGACAGCTGCACCTGAATTGACAGGATGTGCCTGCGTGGGAGAGCCGAGCCAAGGAAGATGGGGCTTTAGTTTTCTAGATGGTGTACAGATCACATGGGAATTAAATAGCATTGGATGAATGACATATCTGAGCCTAGTTATGCCCCACATCTGAAAGTGCATATATGTTACAGCATATAGGTGGTAAAATGATAAACCCTTGGCCTATAGAACAAAGGCAATGGCAGGACAATCTTGGAGGTCAACGTCTTTCCTGAAGGGAGATAGTACGACTAACTGGAAGCTTTGTTGCTTGTGCCAAAAGGACACACGTGAAAGACTAGTTGATGCATCTGGTGCTGGCTATGTTACCCTTGCTACAAACATTCCTGAATTCTAAGTTAAATGCAATGCCTATACCATTTCATCCCAAAAGGCTTGATGAAGGTGATGGAATTCTGCAGACCTTTGAAAATAACAAAGCAACATATCATGAATCATGTATGCTGAAGTTCAAAACAACAAAACTAGAAAGGAAAAGGAAGTCATTGTGTAAGACAAAAGAGGAAGATGATGCCCCCATCAGCAAAATCCACACGTAGTAGCCAGAAGGCATGATGAAGAAGATGCAGAAGAATCTAAGATTGAGAAAGAAGGAATACGCTTTATTTGTGACCAACCAGCACCAATCAAAGATTTACGATTGGCCATGACACTGTCTTTACAAGAAAAGCTGCAACGATGTGCCACAAACCTACTAGATGAAAAACTTCTGGCCAAGCTTAGTACTGGAGATATTGTTTCTCAGGACCATATGTATCACCCATCTTGTCTGAAAGGTGTGTACAACAGGGAAAGGGCCTGGCTAAATCCCCAGAAAATTGGAGATGATTATGTGCAGTGCAGACAAGAGGCATGTGCCCATGCTTATGCTGAGCTTGAGATGTACATAAGAGACACGCAGTTGACTACAGATGGGTGCTGATATTTTACAATGGTAGAACTCCATGATTTGTACAAACAAAGACTGGAACAGCTAAATAGTGATGCTTCCTTTGTGCACCAAACACGGTTGAAAGAACAGATACTTGCCCGCATCCCAGAACTGGAGGACTTTAAAAAGGGAAGAGAAATTTGGTTTGCCTACAAAAGGAAAATGGGAGAAGCCCTAGCCACGGCATGTGACTACAATGGTGCACTAATTGTGGCCAAAGCAGCTAAGATATTGAGGAAAGAGATGCTTCACATGAGATAGAATTTGATGGAACCTTAACAGCAGACACTAGAAGAGAATCTGTGCCGCCAAGTTTGTTTGAATTTGTAAGTATGCTACAAAATGGTGGCGATATAAAATCCCAACTTAAATATGGAACATCATCTACTGATCTAGCTTTAGCACAACTTTTCCACTTTGATTGTTGAAAGAATCCAGCATCTCCAACATTCTCCAGACATTCCAAGTCAAGAGAAACTCCATTTCCAATACATATTGGTCTCCTGGTCTTTGCAAAAACAAGGAAGCGCCAATTAATTGATACATTCCATCACCATGGAATCAGCATCAGCTGTGATAGGGTTCTGGAGCTGACTAAAAGGTTAGGAGAAGCAGTTGTAACAAGGGCTGTGGAGGAAGAAGTAGTTTGTCCCATTACACTAAGAAAACGGGTCTTTACAACTTGTGCTCTTGATAATCTGGACCATAATCCAAGTGCCACAATTGCACAAACATCCTTCCATGGGACAGGTATATCTTTGTTTCAGCATCCGAGCACTGATGAAAAGGATGAGCACAGAAACTTAGCCCAAATCATCCAAACTAGAACAAAGTAAAAAAAAGAACATTCTCTTCCTGAATATCACACAAATGTACCTCCTGCTCACTTTAAACATGGGAATCCCCTTCCTTCATCCAGTGGAAGTGCAGGACACCAACAGGTTGTGCTTTCAAAGCATCTTTCTCTTGAGTATGAATGGCTTGAGAAAGTCAGTCTGTTGGACAGGAGCGAAAATGCTGTGTCCATATCTTGGGCAGCACATCACACTTCTCAGAAGCAACAGGCCACATTTGAAATAAGCTTGTCATCAATGTTTGGACAAACTATGGATTAAATTTGGTAGAGGAAAAGACATGAGGTGGATACCTATCCATGAGATTGCAGCAGCCATGGGACCAAAAGCCTCAGCCCTTCCCTTTTTCCATGCATATAGCAGGTGTGACACGGTGTCTGCCTTTCATGGTAAGGGGAAGAAGTCCGCATGGCAAATATGGACTGTGTTTCAGCGTGCTACACCCAGCTTCACCAAAAAGTTCCAGCAGCTGCAGAAGATGAAGAAGAAAATTATTGAAAAAATGTAAATGAAGCAGTATAAAACTTGATCTCTTTGTAAGAAAGCAAAGAGCTTATGATTGCATTCCCCTACAAGGGCTGCTCTTAGAGAGCATTGCAAAGAGCTGCCTTTCAAGCAGGGCACGTTTGCTGCCAGTCTTTAATATGTCATCCAGCTTTGCCCAGTCCAAGACACTGGGGATGGCAACAGATTGATGCTCTTAGAGAGCATTGCAAGAGAGCTGCCTTTCAAGCAGGGCACGTTTGCTGCCAGTCTTTAATATGTCATCTAGTTTTGCCCAGTCCAACACACTGGGGCTGGCAACAGATTGATGGCACCTGGTTTCCGTATTGGACAGATTTGCCAAGAACTGAAAAATTGTGGCTGCAAAAAGGAATGCCATGGCAGGTGCAAGTGCTACAAATCTGGACTTAGCTGCACAGCTCTCTGCAGCTGCACTTGCTAAAACTAACTGATACACAAAACATATTGGTTTCTCTCAGGAGATACATACTTTTTTATCTTTGGCAGCCATTTTGGAAATATGGTGTTCATATGGTGGCCATATTGGAAAGATGGGTTCACTTTATCTCTTCGTGACAGTAAGAATGCCAAAATACAAATTCTCGATCTTCATATGGACAGTAAGCAACTTTTATAGGCTTATGAAATTAAAATATTTGAAATATACAGCAAATTTACTGCCATTTTGGAAAAATGTCAGGCATCTTGGAAATAGCCAAATATTGAGGTGGTCGGAGGTTGATTTTGATTTATGGGGATAATAAGAGTTCTCATGCCAAATCTGTTGCTTGTATCACCATTTGCACTTTTTCCCATTATCCCGCTCCACTCCTATTAGGAAACAGAAACCTACCGCCACGAACCACTCTCTCTAAACGAGATAAATCTCTGGCAGAAGCAGACATCCACACTTGAGAACAGTATTCCAGTAAAGGAAGTACAAATGACCTAAAACAGGTTGCACTGATTTTATCAGACATAAATATATGAGGCCTTACAAACAATACGTAACTTTCGTGCAGCATGTGCTGAAACTTTCGTTAGATGTTTCTCAAAAGTTACATTAGTTAAAAGTTATACCTAGAAGAGTTAAAGCTTCAGACTCAATCAGCAAAGTTCCATCCACCTGAAGGGAGGATGGGGTGGGAAATCTGTACGAGATCTCCTAATCAAAAGTGTTTTCATTTTACTGGAGTTCAGCCTCGTGCCCCACCGACTACACCATTCCCTGAGCAAGTCCATGTCCCGATTGAGGCTGAGGGCAGCTTCATTTCTCTTAAGTGGCGACTTTACTACACCCACAGGCCTACAACCACATCACTTGTGTGTATATACACTAAAAATAACAATGGACCAAGAACACTGCCCTGTGGAACTCCAGACACAACAGGTCTTGGTTCACTAAAGATCCCATCCACAGCAACTCGCTGCTGCCTACCTGTAAGGAAATCTTGAAGTAATCTTAAAACATATCCACTCACTCCAAGATCCTCAAGTATAATTATAAATAAGTGCCTTGTGATTTACTAAATCGAAAGCAGCACTAAAATCTATTTGAATTACTCTTGCGTGACTCAAAACCCTTATCAAGGTTCCCTTGGAAGTGACAAGTGAAGTCTGTGAACTACACTGGATTCAATGTCAACATTTCAATGATGAAACAATTAGCCATAGAGGGAAATATCCAAGGTACTTACGTTCCTTTTTCTGGGTAAGTTCAATGCCAATAAATATAATTGTTCAATTAGTAAGCAAGAATATAAGAAAAAGCTTAATTTGGTTTAAAAATTTACATTTACTGAGATTTATAGTTTCGTACAGTTTCTGATGAAAACTAGTAAATCCAACCCTCAAATCATAACCACTGAAAGAGAGCAAAACCTGTTTCCTGGGTTACAGCACTTATGAGAAAAAATCAGCATTACGATCTCCTTATTCCATGTGTGATTGAGAGGTATCTTTTATTCATAAAGTAAAATGAGCAACCGATAAGACAAAATGGATCCTATGATACTATATGCATAGATCTTTCAGTTCTCATTGTTGCCAAGTCTATGAAGTAAGTAACTTAGACACCAACACCAAAGGCAGACACAGAAATGCCAATTGTTCCTGAGAGATAGATGACTGCACATATGAGGGTCAGTTTACCCCAATAGAAAACCAACTATCACATTCTAATCCAGTCTCTGGTGGAAGGTGGGGCAGCACATCTAATTATGCACAGTAAGATCAAATATGGCAGCTGGATAAACTGCGGGTGTGCCTAGTCAGCCATGCATAAAGATCCCCAGTGGTGCTTTTAGGTCTTTTAGGGTGGAACAAGCCACGACATCAAGAGAATGAGCCAGATTCAGCTCCTTACGAGAGTAAGTGGTGTAGAATGATTAAAACTTAAAGTTGTAGCTATGAGATAAACTCAATTTCAAAGTGTAGTACTTCAGAAAAATAAGAGGTATATAGCAAATTATGTTCTGCCATCATGTCTAACTTGCTGGTAGCTCCTGTGTACTAATCCCACAACTTTCTCATCTGTGTTATAAATTGGCAGCTGTGCATTAGCAATTTGAAATAAATTTATGAGAATCATAACTGGTGCAAATATGATGGTTTGATTCTCGAATAATTCTTTCCTTGGACTCGGATACCATACATTCATTTGTGTTTATATTTCAGTATTCAGTAACAGGTCCAAGTATAAATAGTTTGTTGGGAAAAGTCAATTTCACTTTGCAATTAGGCACAAATAATTTGCCAGTGATCTAGCTCACTGATGAATTCTATCAGTAATTGATTCCAACAACAATATTAATTTACATGGATTGTTTCACTTTAAAGAACATGTGTAATTGGCACTGATTTCAATGCTATTTTACCAATTTCTGCAACAATTTCTTTAAAACAATTAGTATATGGAAAGCAGAAAAGAGAGAAAAAGAAATATTGAGTATAGGTTTCCACAGTATCTAAAACTCAATAAACAAAGATTGACGTATGCACTGGTGCTGTATCATAGAGTAAATAAAAAAATTACTGAATTCTTTCACTCTAAAGATACATTGCACTGCACGTGGAAACAAAAAAACCGGGCAGGGGAGCAATGCACCATTTTCACCAAGGGAGAAGTCTCTGCCTCAAAACCTACCAAAAGAGAAATATATTGAGAGAGATTAATCAGAGAAATGTCTCTTCCATTCCATATTCATGGCACGTTATGCCCCCCGCCCAGAGATTGACACCTCCCGTGACTCTGGAACGAACCTGGGCCATAAACAGTCAGCGTCCGGATAATAACACTTCTTCACTGTGCATTAGTATGATGTATGAGGTATGAAGTTTGGACCCTCTGTCTTTCCCCGGATTTATTCTCTTCTTTTCGCTCCCCACTTTCATTGTAAATCTGTGGATGCGGATGCGAGTTAACATATTTCATTCTTCATTTATATATTTATACTGGCTGACCAATCCGGCGCTGCCTGGAAGAACTTTGAAGAACTCCTATCACTGAAAATACTTTTCTTTCCTGGGATCAATTATTCTGTCTTACATTCATTACTTTAAATAAAAATGACATATACATATATCCTGGCACTTATCTAATTAAAATGCTGAAAGAGAAGAGAGAGAGAGAGAGAGAGAGAGAGAGAGAGAGAGAGAGAGAGAGAGAGAGAGAGAATGATTGACTTGCAGTGGCAAACATTCTCGGGTTCTTTCTAGTATGACTTGATGTTTAACTCCATTCATAAAGGGAATTTAAAAATGAGAGAGAGAGAGAGAGAGAATGCAAGCGTGAATCTGCTTGTTAAAAACTTCATATTTAGATTGTGCTCCAGAGAGAGAGAGAGAGAGAGAGAGAGAGAGAGAGATTTTGGTGAAGTAGCTTCACGGTGTTGAAGTTGATAAGCGTGGTGTTGCCAAACTACTTGATAATTAATTTCAGATCTCACAGCCGTCACTATAGCAAATTCCGAAGGTAAAACCGAAGAAGAAACAAATGAATTAATGAGGAAATTCGCACTGAATGAATAAATAAAAGGGAAATACCGTATATATTGCATATCAGGCTTAGCCAGCAGCTACTACGCATACGCAGATGGGGAAGTCGTTCACAGGTTTCGAAGAGCGAATTTCTACTTATAAAAATTACCGAATTAGGTTTTCAATGTTTATTTCATCGATGTAATTAACAATTACATTAATAATTATCATAAATTATGATTAAAGGGGATTTATTGTTGCAGGTTAATCATACATCTGACAACACTTGGAAGAAAACTTGGATTGTTCAGGCAAAAAATTACAATTAACCCATAAAGGACGTGAAGGAAACCCTGATGGAAAAAGTAAAAACGAAAATTTCATTCAATTTGTCCGTGTTTGATGTCTGTCACGAGGGTAGGGGTTTGATTTTGAGGTATAACCTTCCTGGGGTAACACATAGGGGCTACGTGCTAAATTTTCTCTGCGTCAAGCGGTTTGGACTTCTATAGCATCCAAACATACATTCACTTTTATATATATATATATATACTAGCTGACCAACCTGGCGCTGCTTGGGAAAACTCGGAATGGCAACTGATAAACTCTCTCTCTCTCTCTCCTTAACACCCCCTCTACTCTCTCTCTCTCTCTCTCTCTCTTTTCCCTAACACCCCCTCCACACTCTCTCTCTCTCAATCCCAATTACATTGCCCAGTATTTTTGACATCTTATATTTCACCCCTCCTCACCCCCAATTCATATCCGGGCTGAACTTGGAACTTAAAGGGCATTGGGAGTGTCACCATTCGTCTCAGCGACCTCAAAAACTATGGATTAGACACTAATATCTCTCCTTTTTGATTATTTTTACATGTCAAACCCTTCCCACCCCCACCCCATTTGGTGCCAGTGATGTCTTACCCTAACAGTATTCTTTTACAGATAGTAAGTCATATGTATACTGAAATGAGGTATGATGAATTCGTAGAGTTTATTTAGCTACTAAGACTATGGGCAGAACCTGCCCCGTTTCAGGGAAGCCCTTCCCATCCCCCTCCCCTTTGGTGCTAGTGATGTCTTACGCCCACAGTATTATTTTCCAGATAGTATGGCATATGTATACCAAGTTTGTTGAAATTGTTCAATGCATTTCAAAGTTATGCTGGAACACACATACACAAAAACACACACACTACATACATACATCCATATATATATATATATATATATATATATATATATATATATATATATATATATATATATATATATATATATATATATATATATATATATATATATATATATATATATATTCATACATTATAACATGGAGAGAGAGAGAGATAGAGAGAGAGAGAGAAGAGAGAGAGAGAGAGAGAGAGAGAGAGAGAGAGAGAGAGAGAGAGAAATATAACAACAGCTGATGAACAGTGTGGTTATTCCAAAGATTTTAGGGAAGAAGGAGAGGGAGATTTAAAAAAAAAAAAAAATGCTGATGTGACATTTTATCTTGGGTGAAAGCATCGAAGGGCATTTGGGAGAGGTTCAACATACCGGCGAATGGTGCAGAGCATATTAAACTTTCAACGTGCTCCTGGTGAGCTTGTGTAAGTGCATCTACCAGTTGATAAAGTGGAAGCTCTACTGGGAGTCTCAGCCTAGATTCAGCAGTGAGCAACAGGTTAATGATTCAGCCTGGCTTTTTTTTCTTGAATGGAAAAGTATGTTGGTACATTTTACTTCTATTTACTCAGATGCAGCTGTTTTAGGGTAAGTAGAATATAAGAAAGATTATAGATTTTATGCCAAAAGCCAAGTGCTGGGACCTATAAGATCATTCATTGCTGAAACGTAACTTGACAGTAAAAGGTCTGAAAAGTGTAACAGGAGGAAAACCTCGCAGTTAGACCATGAAACAAGTTTTGGAAGAGGGTGGAAAGTAAGAAGGAAGACAATGAATATGAATGGAGGTACAGTTAAGGTGACAGTCCCATCCCCTGCCTCCTCCTGTCTGAAACCCAACACAACCGACTGACTTCTGGATCAACCGATACACGCGGCGGGATTCTCAAGAAACTGTTCCCTCGAACAAGACAGATTTTAAGATCGCTAGTGAGGTTAAGATATTTACTACTTAGACTGATGGAATGTATGTAGGTGCACTTAATATGATGCCCTTCGGTTGTAGGTTATTCCGAGACAAAGTGGATTCCATGTTAATAGATTTTATATATATATATATATATATATATATATATATATATATATATATATATATATATATATATATATATATATATATATATATATATATATATATATTTGTAGCTTTAAGCTGCTTAATTTTATGTTCGTGGCTCTTATTAACGTAAATATTTTTGTTCAGTTCTTTCTAAAGTTTTCATGTATTTTTTTTTTTCCTCGAGCCTCGAATAGCTGGATAGGGTCTTTTCGCTCCCACCAAGAGTCTGTTAGCTTGTGATGGATACCTCGCCCCTGAAGTTTCTTTTTCTTTGCATGTACGGTCACTGGACAGTTTTGCGCCTTCGTTTTCTGGGTTGTGTTTTTAGGCGATTTTGGTACTCGGCTCCTGATGGGAAAGAACTCGACCGATAACGGCAACTGTGGCAGTGCATTCCTGTGACGACCTTCCTGGTGTCTGTTGTTGTGGCTGACGTTTTGGGGGCGTGTCATTGGGCGCCTTGTTGCTGCTGGTGGTTCTTTGTCAGCACATCACAAGAAGCCATCCTGTTATTTTGGGTGATATATCCTGAGATATATACATCTCCTGCAGGTTTTGATGAGGGACATCCTGCCCTCTACTGTACTGCCTCTCTGCTGCTGCAACGCCTCTCTATACGTTACTGCACCTCCTCTCTACCTACTGTGGCTCTGCCTCCCTGCCGTGTCGAGTCTTCTGGGGCCGTTAGGAGGCCTTTTGGTCACGAAGAAGGGTAAGCGTGCCTTCCGTGAATGACCAGTTTTTGTTTTTATAAAAGACGACCCCTGTTCAGCTGTCCACATCTTCGCGATTATTGAGACAGTCCTGTGCTTGCTACCCGAGGGCTGTGTTCGTCTAAGCTTATTCATCGGTGTTGGTGTTAATTAGGACCACTTAAGCGAAGGAAATAGCTTTAGCCTAATTGTAAATATGTTAAATTTCGAGTTTGTAAATATCAGGATTAAGGTTCTCTTCCCATCCTGTGTCTCCTCCTGTCGCATGTGAGAGAATTGCGTTGTAGTGTGACAGTTTCGTTTCTACCTTTTTCTCTAACCTGTTTCTTTATCTATCGTAAGATAGATCGGTGGATTAGAGTGAATGAGGTGATTGAAGGTACACTGTAAAAAGTTCAAGGTATAGAAAGGGTATAACGTTTGAGCTAAGGTTTAAACGTTCGTTAAAATGCCCTAATGGTCAGAAATACCCCTATCTATCGGTGGGCGGGTATTTATAATGAATATTATACCCTTTTTACATCTGGTTTCAAAATGGGCTTCAGGAAATATAACTGATTATGTCATGAAATTAACTTTTACTCTTTATCAAATAACCATATTGTACACTGATAATGTAATGCAACAAAAAAGTTACTAATAATACGTTAGTTTTAAATTACTGATAATTTTGTAGCGAGTTCAGTATGCTACAAATGCAGTACAATTATATTGTTGCCAAGACTCACTTGATTACACAATTACAGTTATAATATATATATACATCCACATATGATTACACAATCGTGTGTGTTATATATATATATATATATACATCCACACATATTTATATATATATATATATATATATATATATATATATATATATATATATATATATATATATATATATATATATATATATATATATATATATATATATATATATATATATATATTACATACGTAGACATATACGCATACAGCAGAGAGTCTATAGTCTGTTGCACCGCACTCACCGCCTCTGCGCTCACAGCCTCACAAGTTCACAACACTTCAGTGAGTGTGTGTTAGGTGGCGGTGGTGGAGACGGTGCGAGCAGTATTTTGAAGTTTTAGAGAATTCTAAGAACATTTTTTCGGTGAAACTTGGTGTTATTTCAACATACAGGAACTAACTTTCCCAAGTGAAATATTATAATAAGCTTCAATTTCGAAAGAGACATCGTGGCCAGCGTATCCCAGACAGTGTGGCGACAATATTTCAAAACGTTCTGCACAAACAACCAACCGACTCCCACACCGCCTTGAGGCTTGAGTCTTGCACATGCACGGAGCTGCCCGCATCCACCACCCGCCTTCATCACTGCTAAACTTTTGATTTTCAAGTGCGATGAAAATAATAAACTGATAAACAAAACTTTTAAATTCATTGACCCTATGATTTTATATAATGTATAAGCTATAACTACACCTAAGGGTGTAATGGATTAATATATTAATTATATAATTAATATACATGGGTATTTATATCGTATAGAATACCCTGCAAAAGGGTATTCTTTATCTACGATACACCCTTAAGTAAGGGTATCACAAGTATATGTTATACCCTTGATACGGGTATATTGTAAAGGGTATATTATAGTTCTTATATACCCCGATAGGGTATGCTATTTTAACCACTAGAAATAACCTTTTTCTACCCCTATTATACCCTTAATTTTTTAGAGTGTAGTGACTGTACATTGTAGGTGAATGAGTTTTTTTCTGTCCATTTATTCAATTATTCGGGGACCTGTTAAATGTTTAAGCTGTGTAATAAATTTCTAAATATTACATTAATGACTATCAAGGCTCAGAAACTTGTTTCTAGATGAATGGCGAAATGCCATAATAATTCCTATACCAAAGCCTGGAAGAGACCATATTAATGTGAACACTTATGGACCAATATCTTTAACAAGTTGTCTATGCAAGTTGTTAGAGAAAATGGTAAATGCACGACTTACATGGCACATAGGTGAAAATAAAATGTTAACTCCTTCCCAGTTTGGCTCACAACGTAATCTATCTACTTTAGATTCTCTATCTAATTTGGGAGACCACATACGTAGAGGATTTGAAAGGAAGCAAATTACAGTAGCTGTCTTTTTTGACATTCAAAAGGCATACGACACTACATGGAGGTATGCAATATTAAGAACATTACATAATAATAACATACGCGGCCATCTTCCTAAATTTATTAAAAACTTTATGACTGGTCGCACTCTCCAAGTGAGAATAGATAATGTTTATTCCAAGACATTTCCACTTGAAAATGGAGTTCCACAAGGGAGTGTCCTTAGTGGTACTCTGTTGACATTAGCAATTAATGATATCAGTAACATGCTACCGGTTGGAATTAAGAGTAACCTGTATATGGATGATTTTGCCATATATTATACGGCATCACGCATAAAGCATGCAGAACGAATGATTAATAAAACCAAATAAAAATAGATGAATGGACCTCATCTGTAGGTTTTAGGTTATCCATAGAAAAAACTCAAGCTGTCATGTTTTATAAAAATAAAAACTGGAAAAAAGGTGAAGAAATAGAATAGAAAATCAGAAACCACAATATACCAATTAACCAAACTGCAAAATTTTTGGGATTAATATTTGATGCACACCTGAATTGGAAAGCCCATATAACTTACATAAAATCAAAATGCAAAAGGGCGCTAAGTCTAATTAAAAAACTATCACACACAAATTGGGGAGCTGATAGACATACTCTTACCATACTGTATAAAGCAACAGTGTTATCAATCACTGACTACGGAAGTGAAGTATATGGTTCAGCGTCAGAAGCAGCACTGAAAATATTAGATCCGATTCACAATGAAGGACTAAGAATATGCACAGGAGCATTTAGATCCTCACCAGTCTCCTCAGTACAAGTCGAATGTAGCGAACTGCCACTGTTCCTCCATAGAGAGTTCATAACAATGAAAAGTGCATTAAGAATCAAGGCAAGTGATTCACCAACAAAAAATCTATTTGATCTAAGAGATATATTTATAAACAATCATCCACCTCCTTTCACAATTAGAGCTAATAGATTGTTTGAATCACTGAATATAGATATACAATTACCTCCAACAGTGAAGTTACCACCCCATTGGACTATGAATAAAATAAGGACTTGCACTCAGTTGAAATATTTATCAAAAAGTTCCTCATATACCCCAGAACACCATAGACCAGGGGTTTTCAACCTGGGGTACGCGTACCCCAGGGGGTACGCCAAGGGTCAGTTAGGGGGTAGGCTCTCCCCATGGTTCGTTAGGGTTAGGGGCCTGGCCGCCCATTGACTGCATAGCCACAGGTAAATAATTATAAAAAAAAAATTTCTTTATTTTTTTAGGGAATTCTTTGTGTTTACAATATTACTGGTTATGTCAGGAGAGTTGTGTACTTACTTCCCTTCAGTACAGTACTTGCAAATATACACAATGGAATATTTTTTTCTGCGTTTGTTTTGTTTTTCTACTTTATACAAAGTGAAGGGGGTACATTATTGACATTAAAAATACCCAAAAGGGTAGGTAGGGAGAAAAAGGTTGAAAACCCCTGCCATAGACAAAAAACCATAGATCATAGAAGACGAAAGCATTCACATTATGTGATTTATACAGATGGGTCTAAATCACAACATAGAGTAGGATATGCAGCTATATCCCAGAACAAGTCATATCAGTTATCTTTGCCTAATAATGCCTCAGTCTTCACAGCAGAGTTATGTGCAATCGCAGTAGCCATCAAAATTATAAAGCAAGTAACATTCAATAATTTTATTATTTTTAGCGACTCAAGAAGCGCTATAGAAGCCGTTCAAGGTTGCTACTCAAAAAATAATATTGTACAGGAAATTAAATATGAACTCCACAAATTGTATAATAATGAAAAAATATTGAAATATGTTGATCCCTGCCCATGTAGGGATTAAAGGAAATGAGGAAGCTGATAAAGCAGCTAAAGAAGCAGTCCACATGGTAAGAGCAAATATAAAAATCCCAATTAGTGATTACATAACAGATATAAAAACAATCATTATAAATAAATGGCAAAACATATGGAACGAGGAACCTATAAATAATAAGTTGAAACAGATAAAATCCAGCGATGGAAAATGGAGCTCATCATGTCAGAGAGAGAGACAAACACAAGTAATTCTGACGCGTCTGCGAACAGGCCATACTCGTTTGACACATGGACACTTGATGAACAGTCCATGTGGCCCTCCTCCCGAATGCCCAGAATGCAAAGTGTTGATAACAGTCAAACATATGTTGTGCGACTGTCCAAAATATAATCAACAGCGAGTATCAACCTTTGGAAATAAATCGATGTGGGAAAACTTATCAGAATCTTATACATTTTCAGTCATCCCAATTTTATCTTTCATTAAAAAGTGTAACTTGATAGACAAATATAAATCCAAGTAAATAATGAAAATACAGAAGTCTGTAGGGCGTTTAAGGAAAAAAAAATTGTAATTCTGAATTTTAATTTTTGATTTTTATGAAATTTTATTTTATTCTTTTTAATCTTTAATTTTTTTTTGTATGCATGGAAACGAGCAAATGTATTTATTGTATACATGCGTTTCAGAGTAAAGCATATTTGTTATACAGTTTTTTTCTTTTAAACTTCATTTTCATTTATTCATCATCATGCGAATGACCTGTTTGGTCCCAGTTCTAGGCCTATGGCCTAGACCTGGCATTTCATCCTAATCCTTCGGGCCAACCTTATAAGAGCTAATTAGTCAGCTCAGTGGTCTGGTTAAACTATTTTAATAATAATGTTTTAGTATGTATGTAAGGAAGTCTGAGTAAATGCATTTATTGTATGAGAGGATGTGCCTATGTGCAGTTTTTAATTTCATTTAAATTCATTCATCATTGTATCGAATGATCTATTGGGTCCTAGCGCTTGACTTCAGGCCTAGACCTAGTATTTTAATCAAATCCTTCGGGCCAGCCCTATGAGAGCTGAAAGTCAGCTCAGTGGTCTGGTTAAACTACTTTAATAATAATAATAATTATCCCTTTGAGTGCTTCCATTGAATTGTGTCACTGGTATTCCTGCTCTTAGACGAGCTTTGTCTATGTAGTATGGCATTTTGAAAACTATATTTCATAACCTGGAATAAGAAAAATTTTACTCTAACAAGAGTTACGTAACAAGTCGGTACAATATAAATACATATACATGTATACATATACATACATATATGTGCGTTTGTGTGTGTATATATGTAGGCATATGTATGTATATATATATATATATATATATATATATATATATATATATATATATATATATATATATATATATATATATATATATATAGTCTACTGGTCACTTTCTACCAGATATATATGTAATTGTAATAATCACAATGCCTTCTGAACTTCTCGAATTATTCTTCGCGATTTTTGGACACGCTTGTCACTACAAACCCTTAAGATGTAAGTGCAAGAAATTAAAGTGGATCTTAAGGCTTTGTAGTGACAAGCGTATCCAAAAATCACAAAAAATTCGAGAAGTTAAAAGGCCACTGCGGCTATTACAATTTCGTATGCATCTGGTAAAAAGTGACCAGTAGATTCTACATATATATTCCAACCTACAAGAAATAAAAACGATTGCCCACTTGGCTACGATGGTGAGGGTGGGTCTATTCCAGCTCTGATATATGTATGTACGAGAGGCAATAGACTTTTTATCCTTCTCGTGGTCAGGTCGGCAACGTGACGTCCTTCTGATTATGGTGACACAGGTTCGTCTCTCGCTACCAGACATCACAACCACTTCAATTTCTTGCACTTGGATATTAAGGCTTTGTAGTGACTAAGGAGTGTCCAAAAAGCGAGAAGAATGCGAAAGGTTAAGAGGGCATTGTGGCTATTACAATTACATATAATATATATATATATATATATATATATATATATATATATATATATATATATATATATATATATATATATATATATACATATATACACATATGATGTATATATATATATATATATATATATATATATATATATATATATATATATATATATATATATATGTATGTATGTATGTATGTATATATATATATATATATATATATATATATATATATATATATATATATGTATGTATGTATGTATATATATATATATATATATATATATATATATATATATATATATATATATATATATATATATATATATATATATATATATATATATATATGCTAAGGTTAATCCAGTAGGTGAACGCTATCTACATAATATCAGGACGGACACGAGAGCCAACTCGGAAGACCATTATTGCATATTTTGGGGCAAATTTCGAGAACCTTCGTAATTCGTTATCAACTACAATTAAAATATAACAGCAATTAATTAATGATTACAGTATTCACAATATATACTTTTCAAATCAAAGTAAGATTAATATAGCGATTACACTTTATGATCACTATATTAATCTTACTTTTATTTGAAAAATGTTTCCTTGTAATTAAGATTCAACTGTCAGTTTATTCTGATTGCAGGCAGACAGGCAACGAGTTACAGCGGTACTCGGAACAACTCCCACTAAGTGTGCAGCAATGCTGCTTACACGGAAATAATAATGGAATAGAATTTGGAATTCAGGCCAAAGGCCAAGCACTGGGACCTGTGAGGCCATTCAGAGCTGAAAGGGAAATTGAATGTAAGGTGGCTGGAAAGGTGTAACGGAGGAAAACCCCGCAATTGCACTATGAAAGAACTGTTAGGGGGGGTGGAAAGTCAGTTGGAGGAAAGAGAATATGAACGGAGGTACAGTAAAAGGAATGATAGAGGTTGCAGCTAGGGGCGGAAGGGACGCTGCAAAGAACCTTAAGCAACGCCTACACTGCACCACGTTAGGTTCACTGACAGGAATACGGAATTTAGGGCTCTGTGAAATTCCGTCAGTCGAGTCTTCCCGTTGCTTCCACTTCCAGAAATATCTTCACACCTCCAGCCACTTTCTCATTGTCCTCACTCAAATCTTCTGGTGCCTCCAAGAATGGAATCGATGGAATATAAAATTTAGGTCATTCAGCGCTGGAAGGGGAATTGGGAGCATGAAGGTTTGAAAGGTGCCCCAAGGCCAATACAAAGAGGTCAGACGGACAGAACTGCCACCTTCCCCTCTCTCTCTCTCTCTCTCTCTCTCTCTCTCTCTCTCTCTCTCACTGTGACGTCGCGCGGCCACAACTGGTGATTCACTGGTGGGCCGCGGCCTTGTACATTAAGGCATTATTGTTATTTCCCTTTGAGTAATTCTTGCTCTTGACTACTTAATCTGATACTTCCGTTATCAGGAAATTCCGAGAATGCCCAAACAATTTTGTTGATAAAATAATATTACTGTAGCCTTAGTACAGCAGTGTGAATTGAGAAGCGAGTATTGAAGGAAATACGGTTGTAGTTGTAACTTTTATTAATGAAAATTTCTACACACTTGAATACTAAAAGAAATAACCTTCATTTATTCTACAACGATTCCTTGATTGAAGGTCTTAAAATGTATAAAGTATTTACACACACATCTAAATATTTAACTTAAATTTTTTCTTACATCTCCCCGATCATTGTCAATTTCTGTCTTTCTCTTCTTCATTTTAATAACATTATTGAAGCGTCTTAGTCTAAAATAATTCAATAATCTCTTCAGGGACCTTTACTCCTGATCGTTGCAATTCAGCAACAAGAGTTTTTCTGCCTGCTTTCCCTTCTAAAAGTGATGAACCGTGAATTGTGTTGAAGACTTCTCGTGGGACAATTAATTGAGAAGAAAATTCCTCTGATGGCATATGCAGCTCACCTCTGTTTACCATCCCAATCCACGATTCACGTGCATTTTTACACTCTTTCATCTTTTTTCCTAATTGTGGATATTTTGTCGATAACTTTTTGACAATATAACCACCTATATACTTAGAGCTTCATCTTCAATTACAGTGGCAGCCGTCTTTTCGTTTTCTTTATCCAGAATCTGATTGTTTATATCTTCTGTGGGGCATTCAAAATCTGAATCTTTAAATAATGAGCTGGTCAATTATATTTCTAATGCCAATTCTCTATCTTCACTGTACTTTGAATTGCATGCAGACTCACTTGTTATCATATCACAATTATTTCTCTTTGCAATGATGTTTGTTTTTTTCACTAATTAGTTTTACATGTTTTCCTAGAATCAATGACCTAAGCCTAAACTTAAACTCAACAGCATTAGGGTGATCGTATGTGCCCTTCATTTGCCTTATGCAACCGAACAGATGCTCTAGGCAGTCTTGATTCAACTTTTGCGTCATGATCTTATCTACATTAAAAACATCTTTAACCATATTAGAAAGACAAGTAACCGACTTGCTAGAAAGAATTATGCCTTTTTGAAATTTGTACAGACATCTTGTTTTCTGTGATTTTACTCTATTGCCCTCTGTAAAAATAACTTACATCTCTCTCGCGCTTCCAATTTTACTTCTGTACAGAGTGAAGAACAAGATTCTCCATGAGCAAATGCAACACCAAAACTGCAAGTATCAGTATGCATGAGATTATTTTGCCAATCACAACGAAATGGATTGCGGTCTAATTTATTGGGATTGACAATTTTTCTCATTAGTTTTAACTGGAAATTAACTAATTCAGCATGCAATTTTCCAGGGTCTGGACTGGCTGCCTGAAATTGGAGATTCAAGTGAAGGAAAGATTCTAGAACAAGCATCAAAAACTTAAGATACAAAAGATTGACCTTATCACTGTACAAATTTGAAAGCATTTCTGCTTGATAACAACGCTCTCTTCCAGCAGCCAACTGAAAATGCAATTTCAATTCTTCCCATGGATCTAGGATTTTGACTACTGCATTGTACCTGCTTAGCCACCGAGTATCAGATAGCCCAGGAATTTTCACTGGCATTTTGTCATTCATGGTGCAGTATAAATTAAGTTTCCTGTCTTTCTGGAGAGCTACTAAACCACTCATGAGATTCCATTATCAAATAATCTAAATTTCTCGGAAGAGAGGCCACAGCCTTGGAACATGCTAAATGAAGAGAATGGCAAACACATTCAACTAACTTCAGATATGGAAACTCCTTAAAAAGTTGATAAACTGCTTGATGCTTTCCTACCATAACGTTTGCGCCATCAGAACCAATCCCAATGCAATTCTCCAACTTAAGATTATTCTTATGAAAAAAATCCTTGATAACACTGTACATCCCAATAGCAGTGGCATCTTCAACCTTAAGTAGAGCCAACATCTTTGATGCGATGTCTTTCTGAGATTCTGAAAAGTACCTCACAACAATACACAAATGTTTTGTTGAACTCAGATCCATAGACTCGTCAACTAAAATACTACATTTCTTATCCTTCATGTCAAGAAGCAACTTCTCGTGAAAACAGGCACCCAGCACCTTAGTTATCGATTCAGTACATTTGGTAGAAACCATTTCAACACCTTTTGCAATGTCAGAATCGTTAAATGCACTAGCACACACAGGAAGTAAGTGTTCAATTAAGGAAATGGGAGAATGGATCGCCATGTGAATACTGAATATTAATTCAGCCCTCTTCAAAGTCGAAGTTTTACAGTTTTTAGAAATCACATAGCTGGTTATATCTGAAGACTGAATATGCCAGGAAACTCTCAGTTTATGTTTCTTGGTTTTTGAATGATCCACTAAGTCTGAATAATGAGCTCTTACATTGGATCGGCAGTAACGGCAATAAACCATTTGACCATCGTTAGGCACTTTCTGGATCCATGATTTCAGCAAAGCATTACTCTCCCATTCTCTTCTGTAACCTTGTTGGTACTTTGCCATGTTCATCTGCAAGAAGTGAAAAATAGGAATATAGTATATTTTCTGATATTATTCAAATTATTAATCTCACTTTAAATGATACAAATATTGGATGATATATATGTGTAGATATTTAATTCTGCACGAACCATATAAAATCGAACCAGAACTAGAGCACTGAATCCACTGATAGTGTTGAACTTTACTGAAGTAAAGTAATAAAAATCGAGTAGCAGGGCGGAGCTGAAACAGATTAATACAACGCTGCCAAATTTTAAGTCAGAGAACATTGTTTTGTTTATGTTTATCTTGGGCGATCCTTCTATCTGGCCTTGACTCGTACATCCCAGAGGTTAATGATTAAGACCAAATCCCGGGCCGGCCGTGATCCAGGTGCCTTGGTCGACCAGGAACTGTCCGGCCAGGACGCAGACGCTGGTTCTATTCCCACGGCGGTTGTTGCAGCAGCTGAAGGAGGAGACCAGCCCACAGCCACTGAGGCTGCCCCTGATCCTGCTCCTGACGGCGTTCCTGGCCTTCCTTCAGAGTCGGTACCCTTATCACCTCCTAGGAATGGCCTAGCCAGACCTTGGAGGCCCCCAAAGAAGAAGAAGAAGGGGCGGAAGAAATCCACTTAACAAAATCAGATCCATAAGCTCACCTTGGCACTCATGCCCAGTTGGCACAGTACCGCTTCCATCTCAGAGTGATCCTGGCACCTGCCCAGAGGAGGTAGCCTGTGTGACCTCTGACCCAGTAGTAAGCTAACAACTAACCCTTTAGGCACTTGTAACACTAACATTTTCCTAACTAACATCCTTCAAACCCACTCCAAACTCAAACTGATGCCTTACTTAATTGTATACTGTGATTTACCCTTCAGGTTATTCATGTTTCAATGTGTTGTGTTAATCATAAAGCATTGTGCCAATCATAAGTCACTGTGTGCCATTCTGTCAGTGCCAAAGTCATAGGATAGTAGGCTAGGTCAGGTTTTTACTATGTGCATTTGCCTAGAGTAGAATTCTCCTGTCGTTAGGGACAGTAGTAGAAATGTATATACCCTTGGATAGGTTAGGCCTGCAAGTTAGCCAACTCAGAATCCTCTTAGCAGTTAGGTAGGCCCCTTTAGATATTGCAGTGCCAAAGCACACCCCATGTAGGGACACTAGCTGACTAGTCGGGATGAATAGGTAACTTAGCCAAGACCTTCATGCCCGAAAGGGTGTGAATGCCTTTTCAAAGGGGGACCTGTCAAGAATTTATATTCCTCCCTCCTAGTGAATCGTCATGTAAGTGATTTTAATAAAAATCCAGAATATCAGTTAACTAAGAATCAAGCCAATATGGCTGACAAAGAGGGTTTCAACGCATTTTTGAATCCAAGACGCATTCCATTCTCCTGGGCGGAAATGCCCGGGCCTGTTAAACAATAGTTCCCCACCTTCAAACCCCTACCACAAGAACACACCTAGATTCCCCCTTGTGGGGAGCTAGATCTTAAGCTGTAACCACGTAATCTTTAAGACCATTTTTCCTTTGACTTCTTGACTGGCGCCAGACTATTCTTTCAGGTATACCTGGATGGGCGAAGACACACTAAGCCCACATCGAGTTTGAAAAACAAGAGCAGAGACTTCCCAACCGTGTTCCAAGGCAGATGTCTTTCCCCTGTTCTCTGGATGCTGGGCAACAACAACTCAA
>NC_089766.1:43411927-43416927 GCF_040412425.1 Macrobrachium rosenbergii
TACTCGCAGCAAATGGATCATATTCAACTGAGCAGAATTGCAGCCGCGATTGAAAACCTTACTCAAGTAGAACAAGGTGAGGGAAAGAGCGTCGGGGAATCTTGGGAAGTTCAATGAGCTGCTTTTTCGGATTTGTGAATCTGTCAGTTGTTACATAATAGATTTGTATTATGCTTAAAAGAAATTGCAATATTCACGTGATTTCAGTAGAGGCCTTCTGGGATTACTAGTTAACGTGAAGGAAAGTGCTGTGAAATTATCTTATGCTCGTAAATTATATATATATATATATATATATATATATATATATATATATATATATATATATATATATATATATATATATATATATATATATATATATATGACTGAATAACCAGGTTTGAGCACACCCCCTCAATTTTCGTTTTTTCGTCCCGAAGTCGGTTTCCGAACATAAACTTTGATGTGGAATGGCGCGAAACCTTGTTTGCACACTGTAAACGCGTCCTTAAGCCATTTATAAATAATTTTTTGTAAACTGATATTATTTTTTGCTTGCAGACTTTTTAATACTTATTGTTGCAAGACTGGACTGTTGCTGCACTTGAAAATTAAAAGACAATTTTTAACTTACGTGTGACTAGTAGTGTTGAATTATCTCCAACTTGGAATTATTATATATATATGTATATATATATTGATTATATATATATATATTTATATTATATATATATATATCATCTTTTATATATATATATATGTATATATATATATATATATATATATATATATATATATATATATATATATACAGTACACTCGGAAACCACAATCCCCGACCCACCTATAGTCGGTTTTTTTCATCTGTCCACCCACCTGTGGTGCTCGCGCATGGTAACACTGCGTCCCGGGCTTTAAATAGCTACGCTATGTGTAAGTTTTAGGCAGAGAGAACCATAATAAAAGGATTTCTGGGTGTACTTTTGCAACTGAAAAGTGTTTTAATAATTTACTGTGTGCGAATTACACCGTTTATATTCGAAACAGGATATTGTTATTATTGTTGAATGTACAGTAAGCTGCCTTTTCGGGGTGGCGAATGGAACAGCCAGACGCTGTGGCGGGAAAATTGCTTCTCTCGCCGTTCACTACGGCAAGATGGCAACTTTATTGGACCACACCTACTCTGCTACTAAGCTACGTGTTACTTCATTACACGTAAGTATATCAGTATGTACTTTTAATTTCTATAAAGTGCGTTTTAGCCAGGTAGGATATGACGTAACTTGGTTTAGCATCTGTTTAATGGAATTTGTGGAAATGTTATTTTTACATTGAACATATTTAGAAAGGAGAAAGCTCTGGTTGAACTGCTTTTTACTTCAAGCTGTCACCTTATTCGCTAAAGTCACTGGCATCAGTATCATTGCTGTAATTATAATGGATTCACTTAAGCTGGAACCCCAAGAGTGGTGCATCTTGATTAACGAATTACAGTTGAGCGAGAGGGGGCGGGGTGGAGTGTGTTGTTCCGTCTCCCTCTCACACTCCCTCTCTCCCGGACCGCAATACAACTTATTCACGAAAATCACCTGATTGATAAAACATCTGTTCACTTTATTTTTATGAGCAAGTATTTGTTTTTCATCATTCTTTCTCGAGACCGTTTTTCAGCCAAGAATATTAGGGTGGTAATCATACAATGCTGACAGTAATATCTTTATGACGAGCCCAGTCATAAGGAGAAACAAATAAGGATTTTTTACATAAAAGTGTCCGCTGCCGCTGCATGATTCTATGGTAATTCCTCATTTCTCAGAGTTGACTGAAACAAATTTGTAGCTACTCCTTTTATTTAACATTACAATTATGTTAAAAAAACACGTATCAGTGCTAGGCTACATGTTATTAATAAATGAATATGTAAACGAATGTAAGGCTCCTTTGATTAAGGGATACCACACTAATAGTGTCTCGAGAATGAATGATGAAAAACGAATACTTCTCCATAAAAATGAAGTTGCGAACAGATGTTTTATCAATCGAGTGATATGCGTAAGTTGCATCACGGTCCTGGAGGGAGGAAGGGAGGAAAGAGGGGACGGAACAGCACTCTCCACCTGTATCTGGCTAAAACACACTTTATAAAAATAAAAGTATATACTGATATACTTACGTGTAATGAAGTAACACGCAGAGTAGTAGCAGAGTAGGTGTGGTCCAATACAGTTGACATCTTGCCGTAGTGAACAGCGAGAAAAGCAATTTTCCCGCCACTGCGTCTGGCTGTTCCATTCGCCACCCCGAAAAGGCAGCTTACATTCAACAACAATAACAATATCCTATTTCGAATATTAACGGTGTAATTCGCATACAGTAAATTATTAAAATATACTCTTCAGTTGCAAATGTACACCCAGATATCCTTTTATATACCTAAAACTTACACATAGCGTAACTACTTAAAGCCGGGGCGCAGTGTTACCATGCGCGAGCACCACAGGTGGGTGGACAGATGAAAAAAAACCGACTATAGTGTCGAAAGGCCTCGAGCACTCCAGTGTTTCCGTTTCCTTCGTGGATTGTATCTTTATTTATATATGAATATATATGTATATATACTGTATATGTATATATATAATGTATAAATATATATATCTCATTGAATAACAGAACGTTGATTACTCACTTGTGGCCGAGGTGAACAATTTCATGATTCCTGAGGCGACTTTCTCTGAAGCAACCGCTTGTACTGAAAAGAATATGGATATTATAGTTGGAAAATGGGTTTTGCTCAGCTATGGTTCGTGGTAGCGTTGGGCAATAATCTTAAAGAGCCAGTACATATATATATATATATATATATATATATATATATATATATATATATATATATATATATATATATATATATATATATATATATATGTGTGTGTGAGTGTGTGTATGTGTGTATATATATATATATATATATATATATATATATATATATATATATATATATTTATATATTTATATATTTATATGGTGAACAGTAATAATGGCACAGGCAAAATAACAGGTAAAAATGGCACAGGGGTAAAAATATATATTGATTCATTTACAGTGTTTCGCCGTGTTTATTACTAACCCCTCGGGTATCAAATGTCCCCAAGGGCATCTAATCCCCGAGAGGCTAGTACTAGACAAAGTGAAACATTTGATCCCAAGGGGCTAGTAATGAATACGGCAAAACGTTGTAGATGAATCAATATATTTTTTCCCTTGTGCCACTTTTTCCTATTTTTTCACTTGTGCCACTTTTGCCTGTGCTCTTATTACCTAAATTCATAATATATATATATATATATATATATATATATATATATATATATATATATATATATATATATATATATATGAATTTAGGTTTAAGAGCACAGGCAAAAATGGCACAAGTGAAAAAAATAGGAAAAAGTGGCATAAGGGAAAAAATATATTGATTCATCTACAACGTTTTGCCATTTTTTATTACTAGCCCCCTTGGGATCAAATGTTTCACTTTGTCTAGTACTATATATATATATATATATATATATATATATATATATATATATATATATATATATATATATATATATATAAGGCGTCCACTGGAATAACCAGGTTTGGCCACATTTTAAAAAAGCGAGAAAATCGTGTTCAAAGTTTTAAAACTTAGAAAATGCCATAGCAACATTATTATTTTGCTTCTCAGAGAAAATATTTATATGAAAATTGTTGCAAATTTACTGTACTTGAACGCTAGGGCAGTAAGAAAAATTAGACTTTACAACTTTTGCTACTAGAAGCTAGAAAGTAGCAATAACTGAATGTGCTACGGCATTTTTAAGCATTTGAAACATTTTGAACATGGTTTTTCACCACTTATCTTATATACTCGACAGGTAACTTTCCGATTGAGAGTTTGTTGGTTGGTAATAGTAAATTGGTTTAAGTAGCCCAGATACAATTTTTGGAATGTTCATTAGCTACTAGAAGTGTCTTAAGCGACACCAACAAGTAGCAAATTCAGATATTAATTTACTTTTTGTGAATTTGTGCATAAAAGGAGCCCCAAACTCAAAAAATGTAATGTTATAACGTTTTAGATGCATTTCCCTTCCCAGAGAGTTAATGTGGTAAGAATTTCTACTACTTGCTACTAGTAGCAAGTAGTAAGAAATTGGCAAGAAGATTGTTATTCCAAAAAAATTCAGTTAAAACAATTTGTACAGGTACAAAAAACAACATAGTATAATAATACATGCTCAGTGTGGGTGTTTGTGTATGACTGCTACTTGCTACTTGTTCCTACTAGTAGGCATTAATAGCACAAAACGAGTCCAAGTCGTCAAAACAACAAAAACTCATAATGAATATCAGGTAAGTGCATCAATTTTCCTTAATACTAACAGTAAGTGTTTGTTAGTAGTGTTTTTGTTACTAGTAGCTCCTACTAGTAGCTAGCAGGTATCACTAATAATAATTCCAAGTTGGAGATAATTCAACACTACTAGTCACACGTAAGTTAAAAATTGTCTTTTGGTACAAGTATGCAGCAGCAGTCCAGTCTTGCAACAATAAGTATTAAAAGTCTGCAAGCAAAAAATAAAATCAGTTTACAAAAAATTATTTATAAATGGCTTAAGGACGCGTTTACAAAAACAAGGTTTCGCGCCATTCCACATCAAAGTTTATGTTCGGAAACCGACTTCGGAACGAAAAAACGAAAATTGAGGGGGTGTGCTCAAACCTGGTTATTCCAGTCATATATATATATATATATATATATATATATATATATATATATATATATATATATATATATATATATATATATATATATATATGTGTGTGTATATATATATATATATGTGTGTATATATATATATATATATATATATATATATATATATATATATATATATATATATATATATATTATTATATATAATTTTACATAAGATAAGATAATTTCACAACACTTTCCTTCACGT
>NC_089766.1:43421927-43524427 GCF_040412425.1 Macrobrachium rosenbergii
TTTTCACGAGAAGTTGCTTCTTGACATGAAGGATAAGAAATGTAGTATTTTAGTTGACGAGTCTATGGATCTGAGTTCAACAAAACATTTGTGTATTGTTGTGAGGTACTTTTCAGAATCTCAGAAAGACATCGCATCAAAGATGTTGGCTCTACTTAAGGTTGAAGATGCCACTGCTATTGGGATGTACAGTGTTATCAAGAATTTTTTCCATAAGAATAATCTTAAGTTGGAGAATTGCATTGGGATTGGTTCTGATGGCGCAAACGTTATGGTAGGAAAGCATCAAGCAGTTTATCAACTTTTTAAGGAGTTTCCATATCTGAAGTTAGTTGAATGTGTTTGCCATTCTCTTCATTTAGCATGTTCCAAGGCTGTGGCCTCTCTTCCGAGAAATTTAGATTATTTGATAATGGAATCTCATGAGTGGTTTAGTAGCTCTCCAAAAAGACAGGAAACTTATTAATTTATACTGCACCATGAATGACAAAATGCCAGTCAAAATTCCTGGGCTATCTGATACTCGGTGGCTAAGCAGGTACAATGCAGTAGTCAAAATCCTGGATCAATGGGAAGAATTGAAATTGCATTTTCAGTTGGCTGCTGGAAGAGAGCGTTGTTATCAAGCAGAAATGCTTTCAAATTTGTACAGTGATAAGGTCAATCTTTTGTATCTTAAGTTTTGATGCTTGTTCTAGAATCTTTCATTCACTTGAATCTCCAATTTCAGGCAGCCAGTCCAGACCCTGGAAAATTGCATGCTGAATTAGTTAATTTCAGTTAAAACTAATGAGAAAAATTGTCAATCCCAATAAATTAGACCGCAATCCATTTCGTTGTGATTGGCAAAATAATCTCATGCATACTATACTTGCAGTTTTGGTGTTGCATTTGCTCAATAAAAATCACGTTCTTCACTCTGTACAGAAGTAAAATTGGAAGTGCGAGAGAGAGATGTAAGTTATTTTTACAGAGGGCAATAGAGTAAAATCACAGAAAACAAGATGTCTGTACAAATTTCAAAAAGGCATAATTCTTTCTAGCAAGTCGGTTACTTGTCTTTCTAATATGGTTAAAGATGTTTTTAATGTAGATAAGATCATGACGCAAAAGTTGAATCAAGACTGCCTAGAGCATCTGTTCGGTTGCATAAGGCAAATGAAGGGCACATACGATCACCCTAATGCTGTTGAGTTTAAGTTTAGGCTTAGGTCATTGATTCTAGGAAAAGATGTAAAAATAATTAGTGAAAAACAAACATCATTGCAAAAAGAAATAATTGTGATATGATAACAAGTGAGTCTGCATGCAATTCAAAGTACAGTGAAGATAGAGAATTGGCATTAGAAATATAATTGACCAGCTCATTATTTAAAGATTTAGATTTTGATTGCCCCACAGAAGATATAAACAATCAGATTCTGGATAAAGAAAACGAAAAGACGGCTGCCACTGTAATTGAAGATGAAGCTCTTAAATATATAGGTGGTTATATTGTCAAAAAGTTATCGACAAAATATCCACAATTAGGAAAAAGATGAAAGAGTGTAAAAATGCAAATGAATCGTGGATTGGGATGGTAAACAGAGGTGAGCTGCATATGCCATCAGAGGAATTTTCTTCTCAATTAATTGTGCCACGAGAAGTCTTCAACACAATTCAGGTTCATCACTTTTAGAAGGGAAAGCAGGCAGAAAAACTCTTGTTGCTGAATTGCAACGATCAGGAGTAAAGGTCCCTGAAGAGATTATTGAATTATTTTAGACTAAGACGCTTCAATAATGTTACTAAAATGAAGAAGAGAAAGACAAAAATTGACAATGATCGGGGAGATGTAAGAAAAAATTAAAGTTAAATATTTAGATGTGTGTGTAAATACTTTATACATTTTAAGACCTTCAATCAAGGAATCGTTGTAGAATAAATGAAGGTTATTTCTTTTAGTATTCAAGTGTGTAGAAATTTTCATTAATAAAAGTTACAACTACAAACTGTGTTTCCTTCAATACTCGCTTCTCAATTCACACTGCTGTACTAAGGCTACAGTAATGTTATTTTATCAACAAAATTGTTTGGGCATTCTCGGAATTTCCTGATAACGGAAGTATCAGATTAAGTAGTCAAGAGCAAGAATTACTCAAAGGGAAATAACAATAATGCCTTAATGTACAAGGCCGCGGCCCACCAGTGAATCACCAGTTGTGGCCAGCGCGACGTCACAGTGAGAGAGAGAGAGAGAGAGAGAGAGAGAGAGAGAGAGAGAGAGAGAGAGAGAGAGAGAGAGAGAGAGAGAGAGAGGAGGGAAGGTGACACTAAGTTCTGTCCGTCTGACCTCTTCGTATTGGCCTTGGGGCACCTTTCAAACCTTCATGCTCCCAATTCCCCTTCCAGCGCTGAATGACCTAAATTTTATATTCCATCGATTCCATTCTTGGAGGCACCAGAAGATTTGAGCGAGGACAATGAGAAAGTGGCTGGAGGTGTGAAGATGATATTATTTCTGGAAGTGGAAGCAAGGGGAAGACTCGACTGACGGAATTTCACTGAGGCCTAAATTCCGTATTCCTGTCAGTGAACCTAACGTGGTGCACTGTAGGCGTTGCTTTGAGTTCTTTGCAGCGTCCCTGCGGCCCCTAGCTGCAACCTCTATCATTCCTTTTACTGTACCTCCGTTCATATTCTCTTTCTTCGAAATGACTTTCCCACCCCCTAACAATTGTTTCATAGTGCAATTGCGAGGTTTTCCTCCGTTAACCTTTCCAACCACCTTACATTGCACCTTCAGGTCTGAATGGCCTCATAGGTCCCAGTGCTTGGGCCCTCAATTCCAAATTCTATTATATTCTATCCGTCTAAGCAGCATTGCTGCACACTTAGTGGGAGTTGTTCCGAGTACCGCTGTAACTCGTTGCCTGTCTGCCTGCAATCAGAATAAACTGACAATTGAATCTTAATTACAAAGAAACATTTTTCAAATAAAAGTAAGATTAATATAGTGATCATAAAGTGTAATCGCTATATTAATCTTACTTTTATTTGAAAAGTATATATTGTGAATATTGTAAACATTAACTAATTGCCGTTTTACTTTAATTGTAGTTGATAACGAGTCACGAAGGTTCTCGAAACTTGCCCCAAAAATATGCAATAATGGTCCTCCGAGTTGACTCTCGTGTCCGTCCTCATATTATGTAGATAACGTTCACCTGCTGGATTAACCTTAGCATATATATATATATATATATATATATATATATATATATATATATATATATATATATATATATATATATATATATATATATATATATATATATATATATACTGTATATATATATATATATATATATATATATATATATATATATATATATATATGTAACATTATATAATTATATATATTTTATATTATATATATATATATATATATATATATATATATATATATATATATATATATATATATATATATATATATATACTGTATATATATATATATGTGTGTGTGTTTGTGTGTCTAATTGCAGTAGCCACAATGCCCTCTTAACTTCTCGAATTCTTTGTGCTTTTTTGGATACGCTTGTCACTAGAAAGCTTTAAGATCCAAGTGCAAGAAACATAAGAAATTCTGATGTGTTACGAGAAGGTCAGGTCGACAGTGGTACCTCGTTCTGATTAGAGGACCCGGGTTCGTTTCCCGCTACCACACATCAGAATTTCTTAATATGTCTTGCACTTGGATCTTAAGGATTTGTAGTGACAAGAGTACCCAAAAACGAGGAACATTTCGAGAAAGTTAGAGGGCATTGTCGCTATCACAATACATATGTATCTGGTAAAAAGTGACCAGTGGATTCTACATACATACATACATCTTTATATATATATATATGTATATATACATTATATATATATATATATATATATATATATATATATATATATATATATATATATATATATATATATATATTATATATATTTATTATATATATATATATATATATATACATACATATATATATGTAAATATATATATATATACCATATATATATAATAAATATATACACACAAAACACGTATATATGTGTATATTTATATACATATATATATATATATATATATATATATATATATATATATATATATATATATAAATTTATATTTATATATATATATATATATTTATATATACATAGTATATATATATATATATATATATATATATATATATATATATATATATTTATATGTAATTGTAATAGCCACAATGCCGTCTTCACCTTTCGCATTCTTCTCGCTTTTGGACACTCATCAGTCACTACAAAGCCTTAATATCCAAGTGCAAGAAATTGAAGTGGTTGTGATGTCTGGTAGCGGGAGACGAACCCGTGTCACCATAATCAGGAGGAGGTCATGTTGCCGACCTGACCACTCAAAGGATAAAAAGTCTATTGCCTCTCGTACATACATATACCTGTCATTTCTAGGTATATATTTATCAGAGCTGGAATAGACCCATCCTCACCATCGTAGCCAAGTGGGCAATCGTTTTTATTTCTTTTAGGTTGGAATATATATGTAGAATCTACTGGTCACTTTTTACCAGATGCATACGAAGTTGTAATAGCCGCAGTGGCCTTTTAACTTCTCGAATTTTTTGCGATTTTTGGATACTCTTGTCACAACAAAGCCTTAAGATCCACTTCAATTTCTTGCACTTACATCTTAAGGCTTTGTGATGACAAGCGTGTCCAAAATCGCGAAGAATTCGAGAAATTAAGAAGGCATTGTGATTATTACAATTACATATGTATATGGTAAAAGTGACCAGTTAAAGAAGTATACCTTTAGTTTTATGAGCTGATTAACAGCTCTCCTATGGCCCGAAGGATTAGACTTATTTTACGTGGCTAAGAACCATTGGTTACTTAGCAACGGGACCTATAGCTATTGTAATTCGAACCATATATATATGAATTTCTATAGAAATAAATAACTATATATATCGAATGATAACCTCAACCGACTCGGCCAACAAAGGGCTGAAAGTGACCATATATATATATATATATATATATATATATATATATATATATAATCTATATATATATACATATATATATATATATATATATATGATCTATATCACATATGTATATATGTATACATGTATATGTATTTATATTGTACCGACTTGTTACGTAACTCTTGTTACAGTAAAATTTTTCTTATTCCAGGTTATTAAATATAGTTTTCAAAATGTCATACTACACAGACAAAGCTCGTCTAAGAGCAGGAATACCAGTGGCACAATTCAATGGAAGCACTCAAAGGGATAATTGATAGTCATTAATGTAATATTTAGAAATTTATTACACAGCTTAGACATTTAACAGGTCCCCGAATAACTGAATAAATGGACAGAAAAAACTCATTCACCTACAATGTACAGTCACTACACTCTAAAAAAATTAAGGGTATAATAGGGGTAGAAAAAGGTTATTTCTAGTGGTTAAAATACCATACCCTGTCGGGGTATATAAGAACTATAATATACCCTTTACAATATACCCATATCAAGGGTATAACATATACTTGTGATACCCTTACTTAAGGGTGTATCGTAGATAAATAATACCCTTTTGCAGGGTATTCTATACGATATAAATACCCATGTATATTAATTATATAATTAATATATTAATCCATTACACCCTTAGGTGTAGTTATAGCTTATACAGTATATAAAATCACAGGGTCAATGAATTTAAAAGTTTTGTTTATCAGTTTATTATTTTCATCGCACTTGAAAATCAAAAGTTTAGCAGTGATGAAGGCGGGTGGTGGATGCGGGCAGCTCCGTGCATGTGCAAGACTCAAGGCGGTGTGGGAGTCGGTTGGTTGTTTGTGCAGAACGTTTTGAAATATTGTCGCCACACTGTCTGGGATACACTGGCGGCGATGTCTCTTTGGAAATTGAAGCTTATTATAATATTTCACTTGGGAAAGTTAGTTCCTGTATGTTGAAATAACACCAAGTTTCACCGAAAAAATGTTCTTAGAATTCTCTAAAACTTCAAAATACTGCTCGCACCGTCTCCACCACCGCCACCTAACACACACACACACTCACTGAAGTGTTGTGAACTTGTGAGGCTGTGAGCGCAGAGGCGGTGAGTGCGGTGCAACAGACTATAGACTCTCTGCTGTATGCGTATATGTCTATGTAATATATATATATATATATATATATATATATATATATATATATATATATATATATATATATATATATATATATATATGTGTGTGTGTGTGTGTGTGTGTGTGTGTGTGTGTGTGTGTGGATGTATATATATATATATTATAACTGCGATTGTGTAATCAAGTGAGTCTTGGCAACAATATAATTGCCAAGTACTGCATTTGTAGCATACCGAACTCGCTACAAAATTATCAATAATTTAAAACTAACGTATTATTAGTAACTTTTTTGTTGCATTACATTATCAGTGTACAATATGGTTATTTGATAAAGAGTAAAAGTTCATTTCATGACATAATCAGTTATATTTCCTGAAGCCCATTTTGAAACCAGATGTAAAAAGGGTATAATATTCATTATAAATACCCGCCCACCGATAGATAGGGGTATTTCTGACCATTAGGGCATTTTAACGAACGTTTAAACCTTAGCTCAAACGTTATACCCTTTCTATACCTTGAACTTTTTACAGTGTACCTTCAATCACCTCATTCACTCTAATCCACCGATCTATCTTACGATAGATAAAGAAACAGGTTAGAGAAAAAGGTAGAAACGAAACTGTCACACTACAACGCAATTCTCTCACATGCGACAGGAGGAGACACAGGATGGGAAGAGAATCTTAATCCTGATATTTACAAACTCGAAATTTAATATATTTACAATTAGGCTCAAGCTATTTCCTTCGCTTAAGTGTTCCTAATTAACACCAACACCGATGAATAAGCTTAGACGAACACAGCCCTCGGGTAGCAAGCACAGGACTGTCTCAATAATCGCGAAGATGTGGACAGCTGAACAGGGGTCGTCTTTTATAAAAACAAAAACTGGTCATTCACGGAAGGCACGCTTACCCTTCTTCGTGACCAAAAGGGCTCCTAACAGCCCTGAAAGACTCGACACGGCAGGGAGGCAGAGCCACAGTGGGTAGAGAGGCGGTGCAGTAACGTATAGAGAGGCGTTGCAGCAGCAGAGAGGCAGTACAGCAGAGGGCAGGACGTCCCTCATCAACACCTGCAGGAGATGTATATACCTCAGGATATATCGCCCAAAATAACAGGATGGCTTCTTGTGATATCCTGACAAAGAACCACCAGCAGCAACAAGGTGCCCACTGACACGCCCCCAAAATGTCCGCCACAACAACAGACACCAGGAAGGTCGCCACAGGAATGCACTGCCACAGTTGCCGTTATCGGTCGAGTTCTTTCCCATCAGGAGCCGAGTACCAAAATCGCCTAAAAACACAACCCAGAAAACGAAGGCGCAAAACTGTCCAGTGCTCGTGCATGCAAAGAAAAAGAAACTTCAGGGGCGAGGTATCAATTACAAACTAACAGACCCGTGGTGGGAGCAAAAAGACCCTACCCAGCTATTCGAGGCTCGATGGAAAAAAAAAAATACATGAAAACTTTAGAAAGAACTGAACAAAAATATTTACGTTAATAAGAGCCACGAACATAAAATTAAGCAGCTTAAAGCTACAAATATATATATATATATAAATATATATATATATATATATATATATATATATATATATATATATATATATATATATATATATATAGATATATATAAAATCTATTAACATGGAATCCACTTTGTCTCGGAATAACCTACAACCGAAGGGCATCATATTAAGTGCACCTACATACATTCCATCAGTCTAAGTAGTAAATATCTTAACCTCACTAGCGATCTTAAAATCTGTCTTGTTCGTAGGGAACAGTTTCTTGAGGAATCCCGCCGCGTGTATCGGTTGATCCAGAAGTCAGTCGGTTGTGTTGGGTTTCAGACAGGAGGAGGCAGGGGATGGGACTGTCACCTTAACTGTACCTCCATTCATATTCATTGTCTTCCTTCTTACTTTCCACCCTCTTCCAAAACTTGTTTCATGGTCTAACTGCGAGGTTTTTCCTCCTGTTACACTTTTCAGACCTTTTTACTGTCAAGTTACGTTTCAGCAATGAATGATCTTATAGGTCCCAGCACTTGGCTTTTGGCATAAAATCTATAATCTTTCTTATATTCTACTTACCCTAAAACAGCTGCATCTGAGTAAATAGAAGTAAAATGTACCAACATACTTTTCCATTCAAGAAAAAAAAGCCAGGCTGAATCATTAACCTGTTGCTCACTGCTGAATCTAGGCTGAGACTCCCAGTAGAGCTTCCACTTTATCAACTGGTAGATGCACTTACACAAGCTCACCAGGAGCACGTTGAAAGTTTAATATGCTCTGCACCATTCGCCGGTATGTTGAACCTCTCCCAAATGCCCTTCGATGCTTTCACCCAAGATAAAATGTCACATCAGCATTTTTTTTTTTTTTTTTATAAATCTCCCTCTCCTTCTTCCCCTAAAATCTTTGGAATAACCACACTGTTCATCAGCTGTTGTTATATTTCTCTCTCTCTCTCTCTCTCTCTCTCTCTCTCTCTCTCTCTCTCTCTCTCTCTCTCTCTCTGTTATGTATGATTGTATGTATGATATGTATATATATATATATATATATATATATATATATATATATATATATATATATATATATATATATATATATATATATATATATATATATATATATATATATATATATATATATATATATATATATATATATATATATATATATATATATATATATATATATATATATATATATATATATATATATATATATATATATATAAATGGATGTATGTATGTAGTGTGTGTGTTTTTGTGTATGTGTGTTCCAGCATAACTTTGAAATGCATTGAACAATTTCAACCAAACTTGGTATACATATGCCATACTATCTGGAAAATAATACTGTGGGCGTAAGACATCACTAGCACCAAAGGGGGAGGGGGGATGGGAAGGGCTTCCCTGAAACGGGGCAGGTTCTGCCCATAGTCTTAGTAGCTAAATAAACTCTACAAATTCATCATACCTCATTTCAGTATACATATGACTTACTATCTGTAAAAGAATACTGTTAGGGTAAAACATCACTGGCACCAAATGGGGTGGGGGTGGGAAGGGGTTTGACATGTAAAAATAATCAAAAAGGAGAGATATTAGTGTCTAATCCATAGTTTTCGAGGTCGCTGAGACGAATGGTGACACTCCCAATGCCCTTTAAGTTCCAAGTTCAGCCCGGATATGAATTGGGGGTGAGGAGGGGTGAAATATAAGATGTCAAAAATACTGGGCAATGTAATTGGGATTGAGAGAGAGAGAGTGTGGAGGGGGTGTTAGGGAAAGAGAGAGAGAGAGAGAGAGAGAGAGAGTAGTTAAGGGGAGTTTATCAGGCCAGAGAGAGAGAGAGAGAGATATATTTATCAGTTGCCATTCCTGAGTTTTCCCATATATAGCGCCAGGTTGGTCATATATAGTATATATATATATATATATATATATATAATATATGAATGTATGTTTGGATGCTATAGAAGTCCAAACCGCTTGACGCAGAGAAAATTTAGCACGTAGCCCCTATGTGTTACCCCAGGAAGGTTATACCTCAAAATCAAACCCCTACCCTCGTGACAGACATCAAACACGGACAAATTGAATGAAATTTTCGTTTTTACTTTTTCCATCAGGGTTTCCTTCACGTCCTTTATGGGTTAATTGTAATTTTTTGCCTGAACAATCCAAGTTTTCTTCCAAGTGTTGTCAGATGTATGATTAACCTGCAACAATAAATCCCCTTTAACATCAATTTTTTATCAGAGTTTACTTGGGTTTTAATCATAATTTATGATAATTATTAATGTAATTGTTAATTACGTCGATGAAATAAACATTGAAAACCTAATTCGGTAATTTTTATAAGTAGAAATTCGCTCTTCGAAACCTGTGAACGACTTCCCCATCTGCGTATGCGTAGTAGCTGCTGGCTAAGCCTGATATGCAATATATACGGTATTTCCCTTTTATTTATTCATTCAGTCCGAATTTCCTCATTAATTCATTTGTTTCTTCTTCGGTTTTACCTTCGGAATTTGCTATAGTGATGGCTGTGAGATCTGAAATTAATTATCAAGTAGTTTGGCAACACCACGCTTATCAACTTCAACACCGTGAAGCTACTTCACCAAAATCTCTCTCTCTCTCTCTCTCTCTCTCTCTCTCTCAAACTGTCTGGAGCAGAATCTAAATATGAAGTTTTTAACAAGCAGATTCACGCTTGCATTCTCTCTCTCTCTGTCTCTCTCTCATTTTTAAATTCCCTTTATGAATGGAGTTAAACATCAAGTCATACTAGAAAGAACCCGAGAATGTTTGCCACTGCAAGTCAATCATTCTCTCTCTCTCTCTCTCTCTCTCTCTCTCTCTCTCTCTCTCTCTCTCTCTCTCTCTCTCTCTCTCTCTCTTTCAGCATTTTAATTAGATAAGTGCCAGGATATATGTATATGTCATTTTTATTTAAAGTAATGAATGTAAGACAGAATAATTGATCCCAGGAAAGAAAAGTATTTTCAGTGATAGGAGTTCTTCAAAGTTCTTCCGGGCAGCGCCGGATTGGTCAGCCAGTATAAATATATAAATGAAGAATGAAATATGTTAACTCGCATCCGCATCCACAGATTTACAATGAAAGTGGGGAGCAAAAAGAAGAGAATAAATCCGGGGAAAGACAGAGGGTCCAAACTTCATACCTCATACATCATACTAATGCACAGTGAAGAAGTGTTATCCGGACGCTGACTGTTTATGGCCCAGGTTCGTTCCAGAGTCACGGGAGGTGTCAATCTCTGGGCGGGGGGCATAACGTGCCATGAATATGGAATGGAAGAGACATTTCTCTGATTAATCTCTCTCAATATATTTCTCTTTTGGTAGGTTTTGAGGCAGAGACTTCTCCCTTGGTGAAAATGGTGCATTGCTCCCCTGCCCCGTTTTTTTGTTTCCACGTGCAGTGCAATGTATCTTTAGAGTGAAAGAATTCAGTAATTTTTTTATTTACTCTATGATACAGCACCAGTGCATACGTCAATCTTTGTTTATTGAGTTTTAGATACTGTGGAAACCTATACTCAATATTTCTTTTTCTCTCTTTTCTGCTTTCCATATACTAATTGTTTTAAAGAAATTGTTGCAGAAATTGGTAAAATAGCATTGAAATCAGTGCCAATTACACATGTTCTTTAAAGTGAAACAATCCATGTAAATTAATATTGTTGTTGGAATCAATTACTGATAGAATTCATCAGTGAGCTAAATCACTGGCAAATTATTTGTGCCTGATTGCAAAGTGAAATTGACTTTTCCCAACAAACTATTTATACTTGGACCTGTTACTGAATACTGAAATATAAACACAAATGAATGTATGGTATCCGAGTCCAAGGAAAGAATTATTCGAGAATCAAACCATCATATTTGCACCAGTTATGATTATCATAAATTTATTTCAAATTGCTAATGCACAGCTGCCAATTTATAACACAGATGAGAAAGTTGTGGGATTAGTACACAGGAGCTACCAGCAAGTTAGACATGATGGCAGGACATAATTTGCTATATACCTCTCTTATTTTTCTGAAGTACTACGCTTTGAAATTGAGTTTATCTCATAGCTACAACATTAAGTTTTAAACATTCTACACCACTTACTCTCGTAAGGAGCTGAATCTGGCTCATTCTCTTGATGTCGTGGCTTGTTCCACCCTAAAAGACCTAAAAGCACCACTGGGGATCTTTATGCATGGCTGACTAGGCACACCCGCAGTTTATCCAGCTGCCATATTTGATCTTACTGTGCATAATTAGATGTGCTGTCCCACCTTCCACCAGAGACTGGATTAGAATGTGATAGTTGGTTTTCTATTGAGGTAAACTGACCCTCGTATGTGCAGTCATCTATCTCTCGGGAACAATTGGCATTACTGTGTCTGCCTTTGGTGTTGGTGTCTAAGTTACTTCATAGACTTGGCAAAAATGAGAACTGAAAGATCTATGCATATAGTATCATAGGATCCATTTTGTCTTATCGGTTGCTCATTTTACTTTATGAATAAAAGATACCTCTCAATCACACATGGAATAAGGAGATCGTAATGCTGATTTTTTCTCATGAGTGCTGTAACCTAGGAAACAGGTTTTGCTCTCTTTCAGTGGTTATGATTTGAGGGTTGGATTTACTAGTTTTCATCAGAAACTGTACGAAACTATAAATCTCAGTAAATGTAAATTTTTAAACCAAATTAAGCTTTTTCTTATATTCTTGCTTACTAATTGAACAATTATATGTATTGGCATTGAACTTACCCAGAAAAAGGAACGTAAGTACCTTGGATATTTCCCTCTATGGCTAATTGTTTCATCATTGAAATGTTGACATTGAATCCAGTGTAGTTCACAGACTTCATTTGCCACTTGCAAGGGAACCTTGATAAGGGTTTTGAGTCACCCAGAGTAATTCAAATAGAGTTTAGTGCTGCTTTCGATTTAGTAAATCACAAGGCACTTGTTTATAATTATACTTGAGGATCTTGGAGTGAGTGGATATGTTTTAAGATTACTTCAAGATTTCCTTACAGGTAGGCAGCAGCGAGTTGCTGTGGATGGGATCTTTAGTGAACCAAGACCTGTTGTGTCTGGAGTTCCACAGGGCAGTGTTCTTGGTCCATTGTTATTTTTAGTGTATATACACACAAGTGATGTGGTTGTAGGCCTGTGGGTGTAGTAAAGTCGCCACTTAAGACAAATGAAGCTGCACTCAGCCTCAATCGGGACATGGACTTGCTGAGGGAATGGTGTAGTCGGTGGGGCACGAGGCTGAACTCCAGTAAAATGAAAACACTTTTGATTAGGAGATCTCGTACAGATTTCCCACCCCATCCTCCCTTCAGGTGGATGGAACTTTGCTGATTGAGTCTGAAGCTTTAACTCTTCTAGGTATAACTTTTAACTAATGTAACTTTTGAGAAACATCTAACGAAAGTTTCAGCACATGCTGCACGAAAGTTACGTATTGTTTGTGAGGCCTCATATATTTATGTCTGATAAAATCAGTGCAACCTGTTTTAGGTCATTTATACTTCCTTTACTGGAATACTGTTCTCAAGTGTGGATGTCTGCTTCTGCCAGAGATTTATCTCGTTTAGAGAGAGTGGTTCGTGGTGGTAGGTTTCTGTTTCCTAATAGGAGTGGAGCGGGACAATGGGAAAAAAGTGCAAATGGTGATACAAGCAACAGATTTGGCATGAGAACTCTTATTATCCCCATAAATCAAAATCAACCTCCGACCACCTCAATATTTGGCTATTTCCAAGATGCCTGACATTTTTCCAAAATGGCAGTAAATTTGCTGTATATTTCAAATATTTTAATTTCATAAGCCTAGAAAAGTTGCTTACTGTCCATATGAAGATTGAGAATTTGTATTTTGGCATTCTTACTGTCACGAAGAGATAAAGTGAACCCATCTTTCCAATATGGCCACCATATGAACACCATATTTCCAAAATGGCTGCCAAAGATAAAAAAGTATGTATCTCCTGAGAGAAACCAATATGTTTTGTGTATCAGTTAGTTTTAGCAAGTGCAGCTGCAGAGAGCTGTGCAGCTAAGTCCAGATTTGTAGCACTTGCACCTGCCATGGCATTCCTTTTTGCAGCCACAATTTTTCAGTTCTTGGCAAATCTGTCCAATACGGAAACCAGGTGCCATCAATCTGTTGCCAGCCCCAGTGTGTTGGACTGGGCAAAACTAGATGACATACTAAAGACTGGCACCAAATGTGCCCTGCTTGAAAGGCAGCTCTCTTGCAATGCTGTCTAAGAGCATCAATCTATTGCCATCCCCAGTGTCTTGGACTGGGCAAAGCTGGATGACATATTAAAGACTGGCAGCAAACGTGCCCTGCTTGAAAGGCAGCTCTTTGCAATGCTCTCTAAGAGCAGCCTTTGTAGGGGGAATGCAATCATAAGCTCTTTGCTTTCTTGCAAAGAGATCAAGTCTAGCCTCATTTACATTTTTATACGAACTGCTTCTGTCATACATTAGCACCAACTTTTCAATAATTTTTCCGGTCTTCATCTTCTGCAGCTGTGTGTTGAACTTAGTTTGGTGAAGGTGGGTGTGGCACGCTGAAACACAGTCCATATTTGCCATGTGGACTTCTTCCCCCTTACCATGAAAGACAGACACCGTGTCACACCTGCTAAATGCATGGAAAAAGGGAAGGGTTGAGGCTTTTGGTCCCATGGCTGCTGCAATTTCATGGATATGTATCCACCTCATGTCTTTTCCTCTACCAAATTTAATCCATAGTTTGTCCAAACATTGATGACAAGCTTATTTCAAATGTGGGCCTGTTGCTTCTGAGAAGTGTGATGTGCTGCCCAAGATATGGACACAGCATTTTCGCTCCTGTCCAACAGACTGACTTTCTCAAGCCATTCATACTCAAGAGAAAGGTGCTTTGAAAGCACAACCTGTTGGTGTCCTGCACTTCCACTGGATGAAGGAAGGGGATTCCCATGTTTAAAGTGAGCAGGAGGTACATTTGTGTGATATTCAGGAAGAGAATGTATTTTTTTTACTTAGTTCTAGTTTGGATGATTTGGGCCAAGTTTCTGTGCTCATCCTTTTCATCAGTGCTCAGATGCTGAAACAAAGATATACCTGTCCCATTGGAAGGATGTTTGTGCAATTGTGGCACTTGGATTATGGTCCAGATTATCAAGAGCACAAGTTGTAAAGAGCTCTTTTCTTAGTGTAATGGGACAAACTACTTCTTCCTCCACAGCCCTTGTTACAACTGCTTCTCCTAACCTTTTAGTCAGCTCCAGAACCCTATCACAGCTGATGCTGATTCCATGGTGATGGAATGTATCAATTAATTGGCGCTTCCTTGTTTTTGCAAAGACCAGGAGAACAATATGTATTGGAAATGGAGGTTCTCTTGACTTGGAATGTCTGGAGAATGTTGAAGATGCTGGATTCTTTCAACAGTCAAAGTGCAAAAGTTGTGCTAAAGCTAGATCAGTAGATGATGTTCCATATTTAAGTTGGGATTTTATATCGCCACCATTTTGTAGCATACTTACAAATTCAAACAAACTTGGCGGCACAGATTCTCTTCTAGTGTCTGCTGTTAAGGTTCCATCAAATTCTATATCATGTGAAGCATCTCTTTCCTCAATATCTTAGCTGCTTTGGCCACAATTAGTGCATCATTGTAGTCACATGCCGTGGCTAGGGCTTCTCCCATTTTCCTTTTGTAGGCAAACCAAATTTCTCTTCCCTTTTTAAAGTCCTCCAGTTCTGGGATGCGGGCAAATATCTGTTCTTTCAACCGTGTTCGATGCACAAAGGAAGCATCACTATTTAGCTGTTCCAGTCTTTGTTTGTACAAATCATGGAGTTCTACCATTGTAAAATAGCAGCACCCATCTGTAGTCAACTGCGTGTCTCTTATGTACATCTCAAGCTCAGCATAAGCATGGGCACATGCCTCTTGTCTGCACTGCGCATGATCATCTCCAATTTTCTGGGGATTTAGCCAGGCCCTTTCCCTGTTGTACACACCTGTCAGACAAGATGGGTGATACATATGGTCCTGAGAAACAATATCTCCAGTACTAGGCTTGGCCAGAAGTTTTTCATCTAGTAGGTTTGTGGCACATCGTTGCAGCTTTTCTTGTAAAGACAGTGTTATGGCCAATCGTAAATCTTTGATTGGTGCTGGTTGGTCACAAATAAAGCGTATTCCTTCTTTCTCAATCTTAGATTCTTCTGCATCTTCTTCATCTGCCTTCTGGCTACTATGTGTGAATTTTGCTGATGGGGCATCATCTTCCTCTTTTGTCTTACACAATGACTTCCTTTTCTTTTCTAGTTTTGTTGTTTTGAACTTCAGCATACATGATTCATGATATGTTGCTTTGTTATTTTCAAAGGTCTGCAGAATTCCATCACCTTCATCAAGCCTTTTGGGATGAAATGGTATAGGCATTGCATTTAACTTAGAATTCAGGAATGTTTGTAGCAAGGGTAACATAGCCAGCACCAGATGCATCAACTAGTCTTTCACGTGTGTCCTTTTGGCACAAGCAACAAAGGTTCCAGTTAGTCGTACTATCTCCCTTCAGGAAAGACGTTGACCTCCAAGATTGTCCTGCCATTGCTTTTGTTCTATAGGCCAAGGGTTTATCATTTTACCACCTATATGCTGTAACATATATGCACTTTCAGATATGGGGTATAACTAGGCTCAGATATGTCATTCATCCAATGCTATTTAATTCCCATGTGATCTGTACACCATCTAGAAAACTAAAGCCCCATCTTCCTTGGCTCGGCTCTCCCACGCAGACACATCCTGTCAATTCAGGTGCAGCTGTCTAACTTTGAAGTGGGGCTAGCTAAACAGCATTTGGGAAACTAATAACAAATCTCTGCCATTAGCTAGCACTGAACCCCATGCTGAGTTTCACAGCTATAGTGTCAACCAGTGTGCCCTGGTAGTACACTGACACTACACCATTACACTTTTACATTAAACTTATTACCCATTTTTTTTTCTAAATGAGGATGAAAATTAATTAACTGGGGATTAATTGATTTCTAATCTACAAAAAATGAACTGATCAGGCTGAAGTTACCCCAAATCCATGTATTACCCAACCTTTAGCCTCATATATGAGCTTAAGTACCAATTTTTTGGCATTTTGGCAGACATTTTTGATATAGTGACAGCCACCTTGGATATTTCTATGCTGAGAAATGATGTATCTACATATATAAAGGCTTGTTTTTAATATTTTTATATAAACTGGGAGTGACTTAGGGATTTGAATGTGATTAATCAATTAATACCAATATTCAAATCTCCACAGGACGCCATTTTGAAAACTTGTTGGCCATCTTGGAAAATGACAAAATTTTGTGTGGCCGGAGGAATAGTTGAGCGAAGTTTCATGCTTGTATCACCATTTTGCACTTTTCCCCTATTTTTTTTGTAGTTCCCCACTCCACTAAAACAGCTCCTCAAAATGGATATTGCCTTGCACACTCACTGGAAAAGCTGGAGGGGGACTTTAGTACTTTAGTCTAAAGTGAATCAAGTCACAAATTCTGACTCGTTTCCCTTTCTGTGTCTTGACGACTTCTGTGTTGATATAATCAGGCTCACTAGTTACATCACAACAGGTGTGTTCCCCAAGATCAGGCCAATAAAGGTTCAGCATCTGTACTTCCCCAACAAATGCTTGAATAATTTGTGATGCTATTTGCTATCAAGAATTCCCCAACAACATCCAACAATTGATAACCAACTGGTACAAGGCCTGGATAGAAAAGTCACTACCCGGTATTATCAGCATTAACTGTGATACTTTGGACGAATACAGAGTATGTACGCGTTCTTTTCCAATACTGGCCTCTGTATTTATGATGTTCAATCTTTCATCCAGTGACTTGGGGCATGACACAGTAATATGCAGTATTTATGAAATGTTGTTGGCCATGGCTTTGGTTACCCTGCACAACTTCGATTTTAGTTAACTACCTTGTTACCATGTATCAGTGTCCGAACCAGCTTTCGCCAAAGGTATATCCATATAAAGAACTTCAGATTTGTATTTCTGGAAAAAATGCAATGACCTTAAACTTGCAATTTTTCCAATGTTGCAACACCCTTAACATACCTCGTTAAGAAGAATATAAAACCTTCAAAGCCTTCTTGATGCTAAAAAAGCATTTGACACTAACTCCTCTGGTAATGTTCACATCAGTCACAACCCCTTGTGTTTATTAATGGTCTAGGAAATAATAACCACCATTTTTTTGTCATGAACCTTATAAGAACTAGGGCTAAACGTTCTGCAAATTTTCGGTGATTTCAATATACTCTGACATGCACAAGAATTAATAAATCTGTATTCTCAACCTTGTCAGACTTCTCCCACTAATAGCTTGCGACAAGTCATATATGTGATCAATCACATTAAGAGTTCCTAACTTTAAAAGAATGTCAATTTCCTTTCAACAGGTCAGGAATTATCGTTTGTAAAGGGATTAATTTTCTCCTGTGTAACAGAGATTACTTTCCCCCTCCTGAGTAACAGAGATTACTTGCTTCCTCCTGTGTAAACTAAGGCTATTTCCAACCTCGATTCGGGCAGTCGCCATTATCATCCAGACGTTGCTTCATTGCAGATTCCTCTCCATTTTTCCTGTTGCCTTCTTTTACTTGGATGTTGTTGTGGAGTGGGACCGCCATGACAGTAAGTCCTGTTGGGGTCCGTTTCCGGCCTGTAAAGCATCTTACGAAAATAGAAATCCAGGGAAATACATAAAATAATAATAATAATAATAATAATAATAATAATAATAATAATAATAATAATAATAATAACTATCACTTAGACGCTCGAGGAGGTTAGCTGGTTTATTTACGGAGAACGACGGTATTGCCTGACGGACGAAATTCCCCATTTTCAAATTACGACCGGTTTTCTTCTGTATGTTAAAGTTTTAATTTTTTTTTTTCAGAACTTTCCAATGTCATGACAGCTTTCATATTTTAATCAGGTTGAGAAGAAGAATTAAGCAGGTTCTCGAAATCTCTCGTTTGTATATATTTTTCTAATATGTATTATATATTTATACTATTGTGGATTTCTTCGCCAATAATAATAATAATAATAATAATAATAATAATAATAATAATAATAATAATAATAATAATAATAATAATAATAATAAATGAATAAATAACTGAGTGAATAAGTAAACAAATAAATAAATAAATAAAGTCATAACTTCAAAAGATTAATGAAATTTGGACGGCCAGAAAAAAATTTTTTAATTCAATCACAAAACTTCAATATAACCGGAGTAAAGGTAGTGATTCATTAAGCAAAGTGTAAGTAAAAGCCTTATAATGATTAATGGGGCAAATCTTGTTGATCCTGACATAAGGCCAGACCAAAATCGCCTTGACCTCGAAGATTAGTGAGATAGATTTATTGATGAATAGCATGACATGAAAAACTCTCTCTCTCTCTCTCTCATAATCCGAGAAAACTAATCATATCTTCCATGCATTAAGAATCTTCAAACAGGTTATTTCGGTATGACTGTAAAAAGTATGAAGGAGAGAGAGAGAGAGACTACGCCAATGCATAAACTCGAGGATGAAAAGTATTTTTGTGTGAGAGAAGGAATTTAAAAATCATTAGAAAAGTCAGATATTTCATTTTTAGAATCATCGTCAAAAATATTAAAACGTCATAAATTTAATAAAAAATATGTCCGTCAATCACTCTCATATACAAAACCCTGCCCAAATCAGTTGTACCTAAATAAAGGCTCATTGCAAAACAAAAAGAAGACAAATCACCTGCATGATGTGACTCGTTCAGTGCCTCAGATTTTAAAGAGAATTTAGTGTCGCTTTCGTGCAAATTCAATGTTTGAATCATTCGCTTCCCTGATGGCTGCTGTTATCCATCACATGTTTTTAGAGATTTGATATTTGTTGGTCTCATTTTCCCAAACCGAACGTCTACATGCAGGCTAGTAGGTAATTTTTATTACCGTTCCTCTCTCTCTCTCTCTCTCTCACACACACATTAGCTCTTCGTTGGGTGAGTCGGTAGAGCTGCGGACTGGCACTCGCCTGGCCGGAGTTCGATTCCCGGCCGGCTGATGAAGAGTTAGAGGAATTTATTTCTGGTGATAGAAATTAATTTCTCGCTATAATGTGGTTCGGATTCCACAATAAGCTGTAGGTCCGTTGCTAAGTAACCAATTGGTTCTTAGCCACGTAAAATAAGTCTAATCCTTCGGGCCAGCCCTAGGAGAGCTGTTAATCAGCTCAGTGGTCTGCAAAAAACTAAGGCATACTTAACTTTTTTTCTCACACACACACACACATATATATATATATATATATATATATATATATATATATATATATATATATTGTTATGGTCCCTTTCTCTCTCCAGGGAACTGTAACACAAATTCCATTAAATTTAATCTCAGGAACTTTTCCAGAAGATTTCAGGTTCGTCATTTATGTCATTGAGGACGGGAGTGGACTGGTGGACAGAGAAACCTTTGAAGAGGGTGTAATCAAATACTCTGGTTACCTTAAACCTAGTTTATTAATCCTAATTACTTTTTACATATTTACATTGAGACCAGGATTCAGAAAGCGGAGAGAAAATAATCATAATCACGATCATTACCATAATTATTTCTACTCAATAACTTAAAATAACCACATTACTTTTAACTCCAAACCCCCATAAACTCTATATTACTTTAACAATTCCTCAATCAATAAACTCTTAAAATAAACTATTAATATAAATAATAGCAACATTACACAGCAACACAAGACAAAATGAACAACTCAACATCATAAACAATCAACATGAGCTTCTGCTCAACACGAGTCATACTCGAACTCTTATTCCATCATAATAATGATACTTCAATAATAAACAAAGGTAAATGGTATCCTCAGGAGTAATAACGGTAGCCAAAAGTCAATGGTATACCCTAACGTCGTAACCACAGATTCTCGAGGACGACCATCGCCACACTGCTGAATTATCGCCGATATCCTCTACCGCATCGACCACCACAGCGCCGATCGACAACAACCATGTTGCCAAAGAAGAACACATCTTCCAAACTGATGACCAGGGTTCAGTCACCACCATCCTCAGAACTGAATTGACGTCCTCATCACAGCAGGATCCATCCACGCCATCACTGCAGAACCTCGAGGACTACCATTGCCACACTGCTGAGACATCACCGATCCTCCTCCATCGAACAACTCCCATGGTGTCGATGGGACAACAGAGCTCGTTGCCACTGAAGAACACGTCTTCCATTCCGATGGTCAAAGCTCAGCCATTACCATCCTCGGGCAATAATAATTACCAACTGCAATTCATATTTCAAAAGTTGCTGCTGCTGCGTCCATCCCCGACTTGAGGTTGGTCGAGAACGGTCGATCCGCTTTCCAAATCCTGACTGACTTCGAAGACAGAGTGAGAGGCAAACTTCACCTTGCCTCTGCACACGACACACAGGAGGGCAGACAGCCTAAACGAGGCCGTTTCAAATCAACAACTTCAAACAACTGAAGTACCTTACACCTCCCTGCTTACAAGAAAAAAAAAAATTAGACAATTTTTTTTTTTACACTACATGCTTACACCTCCCCAAAGAAATCAATGAACCACCAGCCACAACAGAACCCAATCCTGGCCATAAGGTCGCCAATTATGTTATGGTCCCTTTCTCTCCAGGAACCGTAACACAAATTCCATTAAATTTAATCTCAGGAACTTTTCCAGAAGATTTCAGGTTCATCATTTATGTCAATGAGGACTGGAGTGGACTGGTGGACAGAGAAACCTTTGAAGAGGGTGTAATCAAATACTCTGGTTACCTTAAACCTAGTTTATTAATCCTAATTACTTTTTACATATTTACATTGAGACCAGGATTCAGAAAGCGGAGAGACAAAATAATCATAATCACGATCATTACCATAATTATTTCTACTCAATAACTTAAAATAACCACATTACTTTAACTCCAAACCTCCATAAACTCTATATTACTTTAAACAACTCCTCAATCAATAAACTCTTAAAATAAACTATCAATATAAATAATAGCAACATTACACAGCAACACAAGACAAAATGAACAACTCAACATCATAAACAATCAACATGAGCTTCTGCTCAACACGAGTCATACTCGAACTCTTATTCCATCATAATAATGATACTTCAATAATAAACAAAGGTAAATGGTATCCTCAGGAGTAATAACGGTAGCCAAAAGTCAATGGTATACCCTAACGTCGTAACCACAGATTCTCGAGGACGACCATCGCCACACTGCTGAATTATCGCCGATATCCTCTACCGCACGACCACCACAGCACCGATGCGACAACAACCATGTTGCCAAAGAAGAACACATCTTCAAAACTGATGACCAGAGTTCAGTCACCACCATCCTCAGAACTGAATTGACGTCCTCATCACAGCAGGATCCATCCACGCCATCACTGCAGAACCTCGAGGACTACCATTGCCACACTGCTGAGACATCACCGATCCTCCTCCATCGAACAACTCCCATGGTGTCGATGGGACAACAGAGCTCGTTGCCACTGAAGAACACGTCTTCCATTCCGATGGTCAAAGCTCAGCCATTACCATCCTCGGGCAATAATAATTACCAACTGCAATTCATATTTCAAAAGTTGCTGCTGCTGCTGCTGCGTCCATTCCCGACTTGAGGTTGGTCGAGAACGGTCGATCCGCTTTCCAAATCCTGACTGACTTCGAAGACAGAGTGAGGCAAACTTCACCTTGCCTCTGCACACGACACACAGGAGGGCAGACAGCCTAAACGAGGCCGTTTCAAATCAACAACTTCAAACAACTGAAGTACCTTACACCTCCTGCTTAAGAAAAAAAAAATTAGACAATTTTTTTTTTTACACTACATGCTTACACCTCCCCAAAGAAATCAATGAACCACCAGCCACAACAGAACCCAATCCTGGCCATAAGGTCGCCAATTATGTTATGGTCCCTTTCTCTCTCCAGGGAACCGTAACACAAATTCCATTAAATTTAATCTCAGGAACTTTTCCAGAAGATTTCAGGTTCATCATTTATGTCAATGAGGACTGGAGTGGACTGGTGGACAGAGAAACCTTTGAAGAGGGTGTAATCAAATACTCTGGTTACCTTAAACCTAGTTTATTAATCCTAATTACTTTTTACATATTTACATTGAGACCAGGATTCAGAAAGCGGAGAGACAAAATAATCATAATCACGATCATTACCATAATTATTTCTACTCAATAACTTAAAATAACCACATTACTTTAACTCCAAACCTCGATAAACTCTATATTACTTTAACAATTCCTCAATCAATAAACTCTTAAAATAAACTATCAATATAAATAATAGCAACATTACACAGCAACACAAGACAAAATGAACAACTCAACATCATAAACAATCAACATGAGCTTCTGCTCAACACGAGTCATACTCGAACTCTTATTCCATCATAATAATGATACTTCTACAATAATAAACAAAGGTAAATGGTATCCTCAGGAGTAATAACGGTAACCAAAAGTCAATGGTATACCCTAACGTCGTAACCACAGATTCTCGAGGACGACCATCGCCACACTGCTGAATTATCGCCGATATCCTCTACCGCACGACCACCACAGCGCCGATGCGACAACAACCATGTTGCCAAAGAAGAACACATCTTCCAAACTGATGACCAGGGTTCAGTCACCACCATCCTCAGAACTGAATTGACGTCCTCATCACAGCAGGATCCATCCACGCCATCACTGCAGAACCTCGAGGACTACCATTGCCACACTGCTGAGACATCACCGATCCTCCTCCATCGAACAACTCCCATGGTGTCGATGGGACAACAGAGCTCGTTGCCACTGAAGAACACGTCTTCCTTTCCGATGATCAAAGCTCAGCCATTACCATCCTCCGGCAATAATAATTACCAACTGCAATTCATATTTCAAAAGTTGCTGCTGCTGCTGCTGCGTCCATTCCCGACTTGAGGTTGGTCGAGAACGGTCGATCCGCTTTCCAAATCTGACTGACTTCGAAGACAGAGTGAGAGGCAAACTTCACCTTGCCTCTGCACACGACACACAGGAGGGCAGACAGCCTAAACGAGGCCGTTTCAAATCAACAACTTCAAACAACTGAAGTACCTTACAATATATATATATATTATAGGTATGAGAGTTTTCAGTAAAGATATGCTCAAAGCTGACAGCTGGTAGATAAGTACGTCACATTAGCTTCTGAGCAGGAGAAAAAATTGGGTTTCAGCCGTGGCGTGGTCGGCAATACTGTGTGTTTGAAACTCCAAGCATCATGGATGCTAGTTCAAACCGCCTGAATAATAATAGAATACAATTTAGACCAAAAGCCAAGGCCTGGAACCTATGCGGTCATTCAGCACTGAAAGGGAAATTGAGAAAAAAAGGTTACAAAGGTGTAACAGGAGGAAAACCTCAAAGCAGTTGCACTGTGAAACAACTGTTAGGAGAGGGTAGAAAGTAAGATGGAAGAAAGAGAATATGAACGGAGGTAAAATACAAAGAATGAAAGAGGTTGCAGCTAGGGGCCGAAGGGACGCTGCAAAGAACCGTAAGTAATGTTAACTTGAAAGATCGGGAAATATAGAAATATTTCTCAGACATTAAACGACTTAGCACGAACCTCCAAAGCAACAGATTTCAAATTTATTACTCTAATGGCTGTTTGTGAAGGGTAGTGAAAATAAGTTACGTACGAAAATAAAACTACCAAACTTTGAATAGAAGAGACACGATTTAAGCAAAACCATTTAGGGAACAGCCTAATGTCATGAAGTTTCTTTTTTCTGCGACCAGTTTCTTATTTTACGAAGCATGCAAATGGGTGTATGGCATCAGGAGAAATTTTTTATTTGCCTCTAAAAGAAAGTAGTCGATTCCCGTTTTTTCACTTGTTCATGCCCCTGCCATTCCACAAAACCATTCCAGTAAGTGTAGGGAAGAGGAAATATGAAGACGAAAGCACAATAACACAAAGTGCTGAACGAAAATAGCTGCTTTTAAAACCTAAGCTGTAAATATCATCGGATTACTAAGCAGAGAGAGAGAGAGAGAGAGAGAGAGAGAGAGAGAGAGAGAGAGAGAGAGAGAGAGAGAGAGAGAGAGAAACTTTAATTTTAATCCCTGAGCATATTGAAGCTTCGTTGTATAAAACTGACTTTTATTCCATCATGCAACATTTGCAGTGTTTAATACATGATTCACTAGAACCTCCGTTTTTCTGTACTTGGTGTGAGTTTGTTTATTTGTTGCAAACTAAAACGAATCAAATAAATAAATACACAAGTACACACGTACTTTATTTACATGTGTGTGTGTGGGTGTGTGCTAAATTCTTCACAGAAATTAAACATAATGTCCTTCATATCTTAACGCTGAACTTGTACAGAAAAATTCCAAACACATTAACCACTAGGTATAATTAAACAGAATTTTATATGCAGTTTAGGTGACCTTAATATATATTCACCAACACTGTTCGAAGTAACAACACATTTGTTCTTCAGTGTTCATCTTTGCCTGCGGTAAGGCATAAAACTCTTGATAATACGTTTATTATATTTAAAAGAATAACAACGGAAACCAAGTGCGAACACTGAAATGAAAATTAAATTCCTTTCTCAACGCAAGGACGTTTTGCATCTATAAAAAAGTGATTCATTCCGGCCTCTTCGGTTTCCAAATGCTGGACTGATTGTTATGCCTGTCCCACGCCACAGCCCGGAGAAGCATTGGTGTTGGTGTGATGCAGGAGGAGGATAACACTGCGACTAAAGCGGCTATTACACGGGCGAATTTTCACGCAGCACGGCTCCGTTCGCTCAGCATTTGCTGAACAAAACTATTACACGGTCGCGAGCACACGCAGCCGTTTCAGCAAGCAAACTGTGCGTTGCCATGACAACGGTAGCACCATGTGATCAGCTGTTCAGTCCCCATATCGAGAAGTAGCTGCTGGAAAATCAAAACAAACCCTAGAAAGTCATAGTGTTGGCATCAAGACGCATTATAATCATGGAAATGTCTCATCTCTACACCAATGACCAGAATATGGCCATGGCAATGCTTTGGTAGTAATCGCGGTGGCTGAAGGAGAACGTGTTAGGCTAATTACGCTAGCAGCCCTTGTGTTGCACAATTATTTATTTAAAGAATCTAGACACAATGAAATAGCACCAGAGTTAATCGACAGAGACGATGTAAATAATGGTAGAGCAATTGCAGGGCAGTGGCGTAATGACACTGGTGTTGGCTGGGAAAACTTAAATGCTTTAGGCGGAAGGCCTACGCAGGAGACTATAAATGTACGCAACACATTTTGTGAATAAAGGCAAGGTAGCATTTCGGGATGCTATGGCCTTCAGACACTAGCTCTTCATTTTTTTGTGGTGATGATAATAATTAAGAGCTACAAACATATTTGTATAGGAAATAAAATTTTACCATTGCGTACATCCAGGACTTTAGTATTTTATAACCCTGAGTGCAATAAAAGTGTTCTGCATAAATTTTATAGGATAAATAAAGTTTCTGTGCCAATGTTTTTTTTTATTTAACATCATAATGCAATGTGTAAAAAATAAAATTATGGCCCTGGTACAGATTCTTTTCTTTTGTGTGTCATATCTATACCCCATGGAAGAAATCATACAGGAAAAAAATACCACCTTACAACAGTTTATGGCCAATGATTAACTGCCTTCCTCCTCTTTCAACTTGTTTAGGAATGCAGCAAGTTTAAGTATAAGTTTTGGATGTTTCTGGCGAGGAAATTCAGAGATTACTTCTTTACAAAACCCCTGCTGCGTATGGGATGTCTTCTTTCCTTTGTGCTTGTGCAGTGGTTTTTAAAAAGATAATGCTACCTCGGTTGCACTGAGTGCATGTTCTGGTGTCATATTCCTTTTACGTTTTGGAGTAGGAGTTCGACCACACGTTTCATTATTCCGTGATGATGATGATGATGATCGACTTGTTCCTGGCACAGAGTGTGAAGATGATGGGGTAAGCAGATCAATGTCATCTACACTACTGTCATAATTGAATGTCTGCAATGGCTGATGGATGACTTCATCATCAGACTGATAGGAGTCAACTTGTACCAAAAGAGATTGGGATAACTCGGAATCCTGCTGATTGATAGGAGTCAACTTGTACCAAAAGAGATTGGGATAACTGGGAATCCTGCTGATTGAAGGTCTGAGACTCCTGCTGGTGGGAGGACTGGGACTCCTGCTGAAAAAAAAGGTAAATCATAAAAAAAGGAATATGCAAATTAAGGCAACTTCTATAATAAATCTGAAATGCAAAAATAAACATACAATACTTGAAACAGTCATACATTCTTAATACTTACAGACACAGTAGTCTCAAGGTTTGATGTACTCTTCCCTGGGGTGACAACATCAGTCAGGAACAACATTAAATCAAAGAGCCTCCATTTTGGAACATAGTCTCCTCCTAAGCCACTTTTTACTCGTTTGGTTTTAGCCAGCTCCCTCCGAAATTATGTTTTTTAGCTACTAAACTTCATCATTACAGCATCTGCAAGAGAAAAATTCAAGTTTGATTAACTTACAATAATCATAGAAATAATGAAATGAAAGGGGTATTTTGATTAACTTATAATAATCATAGAAATAATGAAATGAAAGGGGTATTTTATAAGTTGGCACAAGAGGGGATCCAGGGGGGTGAAGTCTCCTGGCCAGGCTAAGAATGTTAGGTTAGAATTTCAGCTTTTAAGGCTGGTATCCAAAAACAAAAAACAAAGTCTAAAATACTCAACATGGGGGACCCAAAGGGCCTTTGGCCAGCGTATGTTCATACTTGTTCAATGAAACGACACTTAAGACAATTTCCCTCTATGTACATGCAACATTTGAGATGTGAATAGTCAATATTCAGAATTTCTCATAGTAACCATGCAATAATTCAGTGACAGGTCAGGAGGTTAGGTAGGTGTTTTAGGACATTATAGGGCTCCCTTTAAGAGTTCCACCTTCACATACTTACATTTTAGGACAATATAAACAACTTTTCTACTATAACTTTTCCTAAATTAAACACCAAAAAAATGATAATGGTGCTGTTTGATACTCAAATTATGCTATCCTACCCAGAGTGCCGTTATGTCCTCTGAATTCTAGCTTATATCTGTTACAGTATATTAAGCAATATGAGTAGGCTTGCCACTAGTTGAGTGTTAATAAAGTATTTACCACGAAATAACCCATATTACATATTGTCACATGCTAATGGTATTATATCACATGACTGACAAAGGTTAGGTTGGTGTTTATGGTTAAGCTAGCCTCTAATGGCAGTTCTCCAACATTGGCTGGCCAAAGAACTATGAAAAGAATAGCCTAGCTAGGTCATAGTATTGCATAGCCTAGCAAGGCCATTGCTTTGCCTAGCCCAGCTAGGCCATGGCTTTGCATGGCCTAGCAAGGCCATGGCTTTGCATGGCCTAGCAAGGCCATTGCTTTGCATGGCCTAGCAAGGCCATTGCTTTGCATGGCCTAGCAAGGCCATTGCTTTGCCTAGCCCAGCTAGGTCATGGCTTTGCATGGCCTTCCTTCACACAACCAAATATGGCCTAAGTGTTCTACTACTACTATAAAACTAAATAGTGACTACATAAAAACAATATACATACCTGCATCATTAATTCCTTCTACATGTGGAAACACTTCTTGAAGTTCCCTCACTATCTCGCCATACAAGTACTTTTAAGAGTTTTCTTGTTGTAGGAAGGATCCCTTGATTCCACAGGATTGGTCGCGATCTCACTTTTGCAATAAGGCTCTCCTCAATCTCAAATGTCCATTGCACAGGCATGGTGATGTTCTTGACGATGCTCTGTAGCTCGTACACGTGAACGTCGACCGCCCGAACGAATGTAAACAAATGCTGGCGATTTCACCCAGCAGTGATGGGTATAAGGCCGAATCGGGTTTTGCTGGACGTATTGAGCGTTTGTTCAGCAAATGCTGAGCGAACGAGTCGTGCTGCGTGAAAATTCGCCCGTGTAAAGCGGCTATTACACGGGCGAATTTTCACGCAGCACGGCCCGCTCGAGCTTCAGCATTTGCTGAACAAAACTATTACACGGTCGCGAGCACACGCAGCCGTTTCAGCAAGCAAACTGTGCGTTGCCATGACCATGTGATCAGCTGTTCAGTCCCCATATCGAGAAGTAGTTGCTGGAAAATCAAAACAAACCCTAGAAAGTCATAGTGTTGGCATCAAGACGCATTATAATCATGGAAATGTCTCATCTCTACACCAATGACCAGAATATGGCCATGGCAATGGCTTTGGTTGTAATCGCGGTGGCTGAAGAAGAACGTGTTAGGCTAATTACGCTAGCAGCCCTTGTGTTGCACAATTATTTATTCAAAGAATCTAGACACAATGAAATAGCACCAGAGTTAATCGACAGAGACGATGTAAATAATGGTAGAGTAATTGCAGGGCAATGACGTAATGTCACTGGTGTTGACTGGGAAAACTTAAATGCTTTAGGCGGAAGGCCTACGCAGGAGGCTATAAATGTACGCAACACATTTTGTGAATAAAGGCAAGGTAGCATTTCGGGATGCTATGGCCTTCAGATACTAGCTCTTCTTTTTTTGTGGTGATGATAATAATTAAGAGCTACAAACATATTTTGTATAGGAAATAAAAGTGTTCTGCATAAATTTTATAGGATAAATAAAGTTTCTGTGCCAATGTTTTTTTATTTAACATCATAATGCAATGTGTAAAAATAAAATTATGGCCCTGGTACAGATTCTTTTCTTTTGTGTGTCATATCTATACCCCATGGAAGAAATCATACAGGAAAAAAAATACCACCTTACAACAGTTTATGGCCAATGATTAACTGCCTTCCTCCTCTTTCAACTTGTTTAGGAATGCAGCAAGTTTAAGTATAAGTTGAATTGGATGTTTCTGGCCAGGAAATTCAGAGATTACTTCTTTTACAAAAACCCCTGCTGCGTATGGGATGTCTTCTTTCCTTTGTGCTTGTGCAGTGGTTTTTAAAAAGATAATGCTACCTCGGTTGCACTGGGTGCATGTTCTGGTGTCATATTCCTTTTACGTTTTGGAGTAGGAGTTCGACCACACGTTTCATTATTCCGTGATGATGATGATGATGATGATCGACTTGTTCCTGGCACAGAGTGTGAAGATGATGGGGTAGGCAGATCAATGTCATCTACACTGCTGTCATAATTGAATGTCTGCAATGGCTGATGGATGACTTCATCATCAGACTGATAGGAGTCAACTTGTACCAAAAGAGATTGGGATAACTGGGATTCCTGCTGATTGATAGGAGTCAACTTGTACCAAAAGAGATTGGGATAACTGGGAATCCTGCTGATTGAAGGTCTGAGACTCCTGCTGGTGGGAGGACTGGGACTCTTGCTGGTGGGAGGACTGGGACTCCTGCTGAAAAAAAAGGTAAATCATAAAAAGGAATGTACAAATTAAGGCAACTTCTATAATAAATCTGAAATGCAAAAATAAACATACAATACTTGAAACAGTCATACATTCTTAATACTTACAGACACAGTAGTCTCAAGGTTTGATGTACTCTTCCCTGGGGTGACAACATCAGTCAGGAACAACATTAAATCAAAGAGCCTCCATTTTGGAACATAGTCTCCTCCTGAGCCACTTTTTACTCGTTTGATTTTAGCCAGCTCCCTCCGAAATGATGTTTTTTAGCTACTAAATTTCATCATTACAGCATCTGCAAGAGAAAAATTCAAGTTTGATTAACTTACAATAATCATAGAAATAATGAAATGAAAGGGGTATTTTGATTAACTTATAATAATCATAGAAATAATGAAATGAAAGGGGTGTTTTATAAGTTGGCACAACAGGGGATCCAGGGGGTGAAGCCTCCTGGCCAGGCTAAGTATGTTAGGTTAGAATTTCAGCTTTTAAGGCTGGTATCCAAAAACAAAAAACAAAGTCTAAAATACTCAATACGGGGGATCCAAAGGGCCTTTGGCCAGCGTATGTTCATACTTGTTCAATGAAACGACACTTGAGACAATTTCCCTCTATGTACATGCAACATTTGAGATGTGAATAGTCAATATTCATAATTCCTCATAGTAACCATGCAATAATTCAGTGACAGGTCAGGAGGTTAGGTAGGTGTTTTAGGACATTATAGGGCACTAGCCTAACCCAAAACACCTACCTAACCTGTACCTAACTTGGTTAATTCCTAGCTGGGGGGCTACACCCCCAGGGGCCCCTTTAAGAGTTCCACCTTCACATACTTACATTTTAGGACAATATAAACAACTTTTCTACTATAACTTTTCCTAAATTAAACACCAAAAAATGATAATGGTGCTGTTTGATACTCAAATTATGCTATCCTACCCAGAGTGCCGTTATGTCCTCTGAATTCTAGCTTATATCTGTTACAGTATATTAAGCAATATGAGTAGGCTTGCCACTAGTTGAGTGTTAATAAAGTATTTACCACGAAATAACCCATATTACATATTGTCACATGCTAATGGTATTATATCACATGACTGACAAAGGTTAGGTTGGTGTTTATGGTTAAGCTTAGCCTCTAATGGCAGTTCTCCAACATTGGCTGGCCAAAGAACTATGAAAAGAATAGCCTAGCTAGGTCATAGTATTGCATAGCCTAGCAAGGCCATTGCTTTTGCCTAGCCCAGCTAGGCCATGGCTTTTGCATGGCCTAGCAAGGCCATTGCTTTGCATGGCCTAGCAAGGCCATTGCTTTGCATGGCCTAGCAAGGCCATTGCTTTGCCTAGCCCAGCTAGGTCATGGCTTTGCATGGCCTTCCTTCACACAACCAAATATGGCCTAAAGTGTTCTACTACTACTATAAAACTAAATAGTGACTACATAAAACAATATACATACCTGCATCATTAATTCCTTCTACATGTGGAAACACTTCTTGAAGTTCCCTCACTATCTCGCCATACAAGTACTTTTTAAGAGTTTTCTTGTTGTAGGAAGGATCCCTTGGATTCCACAGGATTGGTCGCGATCTCACTTTTGCAATAAGGCTCTCCTCAATCTCAAATGTCCATTGCACAGGCATGGTGATGTTCTTGACGATGCCTGTAGGCTCGTACCTAGCGTGAACGTCGACCGCCGAACGAATGTAAACAAATGCTGGCGATTTCACCCAGCAGTGATGGGTATACGCCAATCGGGTTTTGCTGGACGCAGCCATGAGCGTTTGTTCAGCAAATGCTGAGCGAACGGAGTCGTGCTGCGTGAAAATTCGCCCGTGTAAAGCGGCTATTACACGGCGAATTTTCACGCAGCACGGCTCCCTACCAGCTCAGCATTTGCTGAACAAAACTATTACACGGTCGCGAGCACACGCAGCCGTTTCAGCAAGCAACCAAGTGCGTTGCCATGACCATGTGATCAGCTGTTCAGTCCCCATATCGAGAAGTAGTTGCTGGAAAATCAAAACAAACCCTAGAAAGTCATAGTGTTGGCATCAAGACGCATTATAATCATGGAAATGTCTCATCTCTACACCAATGACCAGAATATGGCCATGGCAATGGCTTTGGTTGTAATCAAATGTCTGAAGAAGAACGTGTTAGGCTAATTACGCTAGCAGCCCTTGTGTTGCACAATTATTTATTTAAAGAATCTAGACACAATGAAATAGCACCAGAGTTAATCGACAGAGACGATGTAAATAATGGTAGAGTAATTGCAGGGCAATGACGTAATGTCACTGGTGTTGACTGGGAAAACTTAAATGCTTTAGGCCGAAGGCCTACGCAGGAGGCTATAAATGTACGCAACACATTTTGTGAATAAAGGCAAGGTAGCATTTCGGGATGCTATGGCCTTCAGATACTAGCTCTTCTTTTTTTTTTGTGGTGATGATAATAATTAAGAGCTACAAACATATTTGTATAGGAAATAAAAGTGTTCTGCATAAATTTTATGGGATAAATAAAGTTTCTGTGCCAATGTTTTTTTTTATTTAACATCATAATGCAATGTGTAAAAAATAAAATTATGGCCCTGGTACAGATTCTTTTCTTTTGTGTGTCATATCTATACCCCATGGAAGAAATCATACAGGAAAAAAAATACCACCTTACAACAGTTTATGGCCAATGATTAACTGCCTTCCTCCTCTTTCAACTTGTTTAAGAATGCAGCAAGTTTAAGCATAAGTTTTGGATGTTATGGCGAGGAAATTCAGAGATTACTTCTTTTACAAAAACCCCTGCTGCGTATGGGATGTCTTCTTTCCTTTGTGCTTGTGCAGTGGTTTTTAAAAAAGATAATGCTACCTCGGTTGCACTGGGTGCATGTTCTGGTGTCATATTCCTTTTACGTTTTGGAGTAGGAGTTCGACCACACGTTTCATTATTCCGTGATGATGATGATGATGATGATCGACTTGTTCCTGGCACAGAGTGTGAAGATGATGGGGTAGGCAGATCAATGTCATCTACACTGCTGTCATAATTGAATGTCTGTAATGGCTGATGGATGACTTCATCATCAGACTGATAGGAGTCAACTTGTACCAAAAGAGATTGGGATAACTGGGATTCCTGCTGATTGATAGGAGTCAACTTGTACCAAAAAGAGATTGGGATAACTGGGAATCCTGCTGATTGAAGGTCTGAGACTCCTGCTGGTGGGAGGACTGGGACTCTTGCTGGTGGGAGGACTGGGACTCCTGCTGAAAAAAAAGGTAAATCATAAAAAGGAATGTACAAATTAAGGCAACTTCTATAATAAATCTGAAATGCAAAAATAAACATACAATACTTGAAACAGTCATACATTCTTAATACTTACAGACACAGTAGTCTCAAGGTTTGATGTACTCTTCCCTGGGGTGACAACATCAGTCAGGAACAACATTAAATCAAAGAGCCTCCATTTTGGAACATAGTCTCCTCCTGAGCCACTTTTTTACTCGTTTGATTTTAGCCAGCTCCTCCGAAATGATGTTTTTTTAGCTACTAAATTTCATCATTACAGCATCTGCAAGAGAAAATTCAAGTTTGATTAACTTACAAAAATCATAGAAATAATGAAATGAAAGGGGTATTTTGATTAACTTATAATAATCATAGAAATAATGAAATGAAAGGGGTGTTTTATAAGTTGGCACAACAGGGGATCCAGGGGGTGAAGCCTCCTGGCCAGGGTAAGTATGTTAGGTTAGAATTTCAGCTTTTAAGGCTGGTATCCAAAAACAAAAAACAAAGTCTAAAATACTCAATACGGGGATCCAAAGGGCCTTTGGCCAGCGTATGTTCATACTTGTTCAATGAAACGACACTTGAGACAATTTCCCTCTATGTACATGCAACATTTGAGATGTGAATAGTCAATATTCATAATTTCTCATAGTAACCATGCAATAATTCAGTGACAGGTCAGGAGGTTAGGTAGGTGTTTTAGGACATTATAGGGCACTAGCCTAACCCAAAACACCTACCTAACCTGTCCCTAACTTGGTTAATTCCTAGCTGGGGGGGGCTACGCCCCAAGGGCCCCCTTTTAAGAGTTCCACCTTCACATACTTACATTTTAGGACAATATAAACAACTTTTCTACTATAACTTTTCCTAAATTAAACACCAAAAAAATGATAATGGTGCTGTTTGATACTCAAATTATGCTATCCTACCCAGAGTGCCGTTATGTCCTCTGAATTCTAGCTTATATCTGTTACAGTATATTAAGCAATATGAGTAGGCTTGCCACTAGTTGAGTGTTAATAAAGTATTTACCACGAAATAACCCATATTACATATTGTCACATGCTAATGGTATTATATCACATGACTGACAAAGGTTAGGTTGGTGTTTATGGTTAAGCTAGCCTCTAATGGCAGTTCTCCAACATTGGCTGGCCAAAGAACTATGAAAAGAATAGCCTAGCTAGGTCATAGTATTGCATAGCCTAGCAAGGCCATTGCTTTGCCTAGCCCAGCTAGGCCATGGCTTTGCATGGCCTAGCAAGGCCATTGCTTTGCATGGCCTAGCAAGGCCATTGCTTTGCCTAGCCCAGCTAGGTCATGGCTTTGCATGGCCTTCCTTCACACAACCAAATATGGCCTAAAGTGTTCTACTACTACTATAAAACTAAATAGTGACTACATAAAAACAATATACATACCTGCATCATTAATTCCTTCTACATGTGGAAACACTTCTTGAAGTTCCCTCACTATCTCGCCATACAAGTACTTTTTAAGAGTTTTCTTGTTGTAGGAAGGATCCCTTGGATTCCACAGGATTGGTCGCGATCTCACTTTTGCAATAAGGCTCTCCTCAATCTCAAATGTCCATTGCACAGGCATGGTGATGTTCTTGACGATGCTCTGTAGCTCGTACACGTGAACGTCGACCGCCGAACGAATGTAAACAAATGCTGGCGATTTCACCCAGCAGTGATGGGTATACGCGAATCGGGTTTTGCTGGACGTACTGAGCGTTTGTTCAGCAAATGCTGAGCGAACGGAGTCGTGCTGCGCGAAAATTCGCCCGTGTAATAGCCGCTTAATAGCCGCTTAATTCACAACGACAGTCTACTGAACGACAACAGCTGTGTTTGGTGAGAACGGATTTCCTCATTCTCGTTCAGTCTGTCTCGTTTAGGAGGGTAGTGTTGTCAGTGCACCTCATGTGGTGCACTGTAGGCGTTACTTAAGGGTCTTTGCATTCCCTTCGTCCCCTAGCTTGCAACTCTTTCATTCCTTTTTGTACCTCCGTTCACATGTTTTATGCCATCTGACTTTTCCACTCTAACAATTACACTATGAAGCAATTGTTAGGAGAGGGTGGAAAGTAAGATGGAAGAAAGAGAATATGAACGGAGGTAAAGTAAAAGGAATGAAAGGAGTTGTAGATAGAGTCCGAAGGGACGCTGCAAAGAACCTCTGACGGCACATCCCCCCTACGGAGACAACTTGATAAGTGAGAGAGGATAAGTTGCTCTCAGCAGAGTAAATGCAGAGAGAGTATATAATTAATGAAAGAGATAATGGGTCTCAAAATAAAAGAAGCAAATGATGAGATGAGGTCAAAACTGTCTGCAGTCCTATATTGCTGCAGGAATCTTTTTATTGAATATGAATTTATTTATTAAATATTTATTGAATATGATTTACTGAATATGAAGGATAGAAGAGAGGAAAATTTGAATGGCACAGCAGTGAAAGCGGTGAGTAACTCAGCAGTCCCGAACACTCGCTCAAATAAGACTTTCCTTCGATTTTTTATTGTTACTGTATTGCATTTGATTGTTTTTATATTGTATCGTTATGTTAAATTTATTGTGAAATTCCCTTTTATTTTTTTGATGTCCATTGTTACTGCTTTACGTACATACAGTAATGTTTTTACTGTATCTTCTGTCCTCATCAGTATAAATAAACGCTCCCTCCCTCCCTCCCTCTATCTCAAGTCAGTTGTGCATCACAGGGGTGACGTGATTTTGTTCATCTTTTATGTTATATTTTATTGTGAAATACTTTATTCTTTTATTTATTTTGTTGAATATGGTTATCATTAAGCTATATATTCTGCTTGTGTTTTATGTGCATACCTGTAATGGAAAAAAACATGCGAGTTATTGCCTTTGTTTTTCTCGAAGGACACGGTAGGATGTTGAATACAAGTATAAACAAGACAGTTGGTCGTGTTGAAATGCGAGTATTTGTTTGAGAAGCAGCGAAATTTCTTCGAAATTTTCCGTCGAAAAACGGAATGTTCGACGTAAGAAACGTTTGACAAATGAGGTACCACTGTACTGTATTTATTGCCAATTGTCATTTTTATGATTTTATCTCGTGTATCTACTGTAGATTATGTGTATTGTATTGTCTCTACTTTGTACAGTATATGGCCCTGAGCTGAAATATTATTACGATTGTTATGGTTCCGATTTAACGCCGAATTTTGACTTGCAACAAGCCGCAGGAGTGGATGTGCATTGTAACTCAGGTACTGCCTACACACACACACACGTATATATATATATATATATATATATATATATATATATATATATATATATATATATATATATATATATATATATATATATTAGATGCATGAACAGGCTGACGTAAATGTCTGTTTGCATATGCATGTATACATGTGTGTGCATATATTTTTCGTTGTGTAACTATACTGCATGCGTATTAAAAACATGCATATTCATGCACACCCATAATTGCATATTATGTAATAATGAGTTTTGCTTTACATACTGTATGTAAATACATACAAGTGCTTGTTGAAATTGATTTTCGTACTTTGACAAAAAGAGAGAGAGAGAGAGAGAGTGTGTGTGTGTACATTATTAAGATAATATTACTTAAAGTTTTGTTATATGTCTCTCACAAAACTGATTTTTTAAAATTGTTAAGAACATTATGGGGCTGATGTTAGTTCAAATGGCATTACTTCAAACTGCAATGTATCCTTTTATGTGTGCTGAAGGCTGTGAATGGTTTCGATTCTTCATCTAGAGGTACTTGCCAGCATCCACTAAGCAAATCTAAGGATGAAAATATTTTGGCCCCTCCTAATTGAGCTAACATGTCTGGATTTACTGGCATCAGCCTTTTATCTGGAACTCTATTTGAAATTTGACTTCCCTGTAATCTATTACAAGTCTCCAACTACCATCTTTCACTTTGGAACAGTAACAATGGTGAATTCTGCTGGAATTTAGAAGGAGTCCACTACTCATTTCCTCCTATCAGCTTGTCAACTGTGATCTCTAACTTTATTGGTAATCTGTAATTAGGAATGAAAAATGGCTTGGCTCCATCATCTAACAAAATTCTATGTTGTAGAACATTTGTTCTTCCTTGTTTATCTCCTTCAATAGCTATTACATTTTTGTATTTTTCTAACACCTGAATTAACTTGTGTCTATTTTTTGGAAAATCTGTTTTGTTTACTTCTGAACTTATCTGAGAGTTTTCGCCAGTTATAGAGAAAAATGCTTTTTCTTCTACGGTTATTAAAGGATTGTTAATGGGAATTCCTATGCAAAAGACAATACCTGCGTATAAGGTTAGTCTGTTGTCTGAATAGTTTTGTACATAAGCTTCACAATTATCACCATTCATATGGAACAAGCGAGTTATCCATCCTGACAAAATCTATTAATTCTTCATTCAATAATAGAATATCCTTACCCCTCACATCCTCTTTTGATCTCAAATATATCTTTGTTAAACATTTTGGATACAAATTTACTGCTCTGTTGAGTATAAATTGTACTTTATTATCATCAGCTGTGCTAACACAACATATTTCTTCTTCTTTTGTGTCTGAAAAATAACAAAGTTCTGCATCTGCAGTGGTTTCTTCTGTTACTTCTATTATACTATTCAGTTCTGATCTATTTATTTTATCTAAGAGTAATACTTCATTTAGTATTTTTCCTTCATAATTCATTACTACATTGCTGCAATCATCAGTATAGAGCGCCTTGATTTTCGTGAGATTATTCATATCTGAGTAATTATTGATATTGGGTAATATGTCTCATCTATATATGTATTGTTTAGATGTGCATTTCAATAATTTTGTATTCTGGGATCGTGGGAATTCCTCTTTTTATCTGTTTTCTTTTTTATCTTGCTTGCTATTGTTATGTCTTTTCTGTGTATTTCGTTTCGCTTGTCAAAACTTGTCTCAGACAAAATTGATCACATTTAGGTGAAACTTTTTCTTCGTCAGCTCAAAACATTCGCTCTTCTGACTATCTTGTTTCAGGCTAATCTTGCCTTCACTACAATCTAATATCACTCCACATCTCATCATTGATTTAAATGAAAATAATACTTGTGCGGGAAAAAATCTGTCTTCTAAAAGTAAGAAATTTTCAATAAATTTGTTATAATATATGAATTTCTAGGTTCACATTTTCTAGACTATTAATCGGTTTCCCTGATACTCCTTCTATTACTCTACTTTGACTCTGAATCTGAGTTTCTGCAATGCCTAAATATGTAGTTAAAGGTATTTTATCAATTATATTCACAGTACTACCTGAATCAATGAGTATTGTGCATGTCTTTCCATTTATTGGAACTTTTACTATAGGCAGATCCTTTCTATTTATTCTTTCCTCTTTCATGGAAAATATTACTTCTTTACTGGGCTTTATAGAAATATGCGGATGAACCTTCTTTTTCCCTTGTATTATTTCTTCTTCTTCTCTTTCATCTCCTTGAAGTGATTCAGTTTCTCTGTAGAGGGGTTAATTGTCACTGGTTAGAGGCTTTATTTATTTTTGGGCGACTGTTACTTATCTCTACAGTTTCTTTATTGGCTTCCTTATTACTGAACTAACAGTACTTAGTTAAATGGCCGATCTTTTTGCAAACTGCACAGATTTTAGGCTTTCTGCATTCATTAGTGGAATGGTTTGTATACCGGCAGTTTTCACGTTATTTTTGGTCTAGCTCCTTGAGCTGCATAATTCTCTGGTTTTTGAATGATTCATGTTTGGATATTGACTGGTATGATACCTTATGGGTGGGCCGTGGAATTGTCCGTTCCTCGATGCATTCAGTCTTCCTTTCTGGTTTGGATTCCACTTTCTTCGAGTATTTTGTGCATAGTTCCTTTGCAAGGAAGTTTGTCTATTCCCTACCTGTCGTGAATAATTCTTGTACATGTTATTTCCTCTATATGACTCATTGGTATTTGTGCCTTTTCTTTCATTTAGTGTTTCTGATACTCCTACAAATTCCTTAGAAAAACCTATTTCTTTCTTCTGAATTTCTTGTCTCTCTCATGGTAATCTATTAAAGCAGTAAGGCTATCACTTTTAGGATCGAATTTTGACTCTTGAAAGCCTTCTTTTTCTTTTCTCCAAGTCACGTTGGACATGGTTCTAAATGACAACCGCTGGAACAAAGAGTTTGGTTGTACTTTTCAATTCGGTAACCATAAATTGGCTGCTCAGATCGTCAACACTTCTCCCAAAAACAACAAAACCTAATTTCCAGAAAAAGGCTAACCTGTGAATGAGGTCACTTATCCTGACTAACACAAATTCTTTCCAGAGGAATTTCGTTAAAACAGAAACACTCACGCGGCCACAATCATGACCTCCTCTGACTCTGTCGATAGGGCAAATGCACGAGACTGTAAGGACATTTAATCAATTATTTTCCAGCTTAGTTTATTCTGGCTCCATCAAATTTCTATGTGAAGGACGCTTCTCATCGACCGTGATGTTCCTCTCAAGTTTTACTCTCCACTTCCATTTAGATGAGTGTAATGGCGCCCTCAAGGGTCATAAAAGCCATTGACTGAACATTCAATTTAACCCTTGACACTAAAAGGGTGGAGAGAGAGAGAGAGAGAGAGAGAGAGAGAGAGAGAGAGAGAGAGAGAGAGAGAGAGATAAATTACCAGCAGCTCTCTCACCAAGTTCCTAATTGCTAATTGATTCCCTTCGCAACTTCTCAAGTACAAATTTAGCCTAAATGCTTTGTTGAGCAGGCCGACATGAGTCTCACTTTGTAATACATTTGTTATGTGTCTTATTTACTTTACTTCGTTATTTATCTTATTATTTTTTCTTCATTTGTTTTTTACATGCTTTTATTTAACTTCTGTGTCTGTCTGTCTGTCTGTCTGTCTGTCTGTCTGTCTGTCTGTCTGTCTGTCTGTCTGTCTGTCTGTCTGTCTGTCTGTCTGTCTGTCTGTCTGTCTGTCTGTCTGTCTGTCTGTCTGTGTCAAATCTTGTAACTGATTTTTCGACCTGTTCCCTTCGTCCGATGGGCTTGAAATTTTGCATTGTTACTCAATCCCGGTGACAATACAACCTCACATGGTCAGTAGGTCAGCAGTGACCTCTAGTGACCCTAGAGTGACCTCTCCCAGAATCTCATGATTTGTATGAAGTGAATAACTCTTCGGATTTTTAACACCTTCTTTGACTTGTAGAATAAGTTAATGACTCACGGATTTTTCAAACCTTCTTTGGCTCGACAGGATATCACGTTCAATTTCGTTAGCATAAATCGGTTACAATTTGTCAAATCTAAAAAAAAATTCTGAAATAAAATAAAATATATATTTTTTAAAACACGCTTTTATTAAAGTGCACTAAAAAGTAAAAAAAATAATTTTTTGACACACACCAGGGTTTTCCTGCAATTAATCATGTCTACAAAAATAAAAGCGTGGGCGCCAAACATGGAAGGAAATGCTACAATAAAATAAATATATCTTATTAATACTTGTACCATTTCCTTCCATGTTTGGCGCCCACGCTTTTATTTTTGTAGACATAATTAATTGTAGGAAAATTCTGGTGTCTCTCAAAAAATTATGTTGTACTTTTTAGTGAGTTTTAATAAAAGTGTTTAAAAAAATCTACTTTTTTATTAAACTACTTTTTAATATATTTTTATCTCTGTTATTTCTCTTCCATTGTTTATCCTTTATTTCTCAGTTCCTCATCTGTACTTGCTGTTTTCCATGTTGGCGCACTTGGGGCTGTGACATTTTGCTTTTACGGCTAGGGTTGCAGCTAGGCTTATATAATAATAATAATAATAATAATAATAATAATAATAATAATAATAATAATAATAATAATAATAATAATAATAATAATAATAATAATAAAGTTAAATGTCTAAGTAAAACATTTGTCATCAGAAAGGGCCTCTGGAAAAAAAATCAAAACTCAAATCGACAGAGCAAAAGCACTTTTGTGCTTCTGTCACTTTCATCTACAATTATTATGGAAAAGCAACTGTTCATGATTACTACCCATTGTGTTTACACAGTGAGAATGTATATCTCGTCTATCAACTTCTGATACGTGAAGGAAAAAGTAAGCTTTGAAGATTCCATTTAAGAGTTTTCATAAATTTTCCAAAGACAGAAAGTACTTCTCCACTGGAAATACGAAACGGGAAATACGTTGGCATTTGATTTTGAAGTATAATGACATGAAACATGAGAATAAATAAAAACGGAAAACATTCGTTATGATTTTGAAGTATTTACAGGCAGATACCGTATAAGTTATAACGTCAGAGCACTGCAAGGTTAATGCATGAGTCATTAGAGTCAGTGAATGAAATGTATAGAATGAATGTCCAGGTTTGGAATCTCTTGCTACTCAGACCAACCCGCAGGAATGAAATTCCAATATGAGTAAAAACAATACCGAAATAATGCACGAGTACTACATGAGTAATGAGTACATATGAGCAATGATTCTGCAATAAATACAATGACCAAGCATTTTCTACTTTACTTCCTAAACTAGACTCGCTGCTTCTTTCTGGTATTAACAATCTAAATACGTTGCCTAAGATTAAGCGCTACATCAGTGATAAGTAAATATGGGGACAAATGCTAAAAAAATTGTATCCTTTGCAATAGCTGATTCAGTCCCTGAAGCTTGCTAACAAGGCACTTGCAACTGTGGATGGGTTTGCGTGACAGGTGCTACCCCCATCATCTCATCTGACTACTACAGTTGTGGGTTGGTTAGAGGTGGGATCATGATAAAAAAAAAAAAAAAAAAAGACTTCGGGATTGTATATCTAGGAAAAGGGCAATTTACTTTAAACTTCTGCAATTCGTTCAGGCAAGAAAACAAACTTTCACATTTTTATTCAGACAACCCACTTTGGGTGGGGGGTATTGTTAATATTTACTGGGCATGTCACTTTACCCAAAACTGGTGTCTATATTATTCCTTGTAAAGAATGTGCCCAAACCTACAGTATGTCGGGGAGACTGGAAGAGATTGCTAATGAAATGAAAAGTTGAGTTTTTAACATGGAGATTTTTATTAAATTCCTGTGAGAACTTTCTTTGGATAGATGTAGCATTGCGGGTCTACTCATCGCATGCTGTTCACTTTTCCTGCTACAGGTGTAAAAAAATATCCTCTTATTATACAGGTTTGAAGTTAAATGTAAAATTTCAGAAAAATATCAATACTGAAAAAACTCATGTCTATGTGTAATACATATTCATTTCAACTCATTCAAACTTTATTGAATATACAAATAACTGAAAAGTGAGTTATTCCTTTTCCCTGTGCACACAAACACTCCCTACTGACTCCATGGTCAAAGCCATTAACCCTGCTTGCTTCTTGTGTACTTCTTCCTCTTCACTGTTCAACTACAATCTGCTTCTGATCCCTGTTCTCACTTCCTTATAAAACTCACCTCTCATTTTAAGCAAACAGTGATCAGATATACCACAATGCATTCCTTTCTTCTTAATTACATTCGCCAATTTGGTCTTCCATATACTGTGTACAAACAATTTATCAAAGTGTTTTTTCCTCTTTTCACTTTTTATGTCCATTTGCGAATATTTTTCTTTTGAAACCCTGTATTTCCAACAACTAACTGTGCTTCTAAATACATTTTGCTGAATTCCCAAAATACATTTTACTTCCTACTTCCCGAAAACGCCTTCTCCCCCTGTCACTTACTTCTGCAATTAAATCACCTAGCGCAGCCATACTCTCAAATTCATTCTACCCAGGTAGGCATAAATTATCATTCTAAAAACATTTCCAGTCTTCTCAGAACGGGGAATTAGACAGTATTATTCTCACCACATTTAATGATCCGGAGAGAGAGGGGGTTTTCAATGCCAAACCCAAAGTCTTTGCAAAACGTTGGAGAAAATAAAATAAAGTCTCGGGAGTTTGGCTGAGCTAGAATGTAGTTCGAAGGAGAAATGTATATTTGATTTGCTAGTGGAGAGTGTGTGCCTGATACGACTGGTATAACTGAGACGAAAGAAAAGGTAGTTATTATCCAGAATAAAAAACAAGAATAACACATTCACGGAATGAATATGATTAGTGTATTGTGTGCCATTAATACTTTGGGTAGCTGACAAGATAGAAATTAATTGGTCCAAGGATTTTCTAAAGTGGAATTAAGTGTGGCGGAAGAAGATAATTTCGTCTGAGTGAAGCAATGAATAGTGAGTGGAAGCGGTTTCGAGGTGTCTGAATCTGTATTTAGAGGAGTCTGAATCTGCATTCAGAGGAGTCTGAATCTGCATTTCGATAGAAGAACAAAAGCAAGGTGGTTGTGCTGGGCGATGTAAATGCAGGGGAAGGCAACAAAGGAAGTTAAATTAGAGCTGATAAGTATGGAGGACAGAGAGTGAACGAATGATGAATAGAATATAGAATTTAGGACAAAGGCCAAAGATGGACACTGAAGAACAAAAAAATGTGTTGTTACTTTGAACAGTGTTGATGAATATGTATTAAGGTCACCTAAATTGCATATAAAATTCTGTTTAATTATGCTTAGTGGTTAATGTGCTTGGAATTTTTCTGTACAAGTTCAGCGTTAATATATGAGGAACATTATGTTTAATTTCTGTGAAGAAGGATTAGCACACACCCACACGCACACGTATGTATGTATGTATGTAAATAAAGTATGTGTGCACTTGTGTATTTATTTATTTGATTAGTTTTAGTTTGGAACAAATAAACAAACTCACACCAAGTACAGAAAAACGGAGGTTCTAGCAAATCATGTATTAAACACTGCAAATGTAGCATGATGGAATAAAAGTCAGTTTTACACAACGAAGCTTCAATATGCTCAGGGATTAAAGTCTCTCTCTCTCTCTCTCTCTCTCTCTCTCTCTCTCTCTCTCTCTCTCTCTCTCTCTCTCTCTCTCTCTCCTTAGCAATCCGATGATGTTTACAGCTTAGGTTTTAACAGCAGCTATTTTCGTTCAGCACTTTGTGTTATTGTGCATTCGTCTTCATATTTCCTCTTCCCTACACCTACTGGAATAGTTTTGTGGAATGGCAGGGGCATAAACAAGCCCTCGGGTCGTACAAGTGAAAGAACGGGAATCGAGTACTTTCTTTCGGAGGCAAATAACAAATTTCTCTTGATGCAATACACCCATTTGTATGCTTCGTAAAATAACAAACTGGTCGCAGAAAAATGAAACTTCATGACATCAGGCTGATTCCTGAATGGTTTTGTTTAAATCATATCTCTTCTGTTCAAAGTTTGGTAGTTTTAATTTTCGTACGTAGCCGTTATCTTCGCTATACTTCATAGACAGCCATTAGAGTAATAAATTTGAAATCTGTTGCTTTGCAGGTTCGTGTCAAGTCGTGTAGTTTAATGTCTAAGAAATATTTACGTATTTTCCGATCATTCAAGTTAACAAGATAAAGAAATCCCCGTAAGAGGACAGTGCCGTCAGTGCTCCTCATGCGGTGAGCTGTAGGCTTTACTTAAGGTTCTTTGCAGCGTCCCTTTGGCCCCTAGCTGCAACCCCTTTCATTCCTTGTAGAGAGAGAGAGAGAGAGAGAGAGAGAAGAGAGAGAGAGAGAGAGAGGAACGGTAATAAAAATTACCCCCTACCCTCCACTTATACGTTCCGTTTGGGGAAATGACACCAACAAATATAATATCTCTAAAACTATGTAATGGATACCAGCAGCCATCAGGGAAGCGAACGATTCAAAATAAATATTGAAATTGCACAAAAGCGACATTGGATTGAATTTTTATATTAAAGTGATTTACGGGCATATTTTTTTAATTTGTGACATTTTAATCATTTTTGAGTATGATTTTTAAAATGAAATATGTGAGTTTTATAAGAATTTTTATATTCCTTCTGTCGAATAAAAAAATCTTTTTATCTTCACCTATATGTATTGGGGTAGTCTCTCTCTCTCTCTCTCTCTCGTGCAAGAACACTTTTTTTTCATTTTCAGTTTTATACATTGGGATTATTATTATTATTACTATTATTATTATTATTATTATTATTATTATTATTATTATTATTATTATTATTATTATTATTGATCCTCACTCTTCTTGGGGTAGTGAATTGTTAGCAGCTAGAGGCGGCAATATTCCAAGCTGATATTTATGTCTGAACACAAAGTTGAAATTGGCTGCCGAAGGCAAATTCAAACCTAAAGATGGATATAGATTTCAAGCGCTGCCGGGTTTCTCAAACCTTAATTGGGACTGACGATTGTGGACTAGTCTTTCAAACGAAGTCCGTTCAGGAGGAATTTGTAACACGAAGAAAACGCGACTGATGATAGATACGACTTATACTTTTGAATATATTAACGACATAAGAAGGGTAGTAAACAATATGCTCTTTATTATATAGATGGAAAGAGAGATACACTCTGAAAGGAAAAGTGAAAGCAAATTTCTGGGTAACTTGCCTCTTTGCAAACTTTGATTATTCCAGCAAATGTTACAGATATCCGAATAACTGAATGAGGTTAAATCCATCCACTTTTACTGATATACATCTAGTAAGACGTAAAAGAAAAGCATAGTTTTTCACATGATAGTTTTCCTTTTCTTGAGGAAAACTATCATGTGAAAAAATGATTGACATTTGGACCGTTGTATCATGAAGTAAAAAATTGGAAAGAAATTCGAGAGAAAAATATTACAACAGTCAGGTGGGAATTCTCTCGACTGAGAACTAAAGGGAAATTGAGAGAGACAGAAACTGTTGGGTCGCTGCTGACAAAGATTTGCTGCTGTGAGGACACGGGACTTTTGCCCCTTCCACACGAGGGGGATAGACACGATGGGCACTCGGATTTGCCCACAATTCTCTCGCTTTTAAAAAGAGTCACTGGATCAAACAGTCCAAGGCAGGCAGTCTATGACGTCGTCTACGCTCGTGATCGCCACCCACCCACACAATTGATAACAGTGTCCGCCCGCCGTGCATTTGGTCCTCGTGTGGAAGGGGCTTTAGAATGCGTCAGGCACATCCATCTGCCTCCGCTGAAGCCGGCAGCAGATTTAGCCAATAGTAGACATGTACATACGCTACCGGGGTCTAAGCGATGACAGGCAGGGCAGCCGATCGAGACTACAAAGTCTACCCCAAAGCCAGATCAAAGTCCTTGAAAAGAAGGTATCGTGCTTACCCCATACAAATGGGGAAAAAAGGACGTTAAAAGAAGAAGAAGAAGAAGTGTGAAAAACATTTAGTTACGATAGTGGACACAAGTTGTGGTTGCTCAGACTGAATAAGCCATCCATCGATCTGGGCTGACATAACGCGCCCTCTTCCTAGGCTGCTTTTATACGAATAAAGTCACTCATTGTCCCCGTAGGAGGGTAGTGCCGTCGGTGCACCTCACGCGGTGCACTGTGGGCATTATTTAAGTTTCTTTGCAGCGTCCCTTAGGCCACTAACTGCAACCCCTTTCATTCCTATTACTGTACCTCCATTGATATTCTCTTTCCTCCATCTTGCTATCCACTGTCTCCTAACAATTGTTTCATAATGCAACAGCGAGGTTTTCCTCCAGTTACACCTGTCAAACCTTTCTACCCTCAATTTTCTTTTCAGCGCGGAATTACCTCATAGATCCCAGCGCTTGGCCTTTGGCCAAAATTCAGCATTCTATTCCATTCTAAATCACTTATTGTATAATCATTTCAGCACAAACGTCCCTCTCCAATAAAAACTGTAATAATCCTTTCCAGAAACTTCCTCTTAACCCCTCTGTTGTCTCTCTTCCTTTCTAAATCCAAACCTCACCATATAAAGTTTCCTACCGTCACCGCTTTCAGTAGCATTCATATACAAACAATTTCACAAAGATCCTCAGCTTATATAAACCTTTCCACCCATCCGTCATTTAGATCCAACTGTCTGTCATATGTGTAACAAGGACACAGAATTAACACTTTTTTGAAAGTGTACGTAACGTGCTCTACGATCTTTCTTCATGAAAAAGAGGCGTATGAAGGTTCGCTCACGATAACATTTACATCCATTTTTCTCCCTCTCTCTCTCTCTCTCTCTCTCTCTCACCGTGTATCGCCTCTCTCTCTCTCTCTCATCGCTTTCCGAAGTTCACCCACCCGAATCGCACTCATTCTCACCAAATCAATTAAATGGACCATTTAAAGAAACGCAATAGTTTCTACAAAAATAGGTTTATTATTCAAATAACCCAACAAGAAATGAATAAAACAAAGCAAAGATTAAAATGCATAATAAATGAATTATCGAGTTAGATAACTAAACTCAGAACTGCAAAACACTTCTGATTAAAGAAGTCTCACTATGGCTAATAGCCTGAAAATATCCAAACTCACACATACTCCCCAAATCAATAACTAGTCATGTCAAAAAAAACAGTCTACCACATGTTATTCGAAACAGTCCACACTGTCCACTCTGTCCACAGACATCTGTCGGAAGAATTAAACATGATAGAAAACTCCCAAAAACATCCGAAATGCAAAACACAATAACGGAAAGTGTAAAATGCATAGCCAAGATATGGCAAACGTAACATGACAAAACAATAATATAAAAAGAGTATGAATATTCATATTAAATCTCCCACACCAGTTCAAAAGTTCATAATGATTAGAAAATCATGGTAAAAATCACAAGTTCAATTTCCTCCCATAAAAACAGAGATTTCAAACTCTACCTTATCTGCCGATTTAAAGCCTGGATCCTCTCCAAAGCTACGTCTAGACAACTGCAGTTCTATCACGTTAATGAACGATCAAACTCACTTTTAGGGCAGATTTTGGCATAATCTAGATCAAATTAACGCACGTACTCACGAATATACATAACACTTCGGAAGATCACCTGACCGGCAATATTGCTGAGGAATCAAACTATTTGCTGAACACAAAGATTTTACCTCGAGTCTCTCGACCTAGTTCCATCTGACTCCATAAATTCTTCCATCACATCTTAAAGCATTGAAGCTATGAAATGCATATATGTGTCCTTTAAAATTTGTAGCAGCCATATTTTCTGAAATAGAGCTCAAGCCACCACATAAGAGCGTCTCTGCTCTCCTTAACGGCAAACTAAAACAAAAGCATATGTATAAAACATAACAGATAGAGCTATGCTCAATTAGCAATGTCTACTGCACTGCAGCTTTAAGGACTGCTCTCATGACGCACTTCCAAAGTCACTGGGGTTGAGTTCTTAGAGCCTTTACATGTAATCTTACAAACACGAATAAGCTTTACTACTCCCACAACAAGAATTATCAGTAAAATAGCTATTAAGACAATTAAAATTGTCGGCATAATATATTCCTGATACTGGAACATCACGGAATCGTCAATGTCTTCCAACGGTGGAACCGTCATTGGCACCTTGGTTGTAGGTACCTCCACTACCAAATGCTCGTTATGCGTATGACGCATAATTATCTTCTCGGAACTGTTGAATACAGCACGGCTAAGTACGAGAAAGTCCGTAGACATCACACGGCATGCAGCATCAAACAGCTTGGATCCTTGAAGAACGAATGATGTCGACTTGTTGCTCTGGCACATCATTGTAACTGCATACTCCTTGCAAAAACACGGCAGGAAGAGTACTGGTGGACTCAATGTGGTAATCTCGCAGGAACTGTCTAAAGTCACATTCTGTCGGAGTCTGTCCATGAACTAATGATAATTCACAACCACCCACAGACAAAACTCACAACTGGAAAATACTACTGTCACACACACACTTCTCTCTAACTAAAGTACAACTCGTCTTATAATCAACTCCCGAACCTTGATATTGATCTCCCAAAAATGAACATGGTCTCTAATCTATCCCATGTCACTACTGAGTCTCCCAAAAACACTCGAAAAAGGTCTAATAACAAAAGGTTTCATGTTACTGAACCAAACAAAACTACTAATGCAAAAGTCAAACACTCACAATGTGAACTAATTCCAAGTTTGTATCTCAGAATAATCACAGTCAACTCACTACTAAGCACACAACAACTCTACGGAACTCACTCACAAAAAAAAAAATTCTATCCAAACACTAAAAGGTATCATATCTCGTAAAAGACATGAAAGTTCTACTCCGGTTAGCAAATATTTCGCAACATCTGACTAACTCTCAACAAAATAGCAATTGACGTAATAGCAATCGCTCCCATGATCATAACAACTATAACTACTCACAACACAGCTCCCTTTATTTAAAAAAAAAAGAAACTGGAAAAAAAATCCAAATACTCAAATACGATCTCCCAACCCGAAAAAAAAGATCAGACTTGTTCGGTCCGATATACTAAGTACCTCCCAAAAAAAACATCTAAACAACAAAGATATTGCGTCAGATGATAAAACACATCATAACACAATAACACCATAACACACTAACACACGGGTCAAATCTCGTATGAAATTAGCCCATGTCTCAATTCCCAAAATCATTCGAAAACAAATGATTAAGAACCTCAACATCTAAAATGAACAAGAGACAAAAAAAAAATATCATATATATACAAACATCAACCCATTTATCCCTCTAACTATATACAAACGTTCCATTACATCCCAACTTTCTTTAACTTCGAAATATGGGTCAATTTCGTCACTCCAGTGTTTACATCTTTAACTACAAATCTATTCCCTTTTTTGATCTCTACAATCTCAAAAGGTCCGTGGAACTTCGGACTTAATTTATAATTAAGATCATTCCGAACATTCACTTTAACAAACACTCTATCACCCATCGAAAAAGCTACTCCCCTCGATTTCGCGTTACTTTTCTCTACCATTGCCGCGCGAACTAAGTTCAAGTTCTTTACTGATACGTGCAAATCTTTCTCTCGCTGTATTTATCAATGAAGTGACCGTAACATCACCCTGAACACGCTCTGGTAACAAATCAAAAGGTCCTTTCAACTTGTATCCATACAAAGCTTCTGCTGGAGATATCTTAATTGTGTCATTCATCATAGTATTGATACTATATCGCACTTCATCCAAAGATCTGTCCCAATGTGTATCGGAACCTCCCACCGTCATGCGCAAAGCTTCGATTACTTTCGATTCGCCCTCTCACACAACCCATTTGCTTCAGGTCTATACGGGATTATAGATACTTTCTTTATCCCCAACAAATTAGCAAGACCGTCTAAAGTCTTATTAATAAACTCCCTACCATTGTCTGTGATCAGACATTCTGGAACACCATATCGACAAATTATCCCCTTAAAAACGCTATAGCAACTTCCTCAGCTGATTTGTATTTCAGTGGGAAAATCTCGACAAAAGCGAGTCAACTCATCAACAACTACTAATAAATGTCTATAACCATAAGCGGACTCTGAGAAGTTACCCAGAATATCCATATGCACTCTCTGAAACGGCCTATGTGGTATGGGATATGAACCCAAACGACACGACACTGTCGTCGCTGGCTTATTCGCATTGCAAATAGCACACTTCTTCACAAAGGCTTCTACTGCGGAAAACATATTTTTCCAAAAGAACTTTGACCTGACGTTTTCATACGTCTTGTCTACACCCAAATGAGGAGAACCAAATTTACAATGTACAATGTCTAGAACTTGTGGTACTAGACTCTCTGGCACGATGATTTGTGTAATCTCACCCATGCTTCGAGTACTTCATAAGTTATACTTAACTTTTCTCACCAATAAATTATTCTCAACTCTAGACCAGAAAAAGGCAACTTATACCCTTTCTTCGGTGAAACTCCCTTAAGAAATGCCTTAGCATCTGACAACAATTTATCTTCATCTTGCTTTTGTTCCAGCAAGCCTATGTCCCAAGTGACATTTTCACCCGTAATATAACACACTGCGTTACTCTCACTATCACGAATAACAATCTCTCCCGAGACTGCCGACTCACTATTTCTCCCCGAAGTATGCACTGTAGGAACGTGTATGTCCTCTACATGCGATCTCTCAGAACTACTAATATCAGAGACATTAGACACCAAATATTTACTCTCTTCTCCCACAGGATTCGGTGTGTATTTCCTCATCCTCAACCGGAAAATATCTGCTCAATGCATCTGCAACCACATTATGCTTACCTTCAATGTATTTGAGGTTTGCATCAAAATCTCTCAATGTTAGGAACCAACGTGCTCTCTTGGGCGACAAATTTGGCTTATTAAAAGCTCTAACAACGGTTGATGATCTGTAAAAATCTCAACTTTATTTCCCAACAACAACATCTTAAAATGAACAAGGCTAGAGACGACTGCGAAAGCCTCCTTGTCCAAACTGACATCAGCCTTTCGTTACTACCACGCGTTTTGAACTTTCTGCTATAAAAAGCAATTGGGTGTAATTTCCCCTCAAATTTCTGCATCAAACACGCACCTATACCTTCCTGACTCGCGTCAGTCACTAAGGTGAACGGTTGACTAAAATCTGGAAACTTCAAAACTGGTGGGTTCACCAAAGCGTTCTTAAGCTTCTCAAAAGCTAATTGTTGACTATCACCCCAAACAAACTTAACGTCTTCTCGTAACAAATCTGTCAATGGAGACGCTATTGTAGAAAAATTCCGCACAAAACGGCGAAAGAAACCCGACATACCTAGGAACGAACGAATCTGTTTCCTGGTTTTGGGAACTGGAAAATTCACAATGGCTTTAACTTTCTCATCATTCACTCTAACTCCCTCTTTAGAGATAACATGTCCTAAATAGACAATTTTTCTCTTCAGAAACTCACATTTGGCCAATTTGACCCAGCGAACCGTAATCGCTTGAGGACTTCTTTTAACACCTTTAGATGTTCTTCAATTGTATCTGTGCATATGAGAATATCATCCATGTACACAAACACCGACTTTCCTAACAAGCCATGAAGTACTGTGTTAACCAGTCTAGTAAATGTTATTGGGGACCCTTGTAATCCAAAAGGCATCCTATTAAACTCAATGTCCCTTTGGTACCGAAAATGCTGTATATTTACGGCTACTCTCACAAAGGGGAACCTGTAAAAACCCTTGCATAAGATCTATAGATGAATATATATTCTTGCCACCGATCTCAACAAACAAATCAGGCAAACAAGCTACCGGATATCTATCTGGGCATGTTTTTTCATTCAATTTACGAAAATCTACACAAACTCTGATACTACCGTCTTTCTTAGGAACTGCAAGCAAAGGAAAATTAAACGGAGAATTGGACGGTCTGATAATGCCTTCCGACTCCACTTCTGAACTTCTTTTTCTACTTCTTCTCTGATCTTAAAAGGAATTCGATATGCTGGAATATATATGGGATTTGTACCCTTTTCTAGGCGGATTGAATGTTCTAAAACATCTGTAACTCCTAATTTATCTCCCTTCAAAGCAATGATATCTAGATATTCTTTCAACACTTTCTCTACTTTATCTGAATATTCAGGATAATCAACTTTAGCCAAGTGTTCATGTAGAACCTGACTTCGGAACTGTTGCTCCTCGTTAGGAAACATATTCCCGTCTCCACAAAAACTCACTAATTTATGCTCTTCCTTAAACTCTTCAAAATCAATTACATAAGTACCCTTGTGATATTTTTTTCACTGAGTCTTGATAGCTAACTAATTCTACTGAAGTCACGCCTGCGACTGAAATTTCATTCACTGACACCGTACTCACAACGTCTTTGAATTTCTCGGTTCCCTCAACAACGCACACTTGAGAAGGAAAATTCTTCTCTTTCAGCGACACTTTAACTAATGTAGGAACTCGCGGTTGCAATTCAATATCTTCCAACAAAAATCCTTTGAAAGATCTTTGCGGAATATCTTCACTCTCTAATGAATGTGTTACACATGTCTCAGACTGTGTCTTAGGTTTCTCACAAGTTTTTTTCCTGTGTATATATGGAACAAAACAACCTGACTCACCTATTGTAATCCCCTGAACTCCCGTAAGAATGTTGATGTTATGTCGCATACAAGAAGGGTGTCCTAGCAAAACCATTTCACCTAAGGCTAATCCTTCTATGACCAAAAATGATTCTACTATTGTCTTTCCACCGATACAAAGCGTAAGAAATGACGAACCTAAAATATTCAGTTTCCTCGCTTGTACATCACACACTGTCTCACTAGAAGGGACTAATTTGCACTCTGGAAACCTCAGTGAAAAAGGTCAGCATTTACTAAGTTAACTGAGCTACCAGAATCAATGAAAATATGAATTTCATTGCCATTAGAGAATCCACGTACAATCGGCCTAGGTTCTAGTGACTCTACGACCTGATTAGTCATTATCCTGTGTCCGTTTTCGAACTTATCTTGTGAAAATTCTGCTGTTCCTTTGTGTATCTAGAACTTGCATCATGTGGAATTCTCCTGTCATATCTAGAAAAACCTCCCCGTGACTTCCCTGAATAATCTCTATTCTTCGTGGCTGGGCAAAATCTCCATCCATGATCTGAAGATTTGCAAACTGAACAATATCTCACTCTGCAATTTGATTTACTATGGCCTATTTTATCACAATTAAAACAACGTATCGTTGTGACTGATCTCTCTGGAATTTTCTTCGATTCTACTCGTGCACGTCTTCACTGTTGCATCATTTCCCGAATGCGAGCTTAACTATCATTATTCTGTGGTTTGGAAACCGCAGCTGACATCTTTGCACCTCCTGTACAAAACTACTGTCCAGTGTCGGGCATTTTGCTAGATTTTTGTTAATCTGTGCAAACAAAAAGGATTCGTCTGTATCCTGATCAATTCTCTTATCAAAACTATCTACAATTACATCTGGGACCGACGTTAAAAGGCAAGCAAAGTGTAACAATCTTTCAAAATTATCTAAGGAGATATTATTTCCAGTTACCCATGGAGAGCCTGTTATAGATTTCTTTAACTCAACTACTGCATCGAATAAATTCGCACTGTATGTGACTAGTGAATCATTGCCTTTCTTTATTTTGAGAAACTCTCGCAAATTCGAACTGCGCATTCACGTTGAACTCCGCCATAAGTAGCTCGTAGAAATTTCTGCAGTTCATTCCAAGTTTTACACCTTCTGAACCCGAAACTGCGTGCTCGTTTCCCAATATCTCCTTTATCTAAATCCAGAAATGACTTAGCCTCTGTTAAAGCTTCAGCGCCATTTGTAATTTTCTTGGAATTCAGATAATTGTTCACTGACTCAATGAAAGTTTCTATATTTTGGGTTGGCTTCCCATCAACTAACCCTTTAAAATTACTAATTCCTGCACTAATGCTCGTCACTTTATGCACCACAACTGATTGGGATGTGCTTGCTGCATCGTCCGGCATTTTGTGAGTAATCACACGCCCTGGAGCGTAACAACATAAAAAAGAAAACCAAAAAGAACACTAGAGAAAGGTAAAAGTTACCCCTCTAAAAGAAGAATAGAAAACGGCGTTCTGCGCAACTTACGAGAATGGGGTACTTACCAATTTTGAAACAGAAAACAGAGCTGTGTGCAGCCTGTGACGTCACCCACTCGAAGACGAAGCAAAACACACCAGCAGCGCGTGTCTTGTTGAATCATCACTTTGCGTAATTAACTCACAATCGCCACTATTCACACTTATTTGGGTATTTTGTTAACCCCAAAATTGCTCTAGAGATCATCAGATCTATTTCACAACTCCCCACTCCCAGTACTCGAATAGAAACGGAAAAAAAAAAGATTCCCCGTATTTCACACGTAATCACGACCCCTAGAAACTCGATCTCTTAAGACTGAGTAGCCTTACACTGAAGTCCACGGCCCATGCCTTTGGCATCAACGTTACCAATTAGTCTATTAGCAATCTCCCTCTTTCGCCATCATTAAAGACATTAAAATCATGCTGCCACCAAAATTTGCCAATTTTTCTGCAACAAGGACACAGAATTAACACTTTTTTCAAAGTGTAACCATTTCATAACGTGCTCTAACGATCTTTCTTCATGAAAAGAAGAGGCGTATGAAGGTTCGCTCATGATAACATTTACATCCATTTTTCTCCCTCTCTCTCTCTCTCTCTCTCTCTCTCTCACCGTGTCTCATCGCCTCTCTCTCTCTCTCTCATCGCTCTTCTTCTCTCAGTTCACCCACCGAATCTCACTCATTCTCACCAAATCAATTAAATGGACCATTTAAAGAAACGCAATAGTTTCTACAAAAATAGGTTTATTATTCAAATAACCCAACAAGAAATGAATAAAACAAAGCAAAGATTAAAATGCATAATAAATGAAATATCGAGTTAGATAACTAAACTCTGAACTGCAAAACACTTCTGATTAAAGAAGTCTCACTATGGCTAATAGCCTGAAAATATCCAAACTCACGCATACTCCCCAAATCAATAATTAGTCATGTCAAAAAAACAGTCTACCACATGTTATTCGAACCAGTCCACACTGTCCACTCTGTCCACAGACATCTGTTGGAAGAATTAAACATGATAGAAAACTCCCAAAAACATCATGAAATGCAAAACACAATAACGGAAAGTGTAAAATGCATAGCCAAGATATGGCAAACGTAACATGACAAAACAATAATATAAAAGAGGTATGAATATTCATATTAAATCTCCCACACCAGTTCAAAAGTTCATAATGATTAGAAAATCATAGTAAAAATCACAAGTTCAATTTCCTCCCATAAAAACAGAGATTTCAAACTCTACCTTATCTGCCGATTTAAAGCCTGGATCCTCTCCAAAGCTACGTCTAGAAAACTGCAGTTCTATCACGTTAATGAACGATCAAACTCACTTTTAGGGCAGATTTTGGCATAATCTAGATCAAATTAACGCACGTACTCACGAATATACATAACACTTCGGAAGATCACCTGACCGGCAACATTGCTGAGGAATCAAACTATTTGCTGAACACAAAGATTTTACCTCGAGTCTCTCGACCTAGTTCCACCTGACTCCATAAATTCTTCCATCACATCTTAAAGCATTGAAGCTATGAAATGCATATATGTGTCCTTTAAAATTTGTAGCAGCCATATTTTCTGAAATATATGCATTTAACAACCTTTCAAAATACTCCTTCATTCAAAGCAGGACTGTGCTTTCTTCAGGCAGTATATGTCCATTTACATCAAATATTCAGCAATTCCTATACTCAATATTAATTTCTCTTTTAAAATACTTATCTTTAATGTTTAAAAATCATTTACCTAATGAATGCACTATTCATCCAAATGTTTAAAAATTCAATAAATAACTCTCCTCATTTTGCTGCCCTAAACTTCAATAATACAAAAATAAATGATGCAATTCTCTACCTTTCAAAAAGATGGCTGGTGGTTAAATAGGTTCGGTTAAATAAAATATGACTCTAGAAAATAAGATAAAAAGTATGAAGGGTATAGATTGATGAAACCAATAAATAAATAAAAAAAACAGAAAATAGTTTCTTACATTAAAATATGGACACGGCCTGGCAAGACTAAATAAAGTATTTAAATTTATTTTTCCAAGAAACAACCACTTCTAAATAAATGAAAAAGTTGGCAACCTTGGCTCATTTTAATTCAACTCCTCTAAAAAACCTTTCTCATCGTCAATATCAATCACTTATATGTACATTACGCACCTTTCCTCTCCACCAGTACGATAAAATAAATAATTGGAATTACCTAATTAAAATCTCTTCATATAAAATTAAACTCACTCGATAAAGGAAAATTGAAATAAATATAAAAATGGTAATATGTATATATAAATATACAAATCAACACACATATATATAAATATAATATATATATATATATAATATATATATATATATAAATATTATATATAATAAATATATATATATATAATAAAGATAATATATAAATAATTATATATAAATAAATAAATATATATAAATAAATATATATATATATATATATATATATATATATATATAAATATATAAATTTATAAGATATTTCAAATAGTTCTAGTTTTATAAAATGCGTATCTGTAAATATTTATTATAAACACAAAAAATATATCTACCTATCTATACCTTTTGAACACTTCTGTGTCCTTTGCTATTCCCTTGAGCACTTCATAAATAAACTAAATCGTATGTCAAGTAAGGCTGTCAGCTCCTTGTTTTTAATCTTGCATCAACAGCTGTTAAAAATCCCCCTCATAATGCGGTACAAAAAATTCCCAAAAAAGGAAGCTTAACGAAAGCCCCTGCTGCGCTGTCACCCAGGCCAGCAATATATGTCTAATTTGAAATAATGCAAAAATTTCCTTTAAACCTTTGCCTTCCTCACCTTCATTAATGTCAAATAACCTTCATACATACACCATGAAATAGGAAATTAAATTTAAATTTGTCACCAGGTAAACCATTATAAATTTTTTCTAGCTGTCATGGGTGGATAGCATAATATGTTTCCTAATACTTAAGCGCAGAGCAACAATTAGCATCCTCTTGAACCTGTTATAATTAAATAAAAATCACTAAATGAAGAGTTTAATTACTGAGTCAGAGTTTAACGAGACGGTTTTGCGCAAATAAATGTCGCAACAGATCTTCTCTGATTATTGCAATCGTCCTCACTCGTGCAAAATAAATAAATTGAGGAAAAGGGTAATTCCACATGGAGATTCAAAGCTCCAGGATTCTTATCTCATTTGTTGGGTTGTCCGAGTCCAGACGACTACATCAGGCTTCTTATCCCCTTCAACACCTTACCAAAATTAATAAATAGAGAAAATAAAAAAATAAAAATAACAAAAATAATCCATAGCAACAAACCAACCTGGACTTTTTAGATAAATGAAAATAAAAACCTTTGCTGACTTCGTTTTCCATAACCTGAGTCGTAAGTAACTAAGTTCTGCTTTTGTACGAAATCTACTTTTATTATTGGGGCGATTCGCTTTTGGAAACTGAGAGCGAGAGAAATTGTGAGGGTAGGGAATGAGAATAAAGAATGGAATGGAATTTCCACACCAGGGACTGAATTGCGGTGATGGATTTCATGTAACATGATTCTGTTTTATAGAATGGGGTGGACGGTCGTTCAGTTAGAGGAAACCACTAAAAGAGGCAAGTAAACAAAATAACAGAGAGAAAAACCAGATATAGTACAGAACCTAATGCCCGAAAAAATGGGGAAAGCGAGAAAGAAAAAGAAATTAAAATAAATTGGCAAAATTAGCATGTTTCTGTTATTGATTTTGTATGTCAGCAGAAGACCCTTTTGAAGCAAGTGGTGTTGTAGTTGACTGCTGCAGCAGCTGCTTTCAGCTTCCAGTTGTTTCCATCGTTCTGATAGTTGCTTCTTTGTGTTACTGCATCCAACCAGCAATTCGCCGATGTTTGTCATTCTTTGTGAAAGGAGAGATAAAGAGCCGTGAATTGGGATTATTTTATTTTGAAAGAATACACGAGATGCGAGTTGCAGAGCAATACGATGGAGAGCAGGTCCGGCAATTGAAATGTGGTGGATGTCTTCCGTAAAGTTATCCTTAAATAATGTATTCTTTCCCAATAAGAGAATCCCAGTTCATGACTCTTTATCTCTTCATTCACAAAGACTGAAAAAGGATGTCAAACATCGGAGAGTTACTGGCCGAATGGAGTAACACAAAACAATTATAAAAAAGATGACAAAGAATTTGAAGTCGAACACAGTTGACGCAGCCATCACAAATATTCAAGTGCGTAATATATCTAGTCAGGATTCCACTGTTGCAATGCTCCTGCTGCGTTAAGTGAATCACGTGATACTGACTTCATTAGAAGAAATTAATTGCTTAGTTAGCCAATGTGTGTGTGTATATATATATTTATATATATATATATATATATATATATTATATAAATAATACATATATATATTATATATATATATATATATATATATATATATATATATATATATATATATATATATATATATATATAAACAAATATATCATATACATATATATATATATATATATATATATATATATATATATATATATATATATATATATATATATATATATATATACCTATATTGTTACGTCTGTGGCTGAGTGGTTGATTTCGGATACTTACGGAAATAATCTTGCTAATTGTCACTAGACGTAAATGGGAAAGAACAGGGTAAAAATAGGTAAGATCGCAAAAGTGACAATCCTAGTAAATTTTAATGACTTTAATTACAAATTTAAATAAATCAACAGCATATAATAACGCCAGGACACCATTGTAGTTTAACCCTTTTATTTGGCTAAATAAATTAAGCACATCGGACCTTTTGGCAAATTTAGGACCAGTTAAAAAAAAATCACATCAATGGAAAGAAGATGATAAGCAAATGCACATGGTGTAAGAAAAAAAATCGTAAAAAATTTCCTGTACTTTCCATGGAAGTTGAAAGAGAATATTTACAACCCTGTGTGGGGCCTCTTTTCCAAGACACTTGTAAAAATATGCTAATTTTACAAAGTTATTCAAGTTTCTTCTAATAATATACTTTATTTTATTTTGTAAAATTATAATAACAGCTCACACAGTATCATAACAGATAAGAACTAAAATCAGTAACAAACTCTGAGTATATTTCCTGTCAAATATTTATGAAAACACTGAGATGGGGAGATAAGTAGCTTTCTGTGAGGTATAAATGTTTTTCTAATATTTCTTTTAATTGCAATTATAGCTGACATAAATACTATCATGAAAGATAAGAACTAAAACTACAGGAATCCCTGGGTATGTTTAGGAGCAAACAAAAATAAAAAGGCATCCTGGAGATAAAGAGGGCCATGAGTACATAAACCCGTGAAATCTCCAGGCATACTGAACTATATCTCTCCCAAGCTACTGCAATTTTAATAAGTCATTTATGGCCCATTGCAAAAATAAATAAAAACATTTTCCCACTAAATTCATCCAAGTTTTTGGTGCACAATATTAATACTCATAAAAGTAGCCCGGTGCTGACTCAAAACCTGTTGTAGTTCCTCATATGATCAATGCCCATAAAGAGTAAGGGTTAAAATGAAAAGAACCCACGTGCAAAATTAAACAATAATAATAAAGGAGAATCTATTGCTTGTAAGAGTATTGCTCATAATAATAGAATTTCTAAAATAATGCAATTCCCAGAAATCTTGGGTCAGGATAAACGTAAACTTGAGATTTCACTAAATAGGAACAGAAAATGTCTAATTAACACACTGCCCTAATGACCATCTGACACATATTTAAATTAAGGCAAGAGTTAGGAGGAAGCGTTATGCTAATTTTAAAATCTGCCAATGGGGAATGTTTACTTCACTAAATCCAGGAAAAGAAAGCCGGTCATTCATAAACAAAGTGTTAGGTATTACAACCTATTCTATGAAAAAGCTGCAAAAGTTATTTTTATGCCCTTTTATATCTTATGGGTAAAAAGTATATTAGGAAATACCAGTCTCTTTGTTTGTGAACTTTGGAAAATCTGAAACTTGTCAATGAATGTGGGTTATGTTAACATTTCCTTAGCCATGAAAAAGGGTGGTGTCAGGTAACTGAAGTGAGCTGACTGTAATGAGAGCTGGTGGTTGTTCTGGGCCTTCGTCAGTCTCTCCTGGCCCTTGAGACTTCATTTCCAAAGAGCAAGTTCTTCATTCCTTTGTAATAAAGGGTTACTAGTCTCCCTAGTAGGAGTATTTTTTGCTAGCCCGTGTTTGAGATTTTTGTAAACTGTGGGCACTCTCCCCAAGGTTTTATTTTTTTATATAACTTCCTTCTTGGCACTAAATACACATCCTCAACAATACTATTTCATTTTTATCTAAAATCTTTCTAATTGCGTTATTTTGATACAAAAATGGATTTATCCTCCTGCATGCAATACCAAATCGGTATCTGAAGTAGTAAATTTCCCGACCCACAAATAGCTTTATGCCATTTATGCTCTGTACAAAGTTTCTTTTCAAATATAATTTTTCATCCAAATGTTACCTCTGCCAGAAAGTCTCTAAAAGACCAAGAACGCGACAGCAAGTACCAATGAAGTTTCAAATAAAATCATGAGTCTTCATTAACACTTTTACGCAATTAATTAAACCACTAGATTTTAATCCCTGAGAATCATAACACTGACTGGTGTAACTGCACATTAATGATAAATAAGCTTTATATCAGACTGAAAGAAACTTTGGTAGTTGGAATTAATTACTATGTGGATTACTGTCATTCTGTTTGTCAATCAAAATGGTATTTCAATAATTCTTCTGAAAATTAGTCCGTTTTTCATGTATAAATTGAAACTTTTTTTTAAATAAAAATCGATGATTTTGCGCGCTCTCTCTCTCTCTCTCTCTCTCTCTCTCTCTCTCTCTCTCTCTCTCTCTCTCTCTCTCTCTCTCTCTAATCTTAGATTTTTTGTGCATTGTTCTCTGCTGTATTCTCAGGAACTCACTTGACTGCAACAAGTTTACTAAAGGTTTCAAAAAAGTAAATGGAAGGTTGTGTTCAGCAACGAAAGCTGCTAAATGCACTTTTGTGCTTTCTTTATAAACGCACTGTTTTGACTGATTAAAAAATGACTCCTTTACAGATGGGGTTTCCTGTTTACTTTTCATATTTGATAAGTGAACTTGGCTACAACTGTTTCAGTAAAGGAACGATAAGAAGGAACTTTTTCTTGCACACTGAGCAATCTGCATCGCTCGTGTAACCCTTAGAGCAACAAGCCTTCCTTTTGAATTCTTTTTGATTGAATAACTCATGTCGAAACTTTTGTTTATATGAGCCTCTCAAAAAATTGAAACTGGTTCCTCTTTGTCCATTTCTGGCGAAACTACATAAACAAACCATCTTGAAGTGTAGTATCGGCTGTCTAGCCTAGAAATACAATAGCTTTGATTAATATCTATTCCTGTTAAATAACAGCAGTCAAGTTCGATCCTTTGCCCGACAGGTGCATCTTTCCCGACACTTACACTGATAACCTAGAAAATGTGCCTTACAATACAAAGTAATTCATCTAAACCAACTTAACCAAACATAACCTTAATAAAAATAAATAAACACAATATAAAAGACATTCGACACACTATAAATGACTTTTATATTTATTAGCTGAAATATACTAAACTCTTAAAATAAAAAATAAATGTTAGAACTTCATATCTTAAGCAAAGAAAGTTGAAGAAACTGCCTATATCCCAAGTTGGGCCCATCCAATGTTCAGGCTTGATGAGGTTATTATTGCATTTCCCCTTCAATGTCCTGGCCTTTGCTAAGCTGGATAGCATAGGACTGTGTTTTTTTCTAGGCCCAGGCTTATCTCATCCATGAAAAAATAACTAAATTATAGCTAATTTATAACACCTTCTAAAGTTGTTTAAATTGTTTTTGTTCTCAAACTCACAGACGAACACACTACACAGGCAAACAAACAAACGCGTTATGCTTGTCATTGTTATTTCCTCAAGAGTGGAGTGGTGGCGTGCCTGGAGGCCGCGACTGGGAAGTGGGGAAAAACACTTTCCCCCAAACACCGCCCCTACTGGTCCAACAACCGTATGTCTTCCAAAACAAAGGCTACAGAGGGAGAGGCCTAAATATTACTGTGGTCGTCTGGTGTGTATGTGTGTGTGTGTGTGTGTGATTTCTTTTTTAAATCTCTATATATTTGGCTTAAATGTTACTAAGTGTTCACTGAAAACCTATTCAAATTCCCAAGATTTCCCCCAAATTTTTCCAGTTCCCCAGATTTTCCCGAAAAACATTAAATTTCCAATCTGGGGAAAATTCCCCCAAAAGTGGGATCACTATTTTTAAGGTTAATACTACTAATGTGACCGAATAAGCTGGTTTAATATAGCATTCTCAATATCTGGAAGAAGTTCCACAATGTTGAGATACAGACTGATTATCACTTGTTTCAGTCGACGTACAATTTCTAAGCTAATAAAAACAGGTAACCTGCACTTAAATAAATCACAAATACAGGATATATGCAAAATGATGAACCCTAATTCTTTGGAGAATGCAGACAAGCAATTGATGGTTACTGCTTCCTTACAAAGTTGTAATTGATGTGAACATTACCAAAGGATTTATATATTATCTTGAAGAATATGAACTGCTAACAACAAAAATTAAAACTAATATCATCTTACGATAGCAAAATTATGCTAATGTTTGTTGAATTTCTTCAAGAAATAAATGCAACAGGCTGATCAATACCCTGGTTGCCTTTCTGCAACAGTGCAGCTCTTGCCCTCAGAATATTAGCATTTAATATGAATACAAATTCCAGATCAAAAATTAGTTCTTTCAGAGTAGGGGTTAAAATGGGAAAAATCAAATCCTTTATAGCATCAAGAAGGCTTTTGCATATATTCTATTCTTCTCTATGAGGTGCCTTACGGACGATATAATAGTGGAAAAATTGCAAATTTAAGATCATTTGCTCTTTTCCTAGAAATACAAAGCTGAAGTTGTTTATGTTGATGCATATTTGGCGAAATTTTGGTTTGGGAATTGACACTTGGTAACAAGGTAGTTAACTAACTGCGGGGTTTTACACATTAATAAAGCCATATCCTACAACATTTCATGAATCCCTCCTAAAAAGTTGCTCCTTGAAGACCAAATCATAAAACAGAGGTCAGTAAAAATAAAGAACGTTTACAACTCCATGTAGACATTTTAAGTGTCACTCTTAATGATAATACTAGTAGGTTGTAGCTTTTCCATCTGGGCCTTGTATCAAAATGATTATCAAATGGTTGAGTGTTGCTGGGGCACCGATCGGAAGCTAAATGGCATCATTTGTATTGAAACAAGTAACAATAGTAAATACAAATGCTCAATCTTTAGCAAATCACATTTGGTTGTGTATATAGATAGCATGTCGTTAATACACAGAAAGGGAAACAGTCAAAATTGGTGACTCGATTAAAAAAATGGTCAGCATAGAACTGATCCTCCCCGTTATCCTTTCAGCGAGCATGCAAGGAAATGTCCACTTCGATGAGCTGGATGTAGAATGTCTTTGGAGAGCATTTTATAGTTGTTCTGACATACATTGTAGTATCAAATTAAAAACCAAAACTACATGAAATAACATAATGGAATCATCTGTGGCAGAACCTGTTGAAATTTTTATCTTTGTCAACATTATATTCTCTAATTTTCTATAAATAAGTAACTGGGAAAATTTAAACCAACCCCTAAATGGTCTCTGTTGATGTTAAAATTCCCCGATATCTAATTCGTCTCAAAGGATATCACACCAAATGCTTTTTCATGAAACACTTGAAGAGATTCTAAAAACATAAACAGTTGGAACAGGACACCAGATGAGTTTCTAATTCTTTCTAACTTGTGGAAAGCAAGCAGCAGATTAAACTGTCCTGACATTAAAATGTCACCCGCACGGTTTTTTACCAGTACGGAAAAGAAGAGTTAATCAGCAGTTCACAGCTTCTGCTGTTTTCTATGATGGATGATAATAAAGCCTCTAGAAAAAAATAAATTAATGAAATAAATTGTGTGGTTGTAATAATTTAGATGTCAAGACATAAACACGTGGTTTGTAAAAAATTCTCTTCACAATAATTTAAAAACAAAAAAATACATAATTAAAGGTTACTGAGAATTTTAAAAATATGTTTTAAAGTGTATTATTATCAGGGAAAGAACTAGGCATTGTGAATTAGAATAGATAACATGGAAAAAAAATGTACTTTATAAATGGCTCAAAATAAATAAATGAATCTTTCATTATCTCTGTTATAAAACTCAAAAAATGATTAGAAAAATCGCCTAAATGCCTATCCTGGAGCAGCTGAACAAAAAATTTGATCTTCCCTAAATTCTTCTTTCCTGTGACGGAGGAATAAAAATAATTATATAAAAATTGTAGAATTCAACTTATCTTTGAGGGCAAAATCAACAAGTTATCACTAGCTCTGGAAAAAATAAATAAAACCTTTCTTTGTTGAAAGAAAGTTATTAATCAAAAATTATTTGTCTAAATAAAAATAACTGGTAGCAAGCCAATGGTCAACGAAGACTTGCAAATTAATAAATCGAAGGAGGACAGGACAAAGTTGAAGAGTGCAATATGAATATTTATTGTAATTTCCATAAAGTAAAACAGTGAATGAAAAGCTCTGTAGTTGTGACAAGGAAATAAAAGTGTTAGTAAAGAATATGTAACTATGCAGTTGAACAATGATTAAGAGCTATATTATGTCAGTTCTGAATAGGTGATTAAATAAATGAAAAATATATAGCTATGCAAGTTTCTAAACCAGAAAGAACACAGTGTTTCTCATTGAACTTATTAATGAGAAAAAATCTGTGTTTTTCTAGACGTCGGGGAATGGAAACCGCTTCTAGAATAAGTACAGCGTAAAACAAGAGAGAGCATCCTCTCTAATCTATCAGAATCATGCCGAAAATCTCCCTCAAGCGTCTAATTACTCAGTCAGAGATTCATGAAACAGTTTAAAGTATTGAATATCGTACCAGATCTCCGATTACTGCAATCGTCTTCACTTGTGCAAAACTTACTCGAGAAGTCTTGGGTAATTCTGCATGGAGTTCAAAATTACCTGACTCTTGTTGTGAAACATGCAAAGGAGCTGTTGAGTAAGAATGAGCCTGATAATCTACCTTAGACTGAAGCTTTGATGGAACTGAATATAGAATTTAGGCCAAAGGACACTGGGACCTATGAGGTCATTCAGTGCTGAAACGGAAATTGACAGTAAAAGGTCTGAAAGGTGTAACAGGTGGGAAACCTTTTGCAGTTGCACTATGAAATAATTGTTAGGAGAGGGTGGAAAAATAAGATGGAAGAAAAAGAAATGAAAGGAGGTACGGTAAAGGAACGAAAGGGGTTACAGCTAGGAGCAGGAAGGGACTGCTAAGAACCTAAGAAATGCCTACAGTGTACCGCATGAGGTGCACTGATGGCACTACCCTCTACGGGGGCATCCGGACACATTGGGAACATATCCACCATTTCTTTCCTATTTTTATTTCTTAATACATCAAAACTTTTTTAATTGTCCTAAGTGCCGAATGGCCGAAAGTGCCCCAGTTTTTGACTGCTTCAATTTCATAAACCAGTCAATCATTTTTCATTCATATAAATATCTTGGTATATGTTTAAGCTTTTATCTACTTTGAATGTATTAATTAAGAGAAATGCCATTTAGATAGTAAATTGGTGGCTCATTTTATTCTATGAAATGAAAGATGAAAGCTGTAGTGGAAGTGCCGCTTTTATACCTCTGATTTCGTTCCTCTGTGAGAGAGTCAAACATAATTTTGTATAGCAATCAGGCAGTTCAGAGCAAGGTCCTACAAAACTACCATCTATGCATCAAATATTTTGTAATGAAATTGGTGGGTCAGAAAATTCAGAACGACCTCACCAAGCCTTTATTCCTTCAATACCTCATCAAACTTAGGGCACGGACCCTGCCATTCATCTAAACCACCCAACCATCCTGGACTTTCTGCATGAATGAGAGAGAGAGAGAGAGAGAGAGAGAGAGAGAGAGAGAGACAAAGCACTTTATCTGTAGTTTTTCTTGGCATACTGTCAGATGTTTTAAGCCTGTTTCTGGAAAGAAACTCATATTTCACATGTGATATTCTGTTTTATGTGAAAGTCCTTTTCTTATTAAGATTTTGAAAGATATTGGTTATCATGGTTTTAGCATTTTAAACCATAAATAACCTTTTTGCATAGTATCAGGAGTCACTTCTTTATAATAATGTTGCCTTGACTGTCACATTGTAAAAAGCGTTGCTATGAATAGGGATATATTTTTATTAAAGAATTAGTTACAGATGCATTATTGGGGTCCTTTACATCTTGTAGAGTAAAGATGTATTAGGAAATAGTCGCTTTGTTTGTCAACTTTGGAATATCTGCAACTGATGAATAAATGCGGTTTATATATCAACTTCCTCAGTCATATTAAGGAGTGGCTAAGGTTCTTGAAAAGAACTTACTGTAATCGAAACTGGTGGTTGTTCTGAGCCTTAAAAATATTCTCCTCGTGCTTAGCGCTTAGTTTCCAAAGAGCAACTTCGTCATTCCTTTGTAGTATTGTTTATCAATGCCCCCACCCCGTTATAAGTTCATGGTTGAGGCTTGCTTGTAAACCTTGACCATTTTAAGTTTTTTTCTTTTTACTGAACTTTCTCCTTCGAACTGCGTTTGCACATCCTCGACAATTATCTCATTTTTATTTTAATTCAAAATGTTCGCGACTGCATTTTTCTAATTAACAACTAAACCTACTCTCCTGCATGCAATACCAAATCGGTATTTAAAGCATTAAATTTATCCTACCCATAAATGGAAGAATAATACAGGCTTTGTACCATGTATGTGTTGTACAAGGTTTCTTATTGCTTATTACCTATAAATTTTCTTTAAATTTAACTTCTGCTAAAAAGTCTATCCTATAAGAAGACGAAGAACACGACGGCAGCTACAAACTACAGTTTCACAAAATAATGAGTTTTGATCACCACGACTTTGTAGTTGGTTTACTAACGCTAGATTTTAATCCCTGAGTTGTAATATCACTCTGAACAGAGTGACTAATTATTGACGTTAATTAGCTTTATATCAATCGGAGAGGAAAGATGAAATTAATTGATAACGGATTGCTGCCATTCTGTTTATCATTCTGAAGGGGATTCTGGTTACTTAAAAATTATGTTTCTTTTGAGTTATCCTTTTGAGAATTACTCCGTCCCTTCAGTCTACAAACCGAATTTTTTTTTTTTCAGAAGATCAGTGCTCTCTCCTTTTCACTGTAGTATCTAAAATTTTAAAACGACAAATGAACTGAAAATGAGAAGAAAAATCACTGGGTTTTGAAGTGAATGATCATAATATGGGGAAGAAGCGTCCCAAAAATCCATACAAATGACACGCAAATGAGTTTGAAACTAAATTTATTGTGTGAACACCAAAAACCGCTTGACCAACACTGCACATGGCGGCAGTCCTTAAAATACAGACAGTGAAACTACTGTGTTCTTCCTTTATGCCTCCCTTGTCTCACGTGCTCCTCTCACCTCTTTCTCTTTCTCTCCAACCCTTTCCTTTTCTTCGGCAGCTGCCAACTCCTCACTACACAGTGCCTGGTGTAGCAGCAGCAGCCTGGACCGTTCAAAAAGCTCTCCACTGTTAAGAGAAACAACCGGTCAGGATTTAGGGTTAGAAGTACGACGGCTCCAGAAAGAGCCTTGTCTTACTGCTTTTGAGATTTAGTCTCTGATTCATCCCGCTTGTCACCTGGAAGGTGACAATTGATTCCTTAGGAGGTTTCTTAATTTTAACGAGCATTGACCTTGGTGTGCTTATAGCATGGTCTAGGAAAGAGACCATGGCTTATAGCATCTATGGACACTTGCCACCCATGAAAGCACATTTCCCCGTTCAGAAGACTGCTGGTGCAGGCTTTCCTAAAGGCTTTGCCCCACACACACAGCCTCCTGCCAACCTTGAATGGTGCTTATATATGAAACTTTCAATATCATCAACAGTCATTGTCGATACTAAAGTAATTTTCACACTAGCGCTTGAATTTGCGGTGTAAACTTTTTATTTTCCTGTTAAGTGTTAAGGCTTCCAGAACCTAGCTGTAAGACACACCTCGGACCGCAATAGAATCTGAGGAACCGAAAGGAAGTGAACCCCTGCAAGGGGGTGCCGCCAGTGAACCTAATATGGTGCACTGTAGGCGTGTAAAGGTTGCTGGCAGCGTCGCGGCCTAGCTGCACCCACTATTCTAGCATTTTTATTTTACCTCCATTGCTGCTTCTTCTCTTCTGTCTCGATGTCCAGCCATTCTTGATCTCCTCCTTTTGACTTTGTCTTTAGCAGTGAATGGCTGAATTGCCCCAGTGCTCGACTTTCAGACGATTTTCATATGTGAATGAAAAGGGCTTCCCTTCCACAGCAGGAAGTCACTGCTTCTCCGTCTTATTTTGCATTCTCCTAACATCTCTTTATTGGATCAGTTTTTCTTAGTGAGTTTTCTGATTTTACATGTCATATAGGCATCTCTCTTCGTGTCGGGTAAAATTTTATAGACGAAGCATGAAATCAAATCTTCGATTTCAAAAATGGAATTAAATTTGAATGTAAAAATAAATATTTGAGACAATAAATACATATCGAGCATCAGAATGCAATTTCCAACATCTGTGTGAGAGGAGTTGCAAGAGTCCACGTGGCCTCGGTCGTACAAGTAATATATATATAGTTGTCTGGTTTTAAGTACAGTAGAAATGGTGTTGGTTCTTGAGTATAACGGAACAATGATTTTACGAGGTTTTCTTCCCGAGCGATTTTCCCCACAATTTCTCCTGCTCGAATAGGACGGATTTCTGAAGGAAACAACATTCCCTGGCTCATGATTTTAACAGGATTCTTTGATAAATGTTAACGGTGCCGCAACAGGCCTCAGCATTGAATCTAGTCCTGAATCCAATCTTTTTGCAAATTATTATTATTATTATTATTATTATTGTGCCATATCATTATTATTATTATTATTATTATTATTATTATTATTATTATTATTATTATTGCTGAAAAATTCGACACATTCACGCCCCACATTTGATAATAGGAAAAAAATGCCCATTAGGTGAAATTTGTGTCTGTTTGCACTTGTTGTTATTTGTAAACACACAAACATCGAACGCTTTCACCTACAGACAGTTTTACAATATGCTGTCTTCAAACACACGACACCTTCTGTTTCTCGTTTTTTCAAGTGTCCTTTTTCGTTGTCAGTGTCGGTATTCTGTAAATTATTCGTCTGTGAATCTATATTTAATATAATACAGAAGGAACCTACACCAAATTTTACCGAATAGTTCCTTTTCTCCAATTATTATTATTGTGTATTATTATTATTATTTATTATTATTATTATTGATTTCAATATAATGAAACGAAATAATCGTTGATATTTTTTCTCCATTATTTACCAGTTTTAATCGCTATTTTGTTTGACAGTTTAGCCCCACACCCCCTCCCCTTCTCTCTCTCTCTCTCTCTCTCTCTCTCTCTCTCTCGCTCTCTCTCTCTCTCTCTCTCTCTCTCTCTCTCTCTCTCTCTCTCTCTCTCCAATACCAAATTTTTTTACGAAGACTCCACTGCAGGTATAAAGGTGCATGAAATAAATTGAAAAACAAACAAACGGAATACGAAAATCTGGAGAGGATTGAAGCAGCATCTCAAATCAGCCACATGAAGCAAAGGAAGAAGAAGAAGAGAGACAAACATCAGAGTCAGTGAGCGGAAAGTCATTTGCAAATATTGGGTTCGGATGAATTCTGGGACAGAGTCTTTTTGGAAAGTGATTAGTGATGTGCAGTGATGCTCTGAAGGGGATGAAGACCTCTTTCGATATTTTCATGCTTTACACACACACACACACACAGATATATATATATATATATATATATATATATATATATATATATATATATATATATATATCCTTACTATATATATATATATATATATATATATATACAATTATATTCAGAGGCAGGGGTTTCTCAGGCCCAGCAACAGAACGAAGGCAGGGAAGGGGAGAGGAGGAGGAAAGCACACCAGCAGGTCAAGGAAGTCATATTTATTCTTTATCGCAACGTTTCGAAGCCAACCAGCAGGCCTCATTATCAAGCTACACAAGTAATAATACCTAATTAGTACTATAAAACTAAGTGACCAATATTAAAATACACATTATAAGTCGCATTAAAACAAGCAAAGTTAAAAATGAATAAGGACCAACCGTTGAAGTGTGGAGGCAGAGAAGGACTGACCAAAAACGTGAACAGTTCACGCGAGATAAAGTGTGGACGTGGCATGGGTGTTCAGTGGGGGACCAGTTTTTTAATAACAATGATTCATTAATTGTTAAACGTTTATAATAGAGGCTCTGCCATAACAAAGTCTGTATTGGAATAGAATGTTGCATTTATCGGCATGATCCCTTATGTTGGAAAATTCAGGATTTGAAAGTTTAGTGCCAGTTCTATGGCTGGCGCTCCTGACTGTCGATTTGGACTTTAAGTAACCTATGTGTCGATCAATATAGGTTCCTCGATTACATCGAGGACAAATGGCTTTTATAAATAATACAAGAGAGGTCATCAAAGGATCCAAACGGTCTTTGAAGCTGAAAAGGCTACCGATATTCAGTGGGTTTGTGGGTATAATTTTGATTTTCACGGCAGGAGATGGCGGGATATTAGAGATCGGAGTTCTTTATAAAAGGTTGTATCGTGAACAAAAGGAAGACTGGAATAAAAAGGTAATTTAGGAACGTGAGGAGTAGGATGACGTGGAACAAAAATATTATTTAAAAATTTGGAGACGTATTTAAAGAATAAGTGGGTGGGAAAACAGTTGCTGTTAAAGTATTTTTGCAGGAACATGATTTCATTGTGGAAAGCTTGCTAACTAGAGGATAACGCAAGGCTCAGAGTGAAGCATGGACATGCAGATTAATCTTAAAATCGAGAGAACAAAAACTTTAAAAATTTATACCAAGACCAGTGAATGTCTTTTTTCTAAAAACAAGAAGTAGAGAAGCCTTGAAAAGAGCGTGTTATTAAAATATCTAAAAAAAATGTAACTGATTGCTGGTCTCGTGTTCAATCGTGAATGATATTGGGGTGAAATGAATAGATGGCTTCAAAATCCTCTCGTACGTCAAACCGACTTCTAAAGTACCAAATGTGTCGTCCACATACCGCTTATAAAATAATTGGATGATAACTAAGGGGACAAATATCAAGCATGTACTCTTCCAGCGAGCACATGAAGATACCGGCAATGGGTCAAGTGGAAGCGCATAGCCATACCCTCAATTTGTGAGAAGAACAACCATTAAGAAACAAAAACGGTGTCCCGCACCGCTAGATCTAAAAGTTTCTTGAAATAGTTCTTGCAGAACCCATTAAAACGAGACTCATCCATAGGAAAAAGCTCACGTAAAATAATATCAATGGTCTGTTGTAGAGGTACATTCGTAAATAAAGACACGACATCGAAGCTTACCATAACAAGATCCGAGTCCTGAGCAAGAATAGTATTTTTGAACTCATATCAATTCTTAAGGCTGTAAGAATTTCCGGCCAAGGGGGCAAGCATGGGAACTAGACATTTTGCTAGTTTGTAATTGGCGTTATTATAAGACGCTAAGATAAGGCGGATAGGAACATTATATTTGTGGGCCTTTGGTAGGCCGTACGTTGAACCATATATAGGATGATCCTGAGCTGTACAGTATAGGGACTGATAGGTGTTCTCCTCACTGATAATGCCACAGTCTTTTAGGTTTTTCAGAAATCGATTAATACGGTCTTCTATTTTAAACAATGTTGAAAATTCAGGAGTTCCTAACTTCTGGAACTTAGTATTAGATCTTTGACCTCTTGGCTGTTATTTGTAAGTTTACTTGTCCTCGATGTCATCGAGGAACCTATGGATCGACACATAGGATTACTTAAAGAGTCGAATCGACAGTCACAGAGCTGTCAGCGCTATAAGGCTGGCACTAAACTTGGAATTCCGAATTTTTTCCAGCATAAGGGATCATGCCGATAAATGCAAACATTCTATTCAATTACAAAAGACTTTGGAGTTCTGGGGAGAGCCTCGTATTATAAACTTTTAACAATTAATGAATCATTGTTTATTAAAAAACTGGTCCCCTCACTGAAAGTACGCCACGTCTACACCTCTTTATCTCTCGTGAACTGTTTATGTTTTGGTCAGTCCTTCCGCTACCTCCATTCTCAACGGTTGGTCCCTTATTCATATTTTTTTAAATGTGGTCATTTAATGTAACTTATATTGTATAATTTTAATATTTGTCACTTACTTTTATTGTACTAATTAGGTATTGTGCTTGTAGCTTGAAAATGATGCCTGCTGGTTGAAGGCTGAAACGATTGCAGCTGAATAAATATGACTTTCTTGACCTCATTGGTGTACCTCCCCTGCCTTCATTATATATGTGTGTGTATATATATATATATATATATATATATATATATATATATATATATATATATATATATATATATATACAGTATATATACATATACAATATCTCTTTATAGAAAAGTTCCTTAAACATGATGAGATGATTATTTTCAACAGATTATTCCGTTTCGTTAATCATATTTACATCAGGGATTTCTAACAAAAAATAAAACATATGTTGTAAAATAAAAACGTATATTGTAGGTATAGTGTAAAGTATGCCATAAAATAAACTGAAGGTGAATTAAAATCATAGTACGCAAAGACAAAATAATTACTAAACTGTACGATACATACAAACAATTAAAATACTAAAATGCAATGGAACTTGTACTGACTTCTAGTGAGAGAGAGCAACGCTTTAAAATCATTTAAAGTGAGAAAGAGAAAACAACGTTTTTTAATCATTATTTTAACTCCCGAATAATTTTTAAATATAATTATCAATTATCTAACACATATAAGGCGACAAAATGTTCATATCTAGAGAGGAAATTTCTCACTTTTTTAACGCTAAGCTGCTAATGTGACCGAGCAGCTGAGTTGGCTTATCGCATTCTCAGCGCTTGGAAGAAGTTCCACAATGTTGAGATACAGACGATTATCACTTGTTTCAGTCGAAGTACACTTTGTAAGCCACTCAAAACAGCTAACCCGCACGTGTATCACTAATACAGGAAATATGCTGAGCCCTAATTCTTTTGAGATTGCAGACGCGTAAAAAATGGTTAATGCTTCCTTTAATTGTATGAACACAAAGGAGGTTGTAACTGATGTGAACATTACCTGAAGTTATTATCTTAAAAGAGTGAAATGGAACAACAAAAACTAAAACTAATATCATCTTATGATATGAAAATTTTATACTGATGTTTATTGAATTTCTTAGAAGCATGCAACAGTTAGTCAATACACTGGTTGCCTTTCTGCAACAGTGCAGCTCTGACCTTAGAATATAGCATTTAATATAAATACAAACAGGCCCTTTGCCTATTTCTTTGCATAACCTGGTTTATAGTGTCTTCCCTGGCCGTCTAATGCATCCGTGGTTGGCGGAGATTGCAACAGCCACTTTCCATAACTGTCTTGAACCTCTGCAAGGAGCTGTCATGTCTCCTTCTCTCGTCTCGAATTCATCAACTGATCACCTTTTACGCGCATCTTGTCCCCCTCACTCATCGCTTGGTGATTCTACTCTTCGTTAATCTCATGCTTCCATTCTCAGGACTCCCGCGGCTTTTGTGATGCTATCAATGTAGATTTTGAGCCTTTTCCATGACAGAAGAAAAAAGAAGTCAGTGAATTAGTGTAGTAATATTTTCTCACGGAAGTCTTTGCGACTATCCTTTAGTATATATGTTTGAATCATATCTATTAGTTTGATTAATGTTCTGTTTTTGTAATTATCAGTTGAAAATGTCTATGAGAAATCATGTAAGGCTTGGTGCATAGTTCTGGTTGTAGAAATAACAAATGCGGATCACACATTGCCAATGCCAGTCCATAGAGCTTCCTCTCTCTCTATGCTGAAGTTTCCGTTCAGGAGGTAAGGATGTTTTGTTTGACCTGCCTCCTGGAAGTGCTTAATCAAAGGATACAGACTCGTCCGTGTGAAGTCTGAACCAGAAAATAAATTTTTTCTTCAATGTCTTCTTGTTTGCTTTTCAGTCTATTGTCAACCAATTTTGCTGCATTTTTTCATCATCCGTTAGACTTGTAATTTTGTTTATACTTGAAACTAAAAAGGGTAATTCAAATTGGAATTTTTTATTTATAGCATCTTTGATTAAAAGACGAAAAAAAATTAATTTAGAGTGTTAGTAGAATTACACAGATCAAAATAGACAGCCTCCTTTGTCGTTTTATGGATTTTGAACTTGGCTGAATAACTGCAGAACCTGTTTCAGTCAATTTTGCCATGAATCGTCTTTTTGAGTTAAACTCAGTTCAATAGTACGAGATGTATTACTCCTAATCTCGTTTTGAGATGTCATCAGACAATGACTTCTTGACCTTCACCCTGCATTCATATTGCCAGGTAATCCTCAATTGCGTAGTCTTGAACTTCATGAATCCCATGCCCCTGGTGTAAAGATAGCACGTTTCAGGGACAAAATAAATGTTAAAAGCAAATCATCTGTATTTTGTGTATAATTTACTCTAATGTTGGGAAAGGATAAAATGCCCAAAGTAATGCCTAATAAACAGGGAATTTATTCCTCATTATTTTATCCAGTGGTTCCCACCAAAATAATCGACTGTTATTAGGCAACTCAAGTAGTCGCTGACTTGGATTTTTTGGGTCACAGAAATCGAGATTTCCAGTACCTTCTGTCTGCACTTCTCAGATTTAGGCAGGATAGTTTTTAGTCTAACTTAGTCCCGCTGACAAAAAAAAAAATGTGTAGCCATCAACGAAGAATCGACGACAGAGTAAGACTTATCACGCAGTCATATTATTATACCCAAAACTATATAACTTAGCAAAACGAAATCCTATCGGCTTTCTTAAGAAATTAAGGCAAATAGGTATAACATTGATAAGCCATTACATCAAATTTAACTCAGACCTCTCAAATTTATCTGCCATCACTAGGCATAAGTCGCTGACTATCGGTGCGCATTCAGAATCGCATGGATGTGAAGTCAGTGTATCCAATTGTAGGGCGATTTTGACAGACTGTTCAGGAGGCAATTCCGTTTGAGCTATTCATATGACACGTGGCTCGACACTAACCTTGTAGGTCCCTTAAGGCTGTAAATGGTAAATGTTGCAAGAAATTCACCAAGCAGTTTTACAAGTTAATCGATGTATTTTGGTTTTATTCATGAATTAGGTAAGAATGAGTATGCATATTTATGTAGAATATATGCATATGCCATAACTCGTTAAGAGCCGTGATGGCCTGTATGATTTATCATTATTATATGGAATTATCCATATCATTTGAATTCGCTGTATAACAAACCTCCTGCAAACTCGCTATGAACACACTGAACCTGAATCATAGTAACAGACAATATTTCTGGTGTTCAGTGAACTCAAGCTACCGAGAATTAAGGCAAAGTAATTCAGAAAGAGTTGATGGCTTCGCAAACTTCATCCGAACCCGTGTGTGGGAGGAAGCTTCGATGTATGGCTAAAGACGGATACCATTTATATTTTGCCAGTTAATTTAGAGCTAGTGTCAAATAACTTATTTTTATATTTTTGTAGCTCATTTCATTGTAAATGTATCCACAGTATCATGAGCCCACTATATACAGCGATTTACAAATAAAGAAAAACAGAGACCTGTGGTGTTACCATAACATTTTCATACAATAGGAACTAATGGTTGAAGGTAGCTGTATCGAAATTCCTCGAGAGAACTTACATTCATCTCCACATTTCCAGTTCCCTGCACTTACTACAATGGTTTTGTGAAATGAGAGGGTATAAATAAGCCCGCAGGCCGTAAAAGCGAAAGAATGAGAATTGAGTTTTATCCTGTAGAAGAAGAATAAAAGTTTCTTAGTGCTTTAATTTTTTTCATTTGGTGTCTGTTTTCTTAATGATGGAATTTTCGTGAGAAATATTTTGGCATTAGAGAGAGAGAGAGAGAGAGAGAGAGAGAAGGGGAGTGGGTGCTGGTGATGAAATATGTTAAACGAAATAACTAATAAAAACCGTTAAAACAATGGAGAAAATGACCGACAAATATTTCTATTTTTTAGTATTGAAATTAATAACAATAATAATAATAATAAATCTGCTCTTGTTATTTACACATCTCTACAGATGAACAGTTTACAAAAGACAGCTCTCAGATCACAAGCACACAGAAGATGACACCAGGAGCTATCGAAAGCTAAGAGCAGGATTTTGTAAATTGTTGACCTGTCATAATTTGTTTATAGTAAGAAGAAAATTGAGACACGAATTTCACTGAATGGGTCGGTCTGTCCTGTTATTAACTGGAGGGCTATTATTCATCGACTTTGCATGAACAACAACAACAACAACAACAACAATAATAATAATAATAATAATAATAATAATAATAATAATAATAATAATAATAATAATAATAATAATAATAATAATAATGAAGAAACAAATCCACCGTTATGTCCGGGTACTCATATTTGAAAAGGGGAATCGAACAGATTCCCGAAAGCTCTCTGTGGATTTGTTTCTTTATTTCAAGACTCATGCTACTATGTGTATTTTTTAATAATAATTAATAATAATAATAATAATAATAATAATAATAATAATAATAATAATAATTTCCTTGAAAAGACAATTTAAAGTACAGTAAATTGAATACAATTCAGAGGACAAACTCCTCTGGACTTTTAACTCGAGATTGGATTCAGTTCTAGTTACACTGCTGAAGTCTGTTGCGACACCAGTCAACATTCATAACACAATGTTTAAAATAACAAACTAGGGTCTCTTATTGTAGAATATAAAATTTTGGCAAAAGGCCAAGCGCTGAGAGATGACAGTAAGAAGGTTTGAAGAGTGTAACAGGAGGAAAACCTCGCAGTTGCACTATGAGACAATTGTAAGGTGAGGGTGGAAAGTAAGATGAAAGAAAGAGAATATGAACGGAATTACAGTAAAAGGAGCGAAAGGAGTTGCAGCTAGGGGTCATTAGTGCTTGTTGAGATTAAAGAGACCTCCAAAGGAGTCACCGAATTCCTCTTGTGTGAGCATCTTCCAGCCTCCCTTCCAGTGGACAACGGATGAATGACTCAGAAACTGGAAGCCTCGACCACAAGACGAGGCTCTTTCCGGCACCTTCCTGATTCTGACCCGGAATCACGTCCGTTGTTTTTCTCAACAGCGAAGCTTTTTTTTTTTTTTTTTTTTTTTTTAGAACGGTGGGGAGTAAGCAGCTGATGAACAAAAGGAAAGGGTTGGAGAGAAAGAGCGGACAGAGTGAACGTGTGAGACAATATAGCAGCACAAGGACCCATCTCCCGCAGGGAGTTAGTGCTGGGGTGCACCACATGGTGCACTGTAGGCATAAAAACTTTTTAAGGGTTTTTGCAGCGTCCCTTCGGACCCTAGCTGGAATCTCGCTCATTCCTTTTACTGTACCTCTGCTCATATTTTCTTCCATCTGACTTTCCACCCTCTCTAAAGATTGTTTCATCGTGCAACTGCGAGGTTTTCCTCCTGTTACACCTTTCAGACCTTCTTACTGTGCATTTCCGTTTCGGCGCTGAATGACCTCATAGGTCCCAGCGCTTGGCCTTTGGCCTTAATGATCTTCAGAATCTTATAAGAAAAGAAGCAGCGAACGTTCAGATTGCAAGCAGTATAGAAGAACTGTTGATTTAATTTCACATTTTTGGCTGCCCTCTCATAAGTAAGCTCGAAACTACAAGTAGCTTTCTTTGCACTTCGTCGTCTTAGGACCCAAATAGGCTGGTCATGCTCAGATTTTGGACTTTCGCTTTTCCGAGGTTTAGAGGTGCAAATTAGAATCAAAAGGGAAAGAAAGGTCCTGTTATTGTATTTAAAATATATAATCACGTGGGCAAGAAAGGTCCAGTTTTTGTATTTAAAATTTATAATCACACGGAAAAGAAAGATTCAGTTATTCTATTTAAAATATATAATCACAAGGGAAAGAAAGGTCCGGTTGTTGTATTTAAAATGAAGTAAGTTCTGACCCTTTAATGGGCACTACCAGAAATAATGGTAGCAGCAAAAAACGTTCTTAATATATTGTGGTACAACCAAATCACTTTTACTCCTGTGCATTTTTTTAAATTTTGCGAAAATGGAGTCATAGACCACCCAACGAAGTGTCTTCAACTGGACCACTGCCCGGTTCACAGGAAATCGTCTTTTTGACAGCAGTATCCTGAACTGGATGTTTTGCCCGATTGAGATCAACTTTTTCAAGATATTTTCATTACCTTCTAAAGCATTTTAGTAACTTTGTTGGGGCTTACCTTCCATGTTCAATATTTTTACCTCTCATATTTATAAATATAACTTAGCATGTTATTTTTTTACATTTTTAATTTCCAAGCATTATTATATTAATAGCTCAACCTTTTGTGCATCATTTCATCATATTTTAATAAATAAGACCTATTATAAATAAGGAAAGGGAAAGTGAAGTAATTTTTTATACCTAGGATATAATAAAAAATAAGGAAAAGGAAAATGAACTAATTTTTATGCTTTTACTAGAAAAAAGTTACAAAAATACATCTACATCAGTAAAAAAAAAAGTCAAATAGTTCAATAAAAAGCACTCGAAAATAATGTCCATATTCATATCACAACACTATGATACGGCACAAAACAGTTTCTGGCATCAGAAAGACAAAGTGCCACATTGCAAAGGTTGCACATCCACTTGCACCTGTGGATATTCTTCTTGGTGGAGCAGTTCTTACAAGTCTGCCTCATGGTGGTGAAGACCGGTACATGGAGAGTGGAGGTATCAGTCCTAATAGCTTCTGGTGACCTCAGACCTCTGGTTGGGAGCACCACTTTCCCAACAGACTCCTGAGTAGCAGAGGTAGAAGGAGTGGGGATTGAAGGAGCGTTATTTGACCTCCTCATGGGATGGGAGAAAACTCTGGACGTCCTGTGCATCCTGTAGTACCTGGAGATTGAAAGGCGAAACTTCTTCAGGGGCGTGGGTTTCTCATTTATCCTTGTGACGTTCCTCTTGTAGACTAGTCAGGCCTTGGCAATGGATGCATCAGTGCAATATCCGAAGATCTTGAGTGGTCAGCCTCTTGACCTGAGGGGAGTCTTGTACAGATGGGTGAGCATGTCACTCTTGTCGATGCCACCCATTTTACCGTTGTATTGTTTTATCACATCGGGACATGGGACATCATCCTTCTCTTTGGCATCTCTGTCATACCTCTTGACAGAAAGGAAGGGTTCTACTCCTGCATCAATGGACATCATGTTGACTACTTTGTTGACCTTCCACTTCAATGCCAGAACACCATTACAGCTCCTGTAGTTCATGGTGCCTCATTTGGTCTCCTTGCTGTTGAGTTGGGCAGTTGGTATGAGGCTAGGGTTCCCTGTCCTGGTCTCTCTGGCAGTGCCAACATAGCAGTGCTGGCAAGTGTCCCTAAGGTGCTCAGCAAGACCAATGCTGGTGAAGAAGTTTTCTGTATACACGTCTTGTTTGGGTGCTTGACTGTCCTGAGGAGGGCGGTGACCACTTTGGCACTCATGTTCATGAGGGCCTCTTCTTCAGGCAGCTGGGCTGTGTGGGCGATGAAGGTAGTCCATCCCTGAGTATACCATGGATAATGCCATCTATACTGGCCCTGCAGAACAACTTGTAGCCCCATTTATCCGGCTTCTTAAAGATATATTGACTCACACTTCCAGCTCTGGTTCCCTTATAGGCCACCATAACCTTATGTACACTCTGATGAGGTGTTTCCGTGATGCACAGGAAGTTCTTTGAGATGGCAGTGATCACTGGCCTGACCTTGTAAAACCTGTCTTGAGTGGCAGTAATTTGCTAGTTATCACTGAAATGAATTCTTGCTCGCATGAGCCAAAACCTCTCCGAGGACATGAAGTCTGCCACTTGTGGCGCCCTTGCGTCAGTGGCCCAGTAGTCCTCAATGGAAGGCAGGTGGACCATGCCCATGTAGACTAGGATGCCAAGGAACACACAAGCATCTCCGATGTGTCAGTCTTGATGGGCGTCCTGAGGTCGTTCTGCCTGCCATAAAGGTTGGTCTGATAAACTAGATGCTTCACAATATCCATGTCGAAGAGATCACCGAGGTAGAGGAAAGGGGCAGGAATAGTCGACGTTCCTGCATGTGCATAAGGTGGCAGTGGTGGGTTGCTTATGTCCTCCTCCACCCAATTCCTCTGAACGGTGGCACCCTGGCTGACAGTGCCAGCTTCCTCATCCTCCTCCTCCTTCTCCTCTGCTGCTGCTGCTGATGGGGTGGCACAGTCACGCATGACTACTGGAAGGAGAAAAAACAACTGTCAATATCTATAAGAAACACACAAATGCCAAAACCTCTCTCTCTCTCTCTCTCTCTCTCTCTCTCTCTCTCTCTCTCTCTCTCTCTCTCTCTCTCTCTATATATATATATATATATATATATATATATATATATATATATATATATATATATATATATATATATGTGTATATATATATATGTATATATCTGTATATATATATATATATATGTATATATATATATGTATGTATATATATATATATATATATATATATATATATATATATATATATATATATATATATATATATATATATATACATACACACACATACATATACATATATATATTCCTATGAGTAAAAGAGAAAATGAACATTAGCATGAGCGCCATACAAGAAAACAAAACTTACCTTTCCATTTCTTCCTTAGAGGTGATAAGAAGTTCTCCTCTTCAACAGCATCTTCAGCTAAAGCTGCTACGACGTGCTGTTGGGAGTCAGGGTCATTGTCGTCGTCATCGACATCAATGTCCATCAATTTCCTTGTGACAACTACAGAGCTTTCCATTCACTATTTTACGCACGGAAATTGCAATAAATATCTCTGTACTACACTCTGCAACTCTTGTCCTGCCATCCTACGATGCCTTTGCAAGTCTTCGTTGACCATTGGCTGCCACCAGATTTTGGGGCTCAGACAAATAATCCCTGATTAATAACTTTCTTTCAACAAAGAAAATTCTTCGTATGTTTGTTTTTTTCCTGAGCTAATGATGCCCTGTTGATTGTCGCCGCAAAGATAAGTTGAATTTAAAGATATGTAATTCCCCCATCACTGGAAAGAAGAACGCAGACATGAGCAATTCAGGGCATCATTTAACAAGCTCAAGTTTTCTTGTTTCTCAACTGCTCCAGGATAGGCACAGTCGATTTGTCTAATCATTTGCTACTGAGTTTATAATAGTGATAACGAAAGATTCACTGAATTCTTTGCGCCATTTATAAAGTCTATTCTTTTTCCAAATCTCTGTAATTCACAATGCCTAGCTTCCTTTCCTTCTTCCCTGATAATTCTGTATACTTACTTTTTTATATATATATTCTCAGTAACCTTTAATTTTGTGTTCTTTAAATTATTGTGAAGTGAAATACATATAAACCACGTGTCCTATGTCTTTTACATCTAAATTTCTACAACCAAACAACAGACCCCTCATTAATGCAGGTTTTCTATGAAGCAGTATATTCATGCCTTCATAGAAAACAGCAGAATCTGAGAACTGCTGAGTAACTCTTCTTTTTTCATAGTGATAAAAGACTGCGCAGCTGACATTTTACTGTCAGGACAACTTATGCTGTTGGTTGCTTTCCACAAGATAGAAAAAATAGGAAAACTCACCAGGTTTCTGTTCCAACTGTTTAGGTCATAGAATCTCTTTAAGTGTTTCGTGAAATAGCATTTGGTGATAAGTGAGACGAAGTAGCTATCGAGGAAGGGAACATCAACAAATACTCATAGGGGTTGGTTTAAATTTTCCCAGTTACTTAATAATGGAAAATTAGAGGATATAATGTGTACAAAAATAATTTCAGCAGGCTCTGTCACAGATGATTCCAAGTTATTTCATGTAGTTTTGCTTTTTAATTTGATACTACAGTGTACTGTATGTCAGTACAACTATAAAATGCTCTCCAAAGACATTCTACATCCAGCCCATCAAAATGGACATTTCCTTGCATGCTCGCTGGAAAGGCTAACGGGGAGGTCAGTCCTACGCTGACCGCCACTAAGGGAATCGAGTCACCAATTCTGACTCGTTTCCCTTTCTGTGTATTAACGATTTACTAAAGGTTTAGCATTTGTATTTTCCCAGCAGAAGTTTCAATACAAAGCGATGCCATTTAGCACGATCGGTGCCCCAACAACACTCAAATATTTGATGATCAACGGGTAAAAGCCCTGGATGGAAAAGTCACAATCCGATAGCATCATCATTAACAGTGACGCTTAAGATAACTACATGGAGTTATAAACGTTCTTTCCCAATGCTGACCTCTGTATTTATGACGGTTGGTCTTCAGAGAGCAACTTGGGGCAGGAGGTTTTCATGAAATGTTGTCGGATATGGCTTTGTTGGCATCTAAAACCCCGCAGCTAGTTAACTACCTTGTTGCCAAGTGTCAATTCCCAAACCTGCTTTCGCCAAATATGCATCAATATAAACAACTTAAGGTTTGTCCATTTCTAGGAAAAAGCAAATGATCTTAAATTTGCAATTTTTCTACTATTACATCGTCTTTAAGGCACCTCTTAGAGAAGGATAGAATATATGCAAAGGCTTCATGATGCTATAAAGGATTTGATCTTCTCAGGTAGTTTACCCCCTTCTCTGAAAGAACCAACTTTGATCAGGAATTTGTTTTCATATTAAATGCTAGTATTCTGAGGGCCAGAGCTGCACTGTTGCAGAAAGGCAAAAGGGTATTGGTCAACCTGTTGCATACTACATAAACAAGAAACTCAACAAACATTAGTATAACTTTGTTGTTATACACTTCACGCTTTAAGATAATAACCCTCTGGTAATATTCATCAAATACAACCTTCTTGCGTTTTATACAATGTAAAGGAAGCAGTAACCATCATTTGCTAGTTTGCAATCCCCAGAGATTTAGGGCTCAGCATTCTCCATATTTCCTGCATTTTGTAATACACGTGCAGGTTAGCGGTTATGAGTAGCTTAGAAAGTGTGCCTCGACTGAAACAAGTGATAATCAGTCTGTATCTCAACGTTGTGGAACTTCTTCCAAGTACTGAGAATGTGATCAGCCAGCTGCTCGGCCACATTAGTAGTACTTCGCGTTAAAAAGGTTGCAATTTCCTCTCCATAAATATGGAAACATTTGTCTCCTCTCGAGGGAGGCGTTGGACAATTGATGGTTACTGCTGGACATTCCAGGGTAAGGATAATGATTAAGCAAGTCAAAATTGCGCCGAAGTTTCTTCGGCGCAATCGACTTTTCTGTACAGCCGCTACAACGTATAATCAAGGCCACTGAAAATAGATCTATATTTTGGTGGTCTCGATATAATGTTGTATGAGCCGCGGTCCATGAAACTTTAACTATGTCCCGGTGGTGGGATGTCCTGTGTCGTTGCCAGACGTACCATTATGGCTAACTTTAACCTTAAAATAAAATAAAAACTACTGAGGAAGCTAGAGGGCTGCAATTTGTTATGTTTGATGAATGCAGTGTTGATGATCAAAATACCAATTTGCAGCCCTAGCCTCAGTAGTTTTTAAGACTTGAGGGCGGATAGAAAAAGTGTGGACAGAAAAAAGATAGATAGATAGATAGACAAATAGATAGATAGATGGATAGATAGATAGATAGATGGATGCCTAACACCCCAAAATTACGAGAATAGCGAGGTCAAAAGTACGTCAGAACAGCTAAAGAATCCATATTTGAACAGGGAACAGCTCAGGGGAGGAGAAAAACGTCGATACAGAGATTTCCTTTCTCCTCCTGAATTATAGATTACTCCTCCTGAATAACAGACATTATTTTCCTCCTCCTGAATAATAGGTTATTTTCCTCCTCCTGAGTAAACTGAGGCTGTTTGCAACCTCGATTCGGGCAGACGCCGTTATCATTCAGACGTTGCTTCATTGCAGATTTGTCTCCATGTTTCCTGTTGCCTTCCTTTACTGGGATGGTGTTGTGGAATGGGACTGCCATCACAATAAGTCCTGCTGGGGTCGTTAAAGGGATGAGGCGGAGATGAATGACCTTCTTACGTCTGCAAATAATTTCCGGGTTAAGAAGAGAAATTTCTTTCTTCTGGGGTAATTAAGTCTTCCCTTTTTCTGGGTTTAATTGTGATGTTTAAAGAGGCATTTTTTAAGACATTTTTTTCTTTGCGAGAAGGAAACGTTTAATAGTGTTTAGAAACGTTGTTCTGAGCGTATTATGGCATAAAATGGATTCTGCTTCTAAGATCAAGATTTCTGGGAAAATATTTTAACTTTCTAGAATCCGCTAATTTTTGTTCTTTTAAATTTTTGCTTCATCAGATTATTACTTGTAAGAGACGCAGCTTTTATCTGTATTAATGTTCACTAGTACACTGAAAATTTTAACATGAAACCGAAAACTTTGGTAGTCCTTATGCAATCCTGGAGTTTGATAAATATAAAAAAAGTTTGTTTAAATAATCGTTATTATTATTATTATTATTATTATTATTATTATTATTATTATTATTATTATTATTATTATTATTATTATTATTATTATTATATATTACTTTAGATGATAATCATATTTTACAATAGTATCATTATTATTATAGTGGATAAGTAGAATTATTATTATTATTATTATTATTATTATTATTATTATTATTATTATTATTATTATTATTATTATTATTATTATGAAAAAATGTTACAGATGTTTGAAATGTGGCATTTCCAATTATACCATCTCGAGTGCTGTAGTTATGCTATAAATCTTAGTTATACTGTTTTATTCATAGAGGTGACATTTTGGAATATTCTCCTTTAGTTATCAAACAATGGCCAAATCTCCCAAAATTGGGATCTTTTACAAAGGAGAGGGATTTTTCTTCCCTTGCTAAAGAAGATTGCTCAGTCACCCTCGAAGCTTTCAGGGATTTTTGGACTGCTAACGAATGCTTTCTTCCTTTAGAGTTTTCCAAGGCTTGATTATATACAATCGCGCACGCAGACAGACACACACACACACACACACATATAAATATGTGCATATATATACATACATATATATACAGTATATATACAGTATATATATATATATATATATATATATATATATATATATATATATATATATATATACATATATATATATATATATATATACGTTATATATATATATATATATATATATATATATATATATATATATATATATATATATATATATATATATATAGTATATATATATACATATAATTATACATAATTTGTGACTTTTGTACTAAATTACAGTCACCTTACTTACAGAACCAATGTTTTTTTTCAAGGGTATTTGTTTGTTTTCAATTTAAAACATGAAGCAAACATAGGATAGGGTCTTCATTTCCTTCAGAGCATCACTGCACATCACTAATCATTTTCCAGAAAGACTCTGTCCCTGAATTCGTCCGAATCGAATATTTGCAAAGACTTTCCGCTCACAGACTCTGGTGTTGGTCCCTCGTCTTCGTCCTTTGCGTCAGGTGGCTGATTTGAGACGCTGCTTTAATCCTCTCCATCCTTTCTTTTTCTGCTTGTTTTATATTCCAATTATTTTCATTCACTTTTATATTTTTAATGGGATCTTCGTTATGGAGAGAGAGAGAGAGAGACGGGCTGGACATAAAATATGTAAAACGAAGAAACGAATAAAAACCGTTAAAGTAATGGAGAAAATTACGGAAAAATATTTCCATTTCTAATAATAATAATAATAATAATAATAATAATAATAATAATAATAATAATAATAATAATAATAATAATAATAATAATAGTTGGCAAGGAAAATCAAAGTACAGTATACTGAAGAAAATTTTAAGGAAAGACTTCCACTGGACTTCTCCAACAATGTTCGAGTCAATACTAGATACATTACTGAAGTCTTTTGCGACGCCAAGTAACATTTCTCAAACAATTATGCTCAAATCACGAACCAAGATTTCTTATTTCATTCCGAAATCTGTCGGATTCGTCATGAGAAACTGTAAGGAAAATCGGTCAGCAAGGAACTGTGCCAGAAAACCTCATAAAATCACAGTTCAGTTACACTCAGGAACAAACACAATTTCTTCCGTACTTACTGACAACCAGAAAGCAATACATTGCTTGTACGAGCAATAACACGCGGACCCTTGCAACTCCTCTCACCCAGGTATTAGAAACTGTAACATTGCTCTAAAATAACTCACGAGTTCTAGATGCATTCTAATGTCTCAAATATCTTTTGATATTTAAATTGATTTATTTCGGGAGTAAAATTTTATTTATTTATTTTTATTTTTATTTCACGAAGAGATAAACTTGAAATGTAAAATTAACAACTGATTTAAAAAACTAATAGACAAAAAACGTGAGAGGGATTCAGGTGAGACGGTAAAAAGACAATCTGTCGATGTGGAAGCCTCTTTGGTTCCTCAGAACCTGTGGTGGTCCGAGATTTGGCTGACATCTGGATTCTGGAAGCCCTAACAGTTACAAAAAAAAAAAAAAAAAACAATTTATTCATCGACATGAAAATAACCTTGAAATCGAGAACGTCGTTGTTCATGATAGAGAGTTTTTTTCTGTTAAATTTCACATCAAAGCACATTCATCATTGGTGGGGAGGTTGTGCGGTCTTCTGAACGGTCAAAAACTGAAGACTGCGAAACGCACTCTGAAGGAGCGGTCAGTGTCTGTAGATGTTATAAAGATACAAAGATTAGTGCTTGCTGAAATCAAGAGACCTCCTAAGGGATTATTAATTTTTTTTTTGAAAGCCACGCCCACCCTTCCTCGGGACAGGCAGAGTGAACCAGAAACTAGAGGACGCCTCGGGCTAAAGACAGACAGAATGTAGAATTTAGGCCAAAGGCCAAACGCTGGGACCTATGAAGTCATTCAGCGCTTAAACAGAAATTAGGAGTAAATAGGTTTGAAAGGTGTAACAGGAGGAAAACCTCGCAGTTACATTATGAAGCAATTCTTAAGAGAGGCTGGAAAAAAAGGTGCAAGAAAGGATATGACTGGAGGAACAGTAGAAGGAAAGAAAGGTGTTACAGCCAGGGCCTCGGGCTACAGTCCTAATTCTAACCCTAAATCCCGGCCGGTCTTTTTTCTCAACATTTTTTTTTTTTTTTTTTTTTTTTACGGGCTGGGCTTCGACACGAAACCATGGGAGTAAGTAGCTCAAGATCCTTTTAATATACTAGAGCATATTTAAAGGACCTTGAAGCAGCTGATGAACAAACCGAAAGAGTTGGGGAGAAGAGCGGTGAGAGAGAACATTCGAGACAATGAAGCAGCATAATGGAGGGACATCAGAAAAAATTATAGAAAAAGAAGTACAAATTTTCAAATGGTAAGTAATATAGAACTGCTGATTTAGTTTTACATTTTTGACTTTGCTCTTCCAAGTAAGCTCCCAGCCTGCTAGTAGCTTTCCACTTCGTCACCTTAGTAAGGACTTCCGCCAAGTCAGCTGTTCTGTGGGTTTTGGCGTGTCACTTTTCTGGGCTTTGAAGTATAAATTATAATCACGGGGGAAAGAGAGGTCCAGTTGCCGTACATACAACTGGAAACGCTTTTTGCATGTCATTTAAAGTAGAAGAGTGAATGGTTTGACGTCTGGAACGCTTCTCCCAAATAACAATAATTCACTTCAACCCAGTGACCGTTGTGTCTCGTTTTCGATTCATTGGTTGTCGTGAAATTTCAGTCTGTACAGTGAGAATGACGATTATTACCATAAGTAAAATATAATATAGAATTAAATCCGAACGTCGAGCCAAGATTTAACTGATTTTGATATCTACTGCAGTAAAACGATCAATTATAAACGATTCTCTTGCATTGTCAATTCCATGATATTTTCGTGAAATTGTTCTTTCACCTACTTTACAGAGAATGTGTCTGGATGTCAGTTATAATAATCAGTTGCATAAATCTTTGTCAACAATATCGACGACCAATGTTGTGATGCCGGTTCAGCATAATTAATTCATGCTTCTGTCCTCATCTTGATGAACAGCTCATAAAGGACACGCATTTCGAATTCATTTACAGTACTCGACGGTATCTCGGCCTTAGAGAGAGAGAGAGAGAGAGAGAGAGAGAGAGAGAGAGAGAGAGCAAAATCATTGATCTGCAGCAGAAAAAAGTGTCAATTTATACATGAAAAGACAAGAGTAATTTTCAAAAGTTTAACTGAAATACCATTCAGATTGAGACAAGGAATGACAGTAATCCACATAGTAATTAATTCCATCTCCCAAAGTTTCTTTCGGTCTAATATAAAGCTGATGTACATTAATGAGTAGTTACACCAGTCTGTTATATGACTGAGGGATTAAAATCTTGTGGTTTCTAACTGCAGAAAAGTGGTAATGAAAACTCATGGTTCTGTGAAACTTCGTTGGTGCTCGCTCTCGCGCTCATGGTCCTCTTCTTAGAGACTTTTGACATAGGTAACATCTGGATGAAAAATTTATATCGTGATAAGATGCATAAATGGCATAAAGCCTGATTTATTCTTCTATTTGTGGGTCGGATAATTGACTACTTCAAATACCGATTTGGTATTGCATGCAGGAGAATGAATCAAGTTTTTTATCAGAAAACTTAAGAAAATTTTAGGTAAAAAAAAAAAATGAAATAGTATTGTCGAGGATGTGTATGCGTAATGCCAAGAAGGAAGTTACGTAAGAAAACCTTAGTTTACAAAAACCATAGTTTTCAAAAACCTCAGACTCAAACTTGCAAAAACACTCCTACTAGGGAAACTTAGTTACCCTTTATTACAAAGGAATGAAGAACTTGTTCTTGGAAATGAAGTCTCAAGGACCAGGAGACTCTGACGAAGGCTCAGAACAACCACCAGTTCTCACTACAGTCAGCTCATTTCAAGAACCTGACACCACCCTTATCATGGCTAAGGAAATTTTAACACAGATTGATTGACCAACTTCAAGATTTTCTAAAGCTGGTAAACCAAGAGCCATTATATATGGTTCCACAATTATGCATATGTGTAACTAATAAAATAAACTGCAATGTCTTTTGAATTTTAGACTGAATGGAGACTGTTTTTGCAGTATCAATAAAGGCAAAGTCATTAAACAGAAGTGACTCTTGGCACTTTGCAAAAAATCAGGTTATTTATGATATATATTCACAAAACAATTATAGCTACTAACATCTTGCGAAAACTTAAGAAACGTACTTCAAAGAAAAACAATGTCACTGATTGTGAAACATGAATTTCCTTTCAAAAAGAGGCTTAAAACTTCTAGTAGTACGCCAAGAAGACTACGGATCAATTGCCTCTCTCTCTCTCTCTCTCTCTCTCTCTCTCTCTCTCTCTCTCTCTCTCTCTCTCTCTCTCTCTCAAACAGATCACGCTATTTAAACTCTAATCGCCAGAGAAATTGCGGTGTTATATCACAAGCAAGATATCAAGACTGACTTCTAATAGGACTTGAAATGGAAGCCCTCACTTCCACATCCCAAATTTAAAGGCCAAACACCAAATCCTGTTCTGAGCTTCTCCGCCAGTTTTCCCGTCAGGCGCTGGAAGCTCAACCGAAATTGTGTTTGCAGGAGTTTTGGCAAGGAAATGACTTAAACTTCTGTGTGATAAGAGATATGCTCTTTTTGTCCTTTGTATCTTTTTGTTTATATATTTTGAGGATGAAATCGTTTTAGATCCATAGTTAATAAATGGACAACTATAAAGAAAAGTTTGATTCTCGTCATATGTTATAGAGATCATCCACAATTATTACATACAAGATAAATTGACTTAAGGGTTTTTGCAGCTTCCCTTCGGCCCCTAGCTTCAACCTCTTTCATTCCTTTTACTGTACCTCCGTTCATATTCTCTTTCTTCCATCTGACTTTCCACCACCTCTAACGGTTGATTCATGGTGTAACTGCGAGGTTTTTCTCCTGTTAAACCTTTCAAACCTTCTTACTGTCAATTTTCCTTTCAGCCCTGAATGACCATGGTCGTCTCTCGGTAGCCTTCCTTCCGTGTTCCATGTCCTTCCACCGCACATTTTACTGCTTTCTCTGAATCGTACTTTGTGAACGCGGCCTTTTGTCTGTGCACATCAACAGAATCATGTCTAGCAGTCTGGATAATGAATATTATAGAATATAGTCACTCACACTATAGTTCCTGTTCCCACAAAGGGCAAATTTCCGATTGCTGGTCAGTGCGGGACTATTTATCACACAATACATCATTCTCTGCAAGTTATTTCCAAAGTTATATGAATTCAGTTTTAATTTTTTTTTGTAGTCTTTATACATAAATAATTACATACATACATATATACAGTACATACATACAACACACACATATATTATACATATTTACACATATATATATATATATATATATATATATATATATATATATATATATATATATATATATATATACCACAAATATATTTGTTACTGAATACTATGCTGGGGTATAACTTACTTCCTAGGGGGAAGAATCGTCGTTGGGACATTATCATATTTAATTCTCCCTTGGGTGTGCAAATACGATTCAAATAATATGTGATATGTGTTTTGGTTTAATATTTTTAATATATATATATATATATATATATATATATATATATATATATATATATATATATATATATATATATATATTTATTTATATATATATAGAGATATAGTATATACATATGTATGACTTCCAAGTAGAATGATTCCTTGATAGCAAGGAGCGCTCACTCTCAGCTAATTCCTGGAAGAGGCATTGACTAAACATTTTGCGGGAAGAGTGATTCCTTCTAATGAAATCAGTGTCCTTTGATTCAGTTATTATTGGCAATAGATGTTGTGTTTCACTGGATTCATTTTGCTCTTTTAATCGGCAATGCTGTTTGAACAGCAATTGACTTGTTATCTTTTTTTAATCTTTGGATGATTATTTTTTTATGTTACTGCGTTTAGCTAATATTTTTTCTATGTTTGTCATTATTTGTGAAAAGGCAGTCAGCAGTGTGAAAGGTTTTCTCCGCTCCCACACTTTAATGATAGAAATATTCAAACCTTGCCTAATTAGTCTTTAATCTCTCTTCACATTGACTCTATCATTCGGTCCTTCACTATATTTCTGGTTTTTCACTTTTTTCTTTCCTCATTGACTTTTTAGATTTTTTCTATGTTTTAATCAGTTGTCCTCCACCCCTTTTGTACAGTTTTATGAGATATAATTATGTTCTATGAACTCCATTACCTGGCAAGTTAGTCATTAGTATAGAAACTAAATTGCCTTCTTTCTTCACATTCCCCATCCTATTTAGCTTCTTTCGTTCTCAGTTATCAAAAGTAAACCACCGCAATTATAAAGCAGATTTCTTACAAAAGCGAAACTGGACTTCGGAATTGATTGAAATTTCAGCAAAATCTTTTATTTCCATTCATCTAGAAAGTCAGGATGGTTGGGTGATTTAGATTAAGGCGGCTTTGTGAACAAGGACACTTTCCAAGCTTGGGAAGGTGTTGAAGGGGTTAAGATGCCTGATGTGGTCGTCTGGACTCGGACAACCCAACAAATGAGATGAGAATCCTGGAGGAAGTTTCATAACAAAATATTTGATGCGTAGATTGTTTTGTAGGAGCCTGTTCGGAATACGAAAGTTCATTTATAAATGAAGCCTTTTTATAACTTTCAATCGATATACAAGTTTATGTATGATTAGATGACAGACGAACAGAACAAGTCATACGACACCAGACGTTTGGACGAGGAAATTCCGTAATGAGTTTCACCTCATGTCACAGAATAGAATGAACTTCCAATTTACTGTTTATGTAAGTGGAATTTCTATTAATCGGTCACACTGAAGTCGCTACAAAGGAAAATATATTTAAGGATATTTATATAAACATTAAAATGATTGATTGATTTATGAAATTTAGGCCATCAAGCCAAGCGCTGGGAGTGCCAGTTTCCGCCATTCAGTGCTTAACAATCAAAAGATTAATATAGACAGGAAATAAGGTCCCGAAATCCAAAATAAGCTATATCAATAGGTTCATTAAGTCCATTTAAGATAGATCAATTTATTTATTTTAGTCCTAAACACCTGATAGATAATCTGTCTTACTGAACTGAATTTTCCTATGCAGGACTTGCGCAACAAAAGCGACATGAACTCTGAATTTCCATGAAGAATTACCAAGGACTTCTCGAGGAAGTTTTTGCACGAGTGAGGACGATTGCAGTAACCAGAGAAGATCTGTTCATATTCAATACTTTGCAAAGTGTTTCATTAATCCCTGACTCAGTAATTAGACTCTTCAGGGAGTGATTTCTCGGCACGAGGATGCTGTCTGCTGCTTCGCGCTGCACTTATTATTACTGAAGTGGCGGCCATTTCGCGACGTCCATTTCGCGACAACTAAAAGAACTATGCTTTATTCGTTGTGATAAAATTAGATTTAATAAGAACCACTGTCCTCTTGCTGGATTATTTATTGAGAATATATTAACGTTAAGAAGATGAAGATGACAATGGTAATAAGAAAAAAATGTCATTGCAATGACTGCAGGTCTCCCAAGTGTGTGTGCATATTTCAACACCCACCAAGAGGTGAAGAAGTAATGACTGTTAATAAACAGAATGCAAAACAAAACAATGTGCTAACAGCTGTAGTAAGCCACATTACAAAAGAATTTCAAAATGCTAGAGAGAATTGCAAAGGGCAAAGTGTTTAAAAGGTACAGGTAGGTAGGTAAACTATATATATAATATATATATATATATATATATATATATATATATATATATTATATATATATATATATATATATATATATATATATATTATATATATATATATATATATATATATTATTATGATTAGCAAGAATTCGCTAGCAAATTACCTCCCCCTCCTTTGTTGTTGTTGGTTGTTCAAAAGAACCGATCGATAGACCATCTGTCTATCGACTTAAAACAAGGTTTAAAAGATTAAAAGGCGCTCCCATTTTTGATAAAGATCTTTCCTTCGAGGCAAAAGTAATCTGGCTTGGGCGTTTCTCCTACAGGCCAAAACCTCCCCTGCGGGCAGCAGTGCAATGAGTCAAAGCATCTGTGTTGGGCGCACCCCTGTCCCATAGGAGGGGATAAAGGCAAAAGCCCAAGGTCTCAGCACGCACACGCGGGCTGGAAGATATGGAGTGAACTTGTGAAGACGCCCCAACACCTGGCCCCATCGATGCCCTTGCATCCCAACCACGTGGCCCTTTCAAAAGTATACTTCTCCTCGTGCCCTTCGACCGTATTCCTCGAGCCCACACGCCATTGCTTGGAGTTTCGAGGAGTCCCCCATCGCCTTGCCCCTTTACGGAAATTGCATCTCACCACGTGGAAGAAACTCGTTCGGAAATCGCAAGTCATCCACGGACCGACGCGCCCTCGGAAAATCTGCTAAGGTAAAGTGCCCTGGAAGAGCCCCATTTCAGTCACGCTTTTGTCTCGTAATATTTTCTTAAAGAGAAAGCCAGAAATCTCCCTTGTCTAATGTCCGTGCACCTCTTGCATCGGCAGTATTAATTCTTTATTACTCCTTTGGCACCCTCAGTGCAGCCTCGAATTCATTATTCTTTTGTCTATTTTCATTACTGGCGTATAATGTGCATATCTCTCATTTCAGAGGGATGCTATTTCGTGGAAGCTTCTCGGACTGTGGCTGGAATTCCCCAGTTTCATTCAACCTACTGAGTTCCTCTTTCCCGTACTAATGTCATTTATGTAAATACACTACTTTAAATGTGCCCACGTGTTTTACGTAATATTTCCCTCAGTAACCAGAGCCCTATGCTCATATGAAATTCTCCTTTGTTTCCTTTTTTTACGTTTTCCCGTACCCCACGAAGTCAGAATCACAAGGCTAAATTAACTTAAACTGTTGCTACCTGTCTCACAGAGCATATTTCAAACTAAAACCACGGAAAAACGTAAAAATGGCGACCTGGCCATAGATCTCGTTTTCCAGTTGCAGTTCCCCTAGTGTTGCTTTATTGCATTTGCAACTTGCCAGATCAGCTATTAGCAAAGCTAAGCTGGGTACGAGACAATTACGAACCTTTTTGTAAAACCAGCACACAGATCCAGAAAATTCCACGTAAGTAATGTGTTAATCTTAGCAAAACCTTTTTACAATCGTGACTGTTCCTAGGAATTAGAAATAGGGACGCATGTAATCACTGAGAGAAAAGAACCGCCTATTAGATTCGTTAAGCATGCCTTTCAGGATAGGAGTTAGGAAATAACCAGTGCTAACCATCCTTTGCTTCGAGGAATAGTGTTAAAAAAGAAATTCTCTGTGAAAAATTTTGCGAAAGAAACTGTGATAAATTTTACTTCGCATTCCGAATTCGAACTGTTATTTAGGACGAATAAAATTCCCACGTGGGACACGACGAAGTCAGCTTGCATTGCTGAAAATTCTCTCAGTGTAGTTAGAATTCGAGTAGGTGTTAGGAAAGCGAAATTTAAACTCCGCTTATAGGGAAAATTACTAGGCCGTTGTACTGTTATCCTCTCAGACGACTGGGAAATTCTCCGGAATCCCAGACGGTATATAAATATACGGGTTCGTTCACCTAGAATCTAAAAAATACCGGTGTGTTGGCCAAACGACCTGCACCCCCACCCCGCCCATGCCCGTGTGTAGCGTGTGTAGCATTTTTTTTTTTTCTTTTTCCCCATTCATTCCCAGCATACATTTTTCTTTGAGGTTTCCCGTTAGTAATTTCTAAGTCCTAAGGGACGAATCGTAATTCAAGTCCTCAGTGACTCCTAAAATTCTACGTCGCACGTGGCGAGAATTTCTCCAAATTCCAGTCCTCAGAGACTCCTAAAATTCTACGTCGCACGTGGCGAGAATTTCTCCAAATTCCAGTCCTCAGAGACTCCTAAAATTCTACGTCGCACGTGGCGAGAATTTCTCCAAATTCCAGTCCTCAGAGACTCATACAAAAATTCTACGTCGCACGTGGCGAGAATTTCTCATTCCTGCTGGAACCCAAAATTAAGTCCTTTTGAGACATTATATAGTGTAGTTCACACACATCTAAGCCCTTACGGGACTGATCATTCTAGTTCGTTAGAACAACTCCTTAACTTCACGCTACAGCCGGCCAAGTCCGAGCGTGACAAAACCCACCACGTCTTCCGAGACACATATGACAATTCGTTCGCCAAGAACAACCACGTCTTTCAAGACATATCAAAGAAGTCTCCTCAGACTTACTAATCACCTGTCGTATTCAGACAGATCCATTCGCCTGCAGTCTGAACAATTGAGTGTTTCAGATTCCTGCAATTGAGTCTTTTCAGACAACCTGAGTCTTCTCAGACATATCATATACCCATTATTTCAAGATGGCTAATACCAGAGCCCAACAAAACGAGGATTTCAAATTCTACATGTCCGCTGGGAAGGACATGGGACTATCGGGCAAGATCTGAGAGCATGGGTTCAAGAACGAGTGGACGATGCCAAGGCGGAGAGAGCAAGAGAACGTGAAGAGAGGGAGAGAGAAGAAGAGAGAGGGCAAGAATCGCTCAAGAGCAGGAGAAGGATAAAGAACGTGCAGAGAGAGAGAGGGAAACGAATTGCCCAAGAACAAGAGAGGAGAAGAGAAGATCGCTCAAGAGCAGGAGAAGGATAAAGAACGTGCAGAGAGAGAGGAACGAATTGCCCAAGAACAACGAGAGGAGAGAGAAGATCGCTCAAGAGCAGGAGAAGGATAAAGAACGTGCAGAGAGAGAGAGGGACAGAATCGCTCAAGAGCAAGGGAGGAGAGAGAACGAACGCGCCCATGAGCTCCAGGTGCTAGAACGACAGCACGCCACCCCCGCCCCTGCCGCGGGAATGAGTGCCCTCAGCCAAGCTCACTCGTTCATGCCAAAATGGACCGAGTCCGAACCTGAAGTATGGCTTGAAAGGGCCGAACGAGTCCTGGAGTGCTGCGATCTCTCCCCGCGGAACTCTCCCTTGTTCTCACTAAATTCCTGGGCGGAAAGGCCCTCGTTGCCTACCACGCCCTTCCCGCAGACGATCGGGAAACTGGGAAGCCGTACGCCAAGCAGTTACTGGCGTACGACAAGATTACCCCGAGCGGTGGAGGAGACGTTGGAGAGAGCAGCCCAGAGAAGCAGGCCAGACTTGGTCCGATTGGGCGTACCATTCGGAGCGGGCGTTGACAAAATGGCTCGATTCCGAAGGAGCCACTAACACCGCCGAGGTACTCGAGCGGTTTAAATTCGAGCATTTCCTGCGCACGCCCCTCCTGCCCTCGCCACTCATATAGTGGAAAAAGCCCCAGCAACACTCACCGAGTGTTGCCGAATAGCAGATATGGGAAACTCACCACCCTCAAGAAGGATCCATGGGGCGGAAAATAAATCCCCGTCCCTCCTCGGAGGTTCAAATTCCCACAAAAATGGGAACTCGGGCAAGCCCCTAACTTGCCATTATTGCAAGAAAACGGGGCATTCCTCCGAACAGTGCCGAACAAGAAACCGGCTCCTCTCTCCCGGAAAACCGACAAATAACTCGCCTGCGCCCTCCACAGGGACAGCGCGGAAAGACTTTAGCCAGACCTTTTGCACGGCGTGCAAGGTTTATGGCCACTCTCCCGCATGGGCAAAATGCCCACGCAATAATAAATCAAATACTCCCACCGTCGCCTTGGGCGTCACAGATCCCCAGTCATTAGGCCCTCCCGCCGAAGGGCCTGTATACGTGGCCCCTCCACGAGGTAGCGAGCCAGCGCGCGAGTCACTGCTTTCGAGGACTCGGGCGCACAAATCTCCCTCATCCGAAGGGACAGAGTTCCCTACGGAGCTATCGTCAATAGACGAAAACTCGTCACGATCGAGGGAATAAATCAATTTAAGATGATACTCCCTACGGTCCAATTGAGAGTCACAAGACCTCACCAATCCAAAATCTGCAATCTTGCAGTAGCAAGCCATCTCCCGGAGGCTATGACGTCATCCTGGGACAGGACTTTCAGTCCCCACCGAAATCACGACAATCTAGGGGTCCCCATTCCCCGAATCATTCGCGGGCGCGAGTAATCCTCCCCGCTTCTCCCTCAGCCAAGACTGGCGCCCCTGGGTACCAGGAGGACGTGCAGTCCCCACCAGTGCCACCTGAGTACGATGTACAGTGGCCCCCTCGATCGGTTCCCGATCCCATTCCAGTGCCCGGCCCTGCCTCAGTGCCAGTGCCAGGGCCCCAATCAAATCTCCCTTCAGGAGATGCCAAATTCCTGCCGGTGCCACTTGCATGCCCCGAGCAGGGCCAAGCTTCGTCCGTCCTGACCGACGAGCCCAAGAAACCTCTGATAGCGCCTGACTCTGCCCTAGTGCCAGCGCCAGAGCGCTACGCCGATCTCCATTCACGGGATCCAACTCAGGACCCCTCTCTTCCCCGGCCTGGCACCGCTACCAGCGTCGGTCAGAGAGACGGTTCCTCCCGACCACGCGGGAAGCTCACCTGCAGGTGCGGCCTCGCAACCCGTGCCTGAGCTGGTCATCGTTACCTGCGAGCCGCTCACGCCACCCCCGACCGCCTCCTCTCTGCCTCAGCCCGTCGCCGACGCAATTGCAAGTCAGGATTCTGCCATATCTCACTTGGCCGATGAACTACAAGAGCCGCGACGGATCATGGTAGAACCAGCACGGAACACTCCTGCGTCAGCTGTCGCATCAGCAGGCCCAGGTGGTACTCCGTGCCGCCCTCCGGTCGCGGGCCCTCCGCTTCCCGGCCGAGGACGACTGTCCCATTAAGAAAGACTCGAGGCGAAATTACCACGGGCGTGGGACATTCCAGGTAATTTACAAAGAGCTCTAGAGCTCCCCATGGCACCTGTGCCACCATTTCATTTTTCGAAGGTCTTGGCACCCCTAATCCAGAAGGGGATGTCAGGCCCTCCTCTATCTTCTTCCGTTCCTCAGGAACTTCTATCTCTTATCATCCTCTATTAATCTTCCCTTAAATTATCCCCACAAGAGGCAATTAAATACGGGATACCATTCCCCACACAATGTATAAATCATTAAGAATAACAGAGTGAGAAGTGGCACGCCCTTGCGCCCATACCTTGGCACCGGCGTGCGTGTCAGCCCCTCCTGAAGGAGTCGCGCCCTTCGGGTGCACTTTCCTCGCCCTGGGACTGAAGTGATAGTCCGGGCCGTAATTTATAGGCAAAGGACAATAAATTCCCGCCTAACACAATAAAACTCTCACTTTTTTTTCCCTTAGCTCTTCTGCCAATATCATTTACCTTCTTTTAGTCACTTATTTATCTTTCTTTTAAAAAATCGCGAGTCATAGACTCTTGCCCTTGTGATTTAAATGCCCTTTCGTAAGCTCTGAGGGACGTGTCCCGCCTTTCATATGCGGTCAAGTTTTCATTCGTAACGTCTTGGTAATTTTCCCTTTGTTATTATTATCCCTTTTCCCCTTCCATTCCTTCCAAGACTCTGTTTGTCCTACCCCACATCTTTTGTCTGCTCGCCCCGTCATAACATTGAGTAGGCAGTGGACGATAAAATTAGCGTAGTTTAAGGTTAGCGAATTAAAACCTCGCGAATCTCTCGCCCGCACACGACTGTCAAATTCCCGGTGTGGGTCATCCCTCAGCTCGTTGAACGATAGCTGAGCCAAGTAACGTTAAAACGAAGATAAATTATCAATGCGAATATGTATAGTCATTACAGTATCGTGTAAAAGGGGATGTCATTTACAAAAATAAACGCTGTTTTTCATTTACACAGCCTCTTCAAGGCAGATTGTACTAACCGCATGCATTTTATCTAAAATTAAGTAACCGTGTATTTTAATTCTTGAACAATAACCTTTCTTTTCATTTGTTGGCCATAGCCTCATATACGTGGTCCTATAATTCACAATTGTTCGAGTCACATTATAAAGTTACCAGTGGGTAACCAAATCTAAAGTAATTATTCTTTTGCAAGTGTTTAAATCACTTTGCGTTCTGTTAACGAAAATTGTCCCAAATGTGTTATTAAAAGTAACGTCTCAGCTTCATAAAACCCTTAGGAGTAAAGTTCATTGCAAGGCAGAATGTAGAGTAACGTAAAGCATTTGCCGCTCATTCTTGAATATCGATGTACACACCGAAGGAGGTATGTACATCATCTTGTATGGGGAGGTATTATGATTAGCAAGAATTCGCTAGCAAATTACCTCCCCCTTTTTTTGTTGTTGTTGGTTGTTCATTTACTGCCAGCCGGCCGATCGATAGACCATCTGTCTATCGACTTAAAAACAAGGGTTAAAAGATTAAAGGCGCTCCCATTTTTGATAAAGATCTTTCCTTCGAGGCAAAAGTAATCTGGCTTGGGTGTTTCTCCTACAGGCCAAAACCTCCCCTGCGGGCAGCAGGTGCAATGAGTCAAAGCATCTGTGTTGGGCGCACCCCCTGCCCCATAGGAGGGGATAAAAAGCAAAAGCCCACGAGGTCTCAGCACACACACGGGCTGGAAGATATGGAGTGAACTTGTGAAGACGTCCCCAACACCTGGCCCCATCGATGCCCTTGCATCCCAACCACGTGGCCCTTTCAAAAGTATACTTCTCCTCGTGCCCTTCGACCGTATTCCTCGAGCCCACACGCCATTGCTTGAGTTTCGAGGAGTCCCCATCGCCTTGCCCTTTACGGAAGCCCTTGCATCTCACCACGTGGAAGAAACTCGTCCTCGGAAATCGCAAGTCATCCACGGACCGCCTTCTACGCGCCCTCGGAAAATCTGCTAAGGTAAAGTGCCCTGGAAGAGCCCCATTTCAGTCACGCTTTTGTCTCGTAATATTTTCTTAAAGAGAAAGCCAGAAATCTCCCTTGTCTAATGTCCGTGCACCTCTTGCATCGGCAGTATTAATTTTTTATTACTCCTTTGGCACCCTCAGTGCAGCCTCGAATTCATTATTCTTTTGTCTATTTTCATTACTGGCGTATAATGTGCATATCTCTCATTTCAGAGGGATGCTATTTCGTGGAAGCTTCTCGGACTGTGGCTGGAATTCCCAGTTTCATTCAACCTACTGAGTTCCTCTTTCCCGTACTAATGTCATTTATGTAAATACACTACTTTAAATGTGCCCACGTGTTTTACGTAATATTTCCCTCAGTAACCAGAGCCCTATGCTCATATGAAATTCTCCTTTGTTTTCCTCTTTTTTACGTTTTCCCGTACCCACGAAGTCAGAATCACAAGGCTAAATTAACTTAAACTGTTGCTACCTGTCTCACAGAGCATATTTCAAACTAAAACCACGGAAAAACGTAAAAATATATATATATATATATATATATATATATATATATCGTGTGTCTGTGTGTGTGTACTCACCAAATAGAATGGGTTTGTCAATGTTAACCAGCTTTTTTGTTATTGCTTCATATTTTCTTAGTATTTTCTTCACTTCATTGTTTAGGTTACTGATAGAGACGTTCAGGTAATGGGGTTCTTCCATTTACTTCAGTAATTATATTTAACCACAATCTCTTGTAAATACTAAAATCTAAGTCTTTAGATACCTGTACTACCTTTCCGTCCTCATGACAGCACAAAACGCTTGCGTTTCCACTTTTGTATCAGTACGCTGGATAACGTCAAGATTCATAATTTGAATGTTTATTCTTTTTTAAATAAGTAAAATTTTTTTCAGTTTTCTTTTAAATTTTTAAACTTTTGTTTCGACCTTTTGGTTCATGCTTGTTCAGTAAAGGGAAAACAATTGTTTCTAAGGCCTTTTATTTATATTTCTCTTTGTTCATCTGATTTTTTTATTTAAGAAGTATTCCATACGGGTACCGGAATTTAGTTTTGTGAAGTG